>NC_080420.1:66961843-67297676 GCF_029873635.1 Malania oleifera
AGATTCTCTAAAACTTCGAAAACCTATAATACTCATATTTATGCCCCAACCACTCATACTTACCTTCTCTAATTGCCAAAAGTCATTTGTAAGTTGATTGAGTGATTGTCTTGAAATGTTTGCTCTCCTTGTGTGTTTTATTGAAATGATTTTCTTGAGAGCAAAATCTAAGTGTTCTTAGGGGGTTTTGTTCATAAGCCTATCCTAAGAAGACTTACCTAAGCCTCTGAGAATTGCATTTGTGTTGCAATTTCTTAGAAAGCTTGTATTTGTTTTTGGATTGCAAAACTTTTTCAAAACATACTCAAATATCTTGCATGATTTATCTTGACATATTTTTGAAAAGATATTTGTGTTTGTGATATTGATCTTTGCTGCAATATTCATTAACTTATATATCCTTTGCTGAATATAAAGATTAAATATCATTTTGTAAACCTTACATATACATTACTAGAGCATCATACGATTGAGAAAATCTGTTGATTGAAATATACATATATATTGCTTGGCTACTATCTTTGTGTGAGCTATTAGTGTTGGCCTTACAAGGCTTAAAATCTTATTATCTTGTTTTGATGCAAACAAACAAGTGGAATTTAACGTATTTGTGTGAGTAATGTTATTTCAAGGCTCATATATGAGAAAGCAAGGTCAAAGTTCTCATAAGGATCAAATGAAGCTTAAAAGAGTCAAAACATGGATTTAAAGATCAAAGCATGGATTTAAAGATGATATATTAAAACTTGAAGAATATGAGGACATGAATGATTTGTTGAAAACCAAGGAATGTTAAAGCCAAAAGAGGCAAATCAAAGCAAAGTGAGAAAGCCCAAAGAATATTAAAGCTTGAAGACCAAAAAAGAGTCAAAGCAAGCATGAAGACTTGAGTGTTTAGAATGTCAAGTTTTAGAAGTCTTTATAAAAGTACTTTAATGTTTAAACCTTAAAGAATATGAGAACATGAATGAGTTTTTGAAAGCCAAGGAATATTAAAGTTAAAAGAGCCAAAGAAATGCAAAGTGAGAAAGCTAAAAGAATATGAAACCTTGAATAAAAGATGGACTCAATCCAAGGACAAAGCATGAAAACTCAAGAACCTAGAATGAGAAAAGTTTTAGAAGTCTTTGTGTAAGTACTTTAATGTTTAAATATCATTTAAAATATTATGAAGCTCTTAGGTTAACTTCTTTGACCTAGATACCTTTTAAAATACTTGGAAATATTTTTATAAGGTTAAAAATTATTTTATGAAGGTTAGAATCATTTTTGGAATGAAAAGCACCAAAAAGAGTTTTTCCAAATGCTGTTAGTTTTTATACATCCAAATTGAGTTGCATTTATCACTATCAAAACCTCATTATTTTAAAACATTTTCAACATCAACTTTGTAGGATTTTCTCTTAGCTTTCTTTTGACATCAATAACACCTAATTTGGAGTAATACAAAAAACGTTATAGGCAAAATACTGAAGCGGGGTCACAGTTGTCAGCCAACTGAACACTATTCACGGAAGGAACTTTAGCTGACTGAACAGCACACAAAACTACTTCAGATGACCGAAGTGTGACTTCAGATGTCTAAAGAATAACTTCAAATGACTGAATTTTAAGTTCAATCATCTGAAGATTTTTTGCTGGATTTTTTTTTTTAAGGTAGAACCACCTCAGATGACTGAACCTGAGACTTCAGTCATCTGAATACTGTTCAATGAGCAGAAATTTTAAAATTTTTAATTTTTAAATTTCCATTTCTTGGGCTCCAAACTTTTTAAAATTTTGGAAAACACTCCAAGAAAACTTTAGCAACATGGAAACAAGTTTGAAAGCCTATTAAAACATGATTTTTCAAATCAAAATACATCAAAGAATTGAAAAATTTGTTTTGAGAAGCTGAAAGCACTCTTGTTCTTCCAAAGTTCTCTTGCTCACTCATTGCAAATATCTTTTACTGAGATATTTTGAAGTGCTAATCCTTCCTTCTCTGAATTCCTACTGCTAAACATCATCTAAGAAGGATATTGGTGAATTCTACACTTAAACTTCATTGTATTTCATATTGATATTTTACATTGATGTTTATAGTGCTGAACTTGTACTAACTTGCTCTTTGTGAGAGTATATTTGTACGCATATTATATCTTGTTTCTTGTAGTTCTTTGATATTCCAAGGATTATTTGGATCGTTGGCTAAGCAAGGGGATATTGTTTAGAGAGGCGGGCTCTAGCATAAAGGAGTGACCGAACGAGGGGACATTGTGTGGAGAGGCGGGCTCTAGCCTAGTGAAGGAGTGTTTGAGCGTGGGGTATCGCTTGTAAAGGTTTTGTTCCACCCGTTAATAGAATAGGTTTAGTGAATCCTTTGGTGGCTTGCCAAAGGCGAGGATGTAGGCTGGGTATAAGCCGAACCTCGTAAAAATCTCCGTCTCACTCTCTCTCTCCCTATTCTTTATTTTCAGTACATATTTAAATTGCGTGGATGGTTTAAATTTGAAAATCATATAAACTACGTATATTTAGAAATAAAGTTAACCTTAAAGTTTGATTTTGATTTGGGTTGTAGAAACCGAAAGGGGAGTACGTTGGTTGAACCATTCTTTGCGGAAACCATACGGGAGTACGTTACTTGGCTAAATATCCCAAAGATAAATTAACTTAAGAGTTTATTTGAATTCTAAAGTTTGGAAAGAGTAATTGGATTTTATATTGAACATCATATTGAAGAAAAAATTTCAAATATACAAGGCTTTGTTCAAACTCATATTGACCACAGGGCTGAACACAACATAAAAGCTGAAAGTTAGATATACTAATCTTGAATGCTTCCATCAATCTAATAGTGCTGAAGTGAATTTATATTTGGCAATCTAATTGGTTGTTGGTTTGAGTATTATGGTTGAAGATTGAATGTTTTATTAGTTGTCTTGTTGATTGTTTAAAAGAAACCAAGTTCATGTTTGATTGAAAAAATAGATAAACAAGTTAAAGAATTGGTTAAATATTAAAAGAAGTTAAGGACTTTAAAAAGAAATTTTTAAAAGCCATTTCACCCCCCCTCTTGGGAAACTATTCCTAATTTCAATTGGTATCAGAGAGGGGTTATAGTAAATCTTAACAAGTAACTATAGAAAGATCCTAATGGCTCACATAGGCTTAGCTCCCTTTGGAGAGAGACAATCTTCAACTAGGCCTCTTATCTTTTGTGGTTTGAACTACATGTTTTGGAAAAAGAGAATGCAAATCTATCTCCACAATGATGAATTGGAAAGTATGGGAAGTTGTTATAGATGGAGCTCACTCAAATTCCCACTAAGATAGTAGATGGAAAACAAATCCCAAAAGAGAAGAAAGATATGACCGATCAAGATTATAAAATGCTTGAAACAAATTCAAGTGCTATAAATGCTTTATATTGTGCCTTGGATGTTAATGAATTTAATAGAGTAATGGCATGCAAATCAGCTAAGGAGATATGGGATAAGATAGAAGTAACATATGAAGGAACAACTGATGTTAGGGATAATAGGGTTGATATGCTTACAAGTGAATATGAAGCATTTAGAATGAACCCGGATGAATCCATATCTAGCATGTATGTCAGGTTTACCCACATAATCAATTCCCTAAATGCCTTAAGAAAAACTTACACTACTCATGAGATGATAAGAAAATTTCTAAGAGGTCTTCCCTCCATATGGGAACCAAAGGCTACTACTATCACGGAAGGTAGAAATCTGAAAAACACATCCTTAGATGAGCTTATAGGTTCTCTCCTCACATACGAAATGACAATGAATGAAAAGAGCGGGAAAACCAAAGCCCAAGAAACAATAGCCTTCAAAGCCTCAAAAGAAAACTCTAGTAGTGAAGAGATGGATGAAGATGAAGCACCCTTTATATCTAAAAAGCTAGCAAAAATCATCAGAAGGAGAAACAAATTCAAAAGAAGAAACCAAGACACCAAATCAGATGAAAAAGATATTGGTACCAAGAAATCTAAAGGTAAAAACCCTACTTGTATAATTGCAATAAAATTGGACATATAAAACCAGAATGCCCACTAATAAAGAAAGAGTCTAAACTAAAAACAAGAAGGCCATGAAAGCCACTACCAGGGATAGTACAAGTAGTTCGGAGAATGAAATAAGTGACCAAGAGGTTGCCTACACGTGCGTTATGGCATGGGATAACGAACAAAGCTCCTCAACTAAATCTTCAAATAATTTTTGTAGTGATGAATCAAGTGATGAGGGTATGCTATCTTATGATGAACTTCAAAATGATTTATTCAAAGTACATAAGATCCTGATCAAAGCAAATAAACAAAACACTTCATTGAAGAATAAAAATGAAAGTATAATGAAAGAATTAGAATCCCTTACAAATGCTGAAAGAGAAAATAAAAGAGAAAAGGATTCAAGGATCAAGAAAATAGAACATAAGTATGAATCAGCAATGAAAGAAATGGAATCCAAAAATCTTGCTAAAAAATAAAACAACTTGAAAATCAAGAAACTAGAAAGCAAGAATGAACAAATGATAGAAGACCTTCGATCCCTATCCTCTACAGTATATGAGAAAGATATGTATATTTCTGGATTAGAGGATAGAATAAGAAAATTATCTCTAGAGCTAGAGAAATCATTAAAGAAGGTTGATAACAAGAAAGACATAGATTTAAATGATCTCAAGAATCAAATCAAAGATAAGGATAAAATTATTTACAACTTCACAAAAGGAAAGGAAAACCTTGATAAGATGATTGGCTTACAAAGAATGTCTCTAAATAAAGAAGGCATTGGTTTCAATGGAATTGAAAATAAAAGGAAAAAGAATTCTTACATGGGATATTTCTCGAAAGAATCCAAAGACTATACTTACACATCTTCTAATGCCTACACAAACACCATATGCTATCAATACAAGAAAAAAGGGCATATAAAGTTTGAATGTCCGTTTAAGAGAAAAGGTGTTAAAACCAAACAAGTATGGAAGATAAAAGAAACATCTCTTGATGTTGACCTTATAGGTCATGCCCGGTTTTGATTATGACAAATACTCATTGCAACTAGTGGGTGTTTGAGGTTTTATGCAAGAACTTATATTGGGAAATCACAATGCTCAAAAAGAGAGTGAAGTTGAAGAACTTTTTCTAATTGTATCGTATTTTATATTAATTCAAGGGTCTGTAATAGTAATTAGGAAATTTGGTTTGTAATAAGCACACACAACACATGCATGGTTTATTATATAAGCTCAAACCAAATATGAACTAAAAGTGACCGTAGAAAGACCTTAGGGTTTACCCTTTAGTCGACTGACACCGAATTCTTTCAGTGTCTTGATTTTGGACACAAATGATTCTAGGGCACTCACCTTTGCACTTGCATGCATTAGGCACTTGAATAGGGTGAATGTGTATTGAAACAGGACCAAAATGCACACATTGTGCACTTTCAGTCGACTGGCCAAGGCAGTTCATTTTGCCCTGGTCGACCGAAACAAGCCTGGGTCAGCAGTTGACCAAGGCCTTCGTTGACCAAACCAATGTAGTTCAAAAGCCCCCGGTCAACCGAAACCCCCAGAGGTCAACAATTTGACATCTGGTCGACCGAGCCAATTTTTGTACTCCAACTACCTAGTCGACCGAGGGTCCTTGGGAAAAATCTCAACGGTCTGGTCGACCAAACCAGCCAGTTCAAAATGGCCCAGTCGACCGAACTTCGGTAAAATGGAAAATGGTTTTTTGGAAGGCACTTTTGGTCGACCAACCATTCAGTTCAAAAATGCCCTGGTTGACTGAACCATATGAGATCTGGTCGACTAAAACCTTTATGGTCGACTGGACCTCTCTGGTTGCCCTAATTTTTTACTGCAATTAAACATTTTTTAAACAAGGTTAAAACATTTGAAATGTCATTAAACTTTCCTAATAGTACCCAATAGGTCCCCAACGGTCATATGTCTTCCCATGTCTATATATATGAGATCATTTGTGCAAATTATAGAGAGATTAGCCACTTTGATTAGGAGAAATTCTCTAAAATTTCCAAATCCTATAATTCTCATATCTAAGCCCCAACCACTCATACTTACCTTCTCTTATTGCTCAAATTCTCTGTAAGTTGATTGAGTGCCCAATTAGAAAGATTTGCTCTCCCATTCTGTGTAAGATTGATTTGATTTTTATGAGAGCTAAACCTAAGTATTCTTAGGGTACTTTGTTAATAAGTCTCTCCTAAGAAGACTCTAATTTGATCTTCTAAGGTTGTATAACCATTGCAATATCTTGAGAAGATCATATAGTATTTTGGTTGCACAAACATTTTCAAATATCTATTATGCTTTTATCTTGAAAAATATTTGAAGAGATATTTGTTTACGTGATAAAGTCTTTGTTGCAATATTCATTAATATCCTTTGCTAAATACAAAGATTGAATATCCTTTTGCAAACCAAACATATACATTACTAGAGCATCATACGATTGAGAAAACCCACTCATTGAAATATACATATATATTGTTTGGCTAGTATTTTTGTGTGAACATCTTACCTGAATATCTTGTGATGCAAACATTGCTTGATTGATACTCTCACACACTCATTACACTGATAGTAAATATATATATATATATATCTGAGAGTTGAAATATTGGACCACACTGAGCTTACATATTATATCATTTGTGGTGTATGTAATTGCGCGTATTTGGGTACATATCTGCTTTACACGAAAGCACAATCACTGTACCATTTGATTGTAATACACATCTGTTGTATTTCCAGGCACGGGCCTGAAGAGGGAGACTAGCCCTGGAATAGTCCCGGATTGGCTTAGACCCGATTAGGAAAGTTAGGTGCGCCATCCTATTAAGGCGTCTAGGTTGAGGTCAGCCCTGCTAATTGACCTAGTCAAGGTTGAGGTTAGCCCTGTGCTAATTGACCTGGTTGTAATCGGTGCCGCTCCACCCTTAAGTGAGCTACTAGTGGAATCCTCGGGCTTGCGAGCTAGAGGCGGGGACGTAGGCACAGTTGGCCGAACCCCGATAACATATCGTGTGTTTGTTTATATTTCTACACTTTATATTTACCACACGTGTATGTTATTATGTGGATGATGCGCCTAATTTAAATTTCCGTATATTATATTTATCAGTGTATTTGGAACTACATAGAAAGTCCCTAGGTTTTAATATCTTGCCAACATCTAGTTCAACCTAGGAGAATAGTTTAAAATTCCAATTCACCCCCACTCTTGGGAATACACCAATTCTAACACTTGACAAATCAACTAGACTCAAGAAGGTATGGGTACCAAAAGTGAAATAATAACTTCATTCAAACATAAAGAAAATAGCATTGTTGGTTCAAAATCATAGCATGATTCTTTACAAGGCTTAAATTAAGAAAATATTAAGAAATAATCAAATTGAGCTTATTACTTAAGTACCTTGATTAATAAGAAGATATTTGAGAATGAAATCCTATATGTTACATGCTTACATGCCTATATGATAAGCTCCCTACTTATGTGATGTGCTGATATGCTATATGCTACATGAGTATGACTTGACTTGACTTGACTTATATTGATAATTTGTGGCTCATTATATTGCAAACTTGAGCATGATTATGAAGCTAAATCTTGATATAAGAAGAATAGAGTTTGAGCATGAGATTATTGAGCATGAGCATGAATCTTGATATAAAATTAATTTTTGACTATGCATGCTAATAATGAATCAAGTTGATAAATTTGTCTTGCGCTGCTCTTTATATTGGTATCCATGAGTTATGAATGATATTTTTGATATCCATGAACAATGCATGATATGATATTAGCTTTGGTATCTATAAAGTTTTTTTTTGGTATCACATTTTAAAAATTCTAATTGGTATCACAATGTAAAAGGCTCAATTGGTATCACAAATTGATATTTAATAATGATAAGCATTGATGATGTTAACATGATATTGGTATTCAATGATTGTGTTCATGAGAACATACAGGATATGAATCAATATATGAAGCATGGATAATAAACTTAAAAGCATAATTGGTATCAAATCTAAATGTACTAAATTCAGGGGGAGTATTATGACTTATTGCTTGTATTATGGTTCTTCCCTAATTATTAAATTGGAATCATGGAATAAATAATCAGTATCATGAATTATTATGCATGCTGAAGTTTAAAATACTATACTTTTTATGATTTCTCATTGCCATAGTATTTAAAGTCTTACTCTTTTTGATCGATGTCAAAAGGGGGAGAAGTTTTAGGCAGCAAAATGGAGCATGATATTAAAAATTTATGAGCATGATATATATATATATATATATATATATATATATATATATATATCAAAAGGAGGATAAGTACTTGATGTTGATTGATATTGATATCAAACAATGTGATTTTGATATATGAGCATGATACGTGAAAATATTTTTTAAATGATGCTTATTGAAAGGGGGAGCCTTTTTAAGGCTTACTCAAATTTTTGCTCCTTATTTGTCATCATCAAAAAGGGGAAGATTGTTGGCCTTACAAGGCTTAAAATATTATTATCTTGTTTGGATGCTAACAAACAAGTGGAATTTAACATATTTGTGTTGGTAATGTTATTTCATGACTCATATATGAGAAAGTAAGGTCAAAGTGCTCATAAGGATCAAATGAAGCTTAAAAGAGTCAAAGCATGGATTTAAAGATGATATATTAAACTTTGAAGAATATAAGGACATGAATGAGTTGTTGAAAGCCAAGGAATATTAAAGTTAAAAGAGCCAAAGAAAGGCAAAGTGAAAAATCTCAAAGAATATGAAATCTTGAAGAAAAGATGGACTCAATCCAAGGACAAAGCATGAAGACTCAAGAACCTAGAATGAGAAAAGTCTTAGAAGTCTTTATGTAAGTACTTTAATGTTTAAATATCGTTTGAAATATTATGAAGCTCGTAAGTTAACTTCTTGGACCTAGATACCTTTTAAAATACTTGAAAATTATTTTTATAAGGTCAAAAATTATTTTATAAAGGTTAGAATCATTTTTGGAATGAAAAGCACCAAAAAGAGTTTTTCCAAATGCTGTCAGTTTTTATACATCCAAATTGAGGACCATTTATCACTATATAAATCTCCTTATTTTAAAACGTTTTCAACATGAAAATTGTAGGATTTTCTCTTAGCTTTCTTTTGACGCCAAGAAAACCTAATTTTAAGTTATACAAAAAAAGTTATGGCTAAACTAATAAAGTAGGGTCACAGTTGTCAACCAACCGAACACTGTTCACGGGAGGAGCTTCAGCTGACTGAACAGCACACAAAACTACTTCAGACGACCGAAGTGTAACATCAGATGTCTGAAGAATAAATTCAAATGACTAAAGATTAATTTTAGTCATCTGAAGATTTTTTGCTGAATTTGTTTTTTAGGCAGAACCACCTCAGATGACTGAACCCGAGACTTCAGTCATCTGAACACTGTTCAACGGGCAGAAATTTTAAAAGTTTTAATTTTTAAATATTTGTTGTTTGGGCTCCAAACTTTTTAAAATTTTGGGAAACACTCCAAGGAAACTTTAGCAACTTGGAAACAAGTTTGAAAGCTTATAAAAAACATGGTTTTGCAAATCAAAATACATCCAAGAATTGAAAATTTTGTTTTGAGAAGCTGAAAACACTCTTGTTCTTCCAAAGCTCTCTTGTCCACTCATTGCAAATCTTTTTTGCTGAGATATTATAAAGTGCCAATCCTTCCTTCTATGAATTCCTACTGCTAATCCTCATCTAAGAAGAATATTGGTGAATTCTACACTAAAGCTTCATTGTATTTCATATGGATATTTTACATTGAAGTATATAGTGCTGAACTTGTACTAACTTGCTCTTTGTGAGAGTATACTTTTACGCATATTATATCTTATTTCTTGTAGTTCTTTTACGTTCCAAGGATTGTTTGGATCGTTGGCTAAGCAAAAGGATATTGTTTAGAGAGGCGGGCTCTAGCCTAAAGAAGTGACTGAACGAGCAGACATCGTTTGGAGAGGTGGGCTCTAACCTAGTGAAGGAGTGTTTGAGCATGGGGTATCACTTGTAAAGGTTTTGTTCCACCCATCAATGAAATAGGTTTAGTGAATCCTTTGGTGGTTTGCCAAAGGCGAGGACGTAGGCTGGGTATAAGCCGAACCTCGTAAAAATCTCCGTCTCACTCTCTCTCTCCCTATTCTTTATTTTCAGTACATATTTAAATTGCATGGATGGTTTAAATTTGAAAATCATATAAACTACGTATATTTGGAAATCAAGTAACCTTAAATTTTGATTTTGATTTGGGTTGCAGAAACCGAAAGGGGAGTACGTTGGTTGAACCATTCTTTGTGGAAACCATACGGGAGTACGTTACTTGGCTAAACATCCCAAAGATAAATTAACTTAAGAGTTTATTTGAATTCTAAAGTTTGGAAAAAGTAATTGGATTTTATATTGAACATCATATTGAAGAAGAAATTTCAAATATACAGGGCTTTGTTCAAACTTATATTTACCACAGGGCTAAACACAACATAAAAGCTGAAAGTTAGATATACTATTCTTGAATGCTTCCATCAATCTAATAGTGCTTAAATGAATTTATATTTGGCAATCAAATTGGTTGTTGGTTTGAGCATTGTGGTTGATTGGTTTGACTAGTTTAATTATTTTTGTGGTTGAAGATTGAATGTTTTATTAGTTGTCTTGTTGATTGTTTAAAAGAAACCAAGTTCTTGTTTGATTGACAAAATAGATAAACAAGTTAAAGAATTGGTTAAATATTAAAATAAGTTAAAGACTTTAAAAAGAAATTTTTAAAAGCCAATTCACCCCCCTCTTGGGAAGCTATTCCTAATTTCAATTAGATTGAATACATATTGTGATACAAAGATCATACTGGTTGACACTCTCACGTACTCATTGCACAGATAGCAAATATTTTGGGAGTTAAAATATTAGACCACACTGAGCTTACATACTAAATCATCTTGTGGTGTATGTGACTAAGCACATCTGGGTACATATCTACTTTGCACAAAAGCACAATCACTATACTGATATTATTTGATTGCAAATACTATTGTATTTCCAGGCACAGACCTGAAGAGGGAGACTAGCCCTTTGAAATAGTCTCAGACTGGCTTAGACCTGGTTAGGAAAGCTAGGTTCGCCATCCTAGTAAGGCATGTAGGTTGAGGTCAGCCCCGCAAATTGACCTGTTTAAGATTGAGATCAGCCCTGTGGTAATTGACCTGGTTATAATCGGTGCCGCTCCACCCTTAAGTGAGTTATTAGTGGAATCCTCAGGCTTGCAAGTTAGAGGCGGGGATGTAGGCACAGTTCACCGAACCTCGATAACATTTCATGTGCCTTGTTTATATTTATGCACTTTATATTTACCGCACATGTATGTTATGGTATGAATGATGCATTTGATTTAATTTCCATATTATATTTATCTACGCATTTGGAAATTGCATAGACAGACCCTAGGTTGTGTATATACTGCTATTGGATAGATTTACCTAGGAGAAAAGTTTAAATTTCCAATTCACCCCCCCCCCCTCTTGGTATTACACCAGTTCTAACATAATCTCATTTATAACATAAAAACAAGAAACATGTTGAGAAGTAAGATTGTCAAGGCCAATGGTGTGGACATTTTCATGATGATCAACAATAAAAAAATATTTTGTTTTCAGATTTGTTCTCTACAGTGCATTTGTCATATTCAAATGAGACTTTATAACCTTTATCACATAGTTGACTTATACTCAATAAGTTATGTTTCAATCCATCAACTAAAAACACGTTATCAATGACAAGTGAAAGTTTCTTACCAACCTTACCAACTCCAATGATTTTACCTTTAGAGTTATGCCCAAATGTAAGGAATCCTTCATCTTTGGATTTGATAGATGTGAATTTAGCTTTATCTCCCATCATATGTCGCGAGCACCCACTATCCATATACCACATGTCCTTCGAGGAGGACAATCTTAAGCACGTCTGCAAGACATAATCAGATAACTACTTTTGGTACCCAGATTTTCTTGGGTTCATGGGGGTTAGTACTAGTTTCTCCTTTGACTTTCCAGAGTTTCTTAATTTTGAAATTTATTTTGGAAATGACAATCAAATTTTATGTGACCCAACCTCTTAAATTTAAAACATGTAATATTTCTATGATAGTCTTTTGTTGGAGCATACGATTTTGACTCTCTTACAAAATTTCCCATTTAGAGATGTCTCTATTTTAGATTCTCGTTCCCATTAAAACCAAGACCTTCCTTCTCTAGGGAATTTCTTTAAGCTCCTAGGAGTTTTTCAAAATTATTTTGACCTTCTGTAAATTAAAAAATAATCTTAGATTTATCTTTAAAATTCTTTTCTAACTCCTTAATTTTCAAATCCTTGTCTTTCATGAGAGATGCATGAGATTCATTTTGACTTTCAAGTAACTTTGAAAATTCTTTCAAATTAGAATTTTTCTTATTCATTTTCTCTAGCATTTTAAGGGTATATAGATATTTTTTATGCAATTTATCATAAGAAAGCATGATATTTTCATTTTCTGAATCACTTGAATAATAAGATGAAGCAAACAAAAAGATTGTGCCTCGTGGTCATTGTGAGCCATCAGACATAGATTCACAATCTTGTCATCATTAGATTTGGATTCTAAACTACTGGTACTGTATGTGTCCCGGCGCACCTTTAGAGCCTTCTTCTTCTTCTTCTTAGACACTTTCTTCAGCTGGAGACAATCTGGCTTGATATGTCCAAATTCTCTAGAATTATAACACATGAGATGATCATCCTTTTGCTATCTTCTGCTAGACTCTCCCTTTTCTATTTTTGAGCCCTTGAATTTCTGGTGTATTTCTTGTTCTTTCTCTTAAATTCTCCAAATTTCTTAGTGATAAGTGCCATGTTTTCATCTTATTCTGAATCACTTCCCTCACTAGAGCAGTGAGATGATGCCTCAAGTGTTGTAGCTTTCTTTGCTTTAATTTTCTCATTCTTCCTCTCATTTATTACAAGCTCATAGGTTATAAGTGACCCAATTACTTCATCAATAGACATCTCCTTTAGATTTCTCCCTTCTACTATTACAATAACTTTAGCTTCCCAAACTAGAGGTAGTCCCCTAAGTATTTTCCTAATGAACTCATAGGTAGGGTAAGATTTACCAAGAGCATTTAAAGAATTCGTGATGTGTGTGAATCTAGTGTACATGGATTGAATAGATTCATCAACAGTCATTTTAAATGTCTCATATTCACTAGTAAGCATGTCTATCCTACTATCTTTTACTTCCTTAGTACTTCATATGTAACTTCTAATTTTTCCCAAATGTCTTTAGCACTGTTACAGGTCATAACCCTATTAAATTCATTTACATCTAGTGCACAGAATAGCAAGTTCATTGCAGTAGCATTTATTTGCACAAATTTCCAATCTTCTTTAGTATACTCATCTTCAAATTTGGGTACATTTACCTTATCAACTACTTTCATAGGGACATGGTTTCTCTTGGAAACAATTTTCCACACTTTCCAATCCACATTTAAAAGATATGTACTCATTCTTCTTTTCTAATAGGTGTAATTTACACCGCAGAAATTAGGTAGTCTAGTGGACGAGTGTCCCCCACCGAATGGAGTTACATCGATGTGTGCCATGTGATCTTTTTATAAAAATGATGGTTAAGTCTATGTAAACCCGCTCTAATACCAAATGTTAATTTTGGTGTAATCCCAAGAGGGGGGGTAAATTGGGTATTTTAAAAATCTTGAAGTTTATTTTACCACTTAATCCTTATTTCAATATTTAACAAATCAATTGCAGGGGCTTGAAATTAATTCAAATTATTATCTCAATAAATTATATTTTACACAATTAATTATCAAGTGTGTATAATATAAATCAACATACAAATATGCAAAAGCTGATAATGAAATGCAAGTGGAAATTAAAAAGATAAAGGAAGAGAGAAGGCAAACATGATTTTACGAGGTTCAGCCAACCCGGCCTACGTCCTCGCCTTGAGCAACTCACTCAAGGATTCCATTAAATCCCTACTCCTTTAACTGGGATGGAGCTTCCCTTACAATCCACTGCTTACAAGAGGCACGACTTCCTCCTCACCCGGTTCAGAACCCAAACCGTGATTACAATATAAAATTTGAAATCTGCAAAAACTCAATATAGATTCTAACAAAACTAGTGAGTACAATGGAAAACCTAACACATGTTCATATGATAAAACTTGAAGCTTAGTATGTATGTAACGATGAAATCGTTATATGAATGATATGCTTTACAAATCAATCCTTTAAATCAATATCTCCCAAATATGATTTTATAAGTAAATGCTTTGGAGAAAAAATAAGGTTCGATTTCAGAATACTTTAAGCAAGATTAGAAAACAAGATCCTTTTAAAAAAAAAAATTTGATAAAGCACAGATCTATATTCTTGCTATCAATAGTCTGTAACGTTGGATCCTTGAATAAATAAACAGCTTTGAATATAGCAAAGATTTAAACACTATATTTGAAAAATAATATCCCTCAGTAATATGTATTTAGAGCTTCTTAGGATTTGCAATCAAATACTTCATACACTAATCAAATAGCAATCCTTTGAATGAAGATATTTTTAAAACTTTCTTCAAGATTTTAGTTTTAAAGAAAAGCTTTTCTCAAGTAGTGATTTTCCACAAATATATAGATAATAACTTAAGATCAACTTCTCAAAATGAATATTCAATGATAAGTTTGTGAGATGAAAAACTCTTTGAGAATGAGCAAACACTTAGTTTGATCACCAAACCTCAATACCAAAATTGTTTGTACAATAGTTGCTGGAACCCCTTTTGAAAATCAACGTAGCCCAAGCTTTAATATGAAGTAAGCATGTAAAATCATAGACAAGAGCTTAGCAAGAAGTTCAACAATGTTCAGAGATGTGTATACATTCAAGGCTCCCAATTCTATAACAAAGTTGAGGCACTAGGGTTTAGAGGTTGATTATATAGGTGATCTTGGCCTTAGGATAAGTGCTGACTGTTGGATCAATTTTATCAAGTGTATAGCCCGCGTGTTCTCTCGCTAAAGATCAGATTTTTAAACTTCTCGCAGGTTCAGATAACTAAAGATTCGGGTTCATATGTCTGATGTTCCTTAAAGCACTGAAAATTCTAATCTAGATACAGGGTCAGACGACTGAACTAAGGATTCAATCTTCTGAAGTCCCAGCTCAGACGACTGAACTGAAGGTTCAGACGTCTGAAGGTGTTCTGCCTATTCTGTGTTTCAAAATTAATTCTTCAAACAACTGAACTAATTCTTTAGTCTTTTGAGGAAATTCTTTAGACGTCTAAAGAAAAACTTCAGTCATTTAAAGTTGAATCTTCAGACATCTGAAGAAAAACTTCAGTTGTCTGAAGTTGAATCTTCAAACTTCTGAGGGTAATCCTCAGTCATCTAGGTAGACCCACTTCTGAATTTTTAGTTTATTTTTTCAAAATCATTTGAGTTCTCTTGCTTTAACCTCTTATAAAACATTTTCCAGGGTTTAAAAATAAGTTCTATAAATCCATATTTAACCCTAGAAGGTTTTCATGAGATGCATGTGCATATATTTTGAGCTTCTAGCTATATCATATAAAATATGCACATACATCAATTCTAAATACCCATTCCCATGACGATCTTGAACTTGATGCTTGCATACGATGCTTGCATCTTCATTCTTCCACTCTTCTTAGTTCCATAGCCTATTCTAGGTTTTATATATATATGCTTTAATCCTCGTGGCTTCCATGACTTCATCACTGTCCGTGCATGCTAAGTAATGTTCATGCTCACATTCTCAATGCACAGAACAAATACCAAGTGATTTGTCCTTATCAAAACAGGATTGGACTCCTAGAGTCAACAAAAGTAATAGCTTTAATTGAAATCATATTAATGGTACCTGTCACCACATCGCCCACAGCCTCAGCATCTCCTGGTGTCAACGCATAAACCCTCACAAGGGCTATGTTCCTCTACTGGCCTCCTCAAGGTGCCTGGTTATATCCCCATAATAGTCTAGGAGTTGGTGCATTGATCAACGACCCATGACATGACTATGCTACACTGTGTAGCACCTTCTCAAAGTTACTGCCACCCATACTGGAAGACTTTCCATCACTACAACCACCGACGCATGCATTGCTATTTCTGGGGTCAATCCTACAATAACACGAGAATAATCTGAGAATCTTAACTTCATAATACATTAATATAACTAAGAATCATAACATATCTTCATACCACCAATTCTCTAATTTAAGGCTCAATCTTACCATTCAGAAACAAAATCGACGATAACTTATCACGACTTTCCTAAAATCGTCACCCTAGGAAAATCAAAGAAACCACCCCGAAGTTTCTATCCCCAAACTGCGAGACAAAACCCTAAATTCTCATATTAATCTCTTACATTTGACTTTACCAAAATCCCAGTCCAACATGTACCTATCCTTATCAAAAGTCATTCCTATACTCTAGTATTGTTTTTCCACCATGCACTAAAGTCTACAGAAACTAGCAACCTAAACTCTAATACCAAACTTGAAACGACCCCAAAATTATTACCATTTTTTTTTATTATTGGCCTAACTAGGTTTTTCAATCTTGTTTTGATGATAACAAATGAAGAATGTTTTAACTTGTGTTGTTAAGTGGCTATATTTCAAGTTTAAGTAAAAGGACACTCATGGTTAATCATGGAAGTAAGCTGGAAATCAAAGTCAATCAAATGAAAGTTTCTCAGCATATTGAAACAATGAACAACAAATGAATAGCTTAAAGACTAAGCAGATCTTGAAGTAAAGACTGAACCTTAAGAGGCTGCAAGACTTAGTGATTAAGGAGATCATGCTTAGAAGGATATTTATAAGTACTTCAAGTCATTACTATTTAGATATTTGAAGCTCCTTAAGATAGAAAGACTTAGAGACCAGCACTTGAAAAACCCTTGATAATGTTGTTGAAAAGTTATAATTGAGTTTTTCAAGTAAACTAGATTTTTAAAAAATCAGAAATAAAAAATATTTGAAAAGAGAGGACTACCCAGCCGAATGACTAGATGAACTGAAAACACCCAGGCGACTAAAAATGCCTAGCCAACAGACTATTTTTTAATGTGATTCAGTTAGCCGATTGACAGGAAACCTACAACAAAGTTAATTGTTCGGCCGACTGACTCGATGAACTAAAAACACCCAGCCGACTAGCAGTACCCAGTCAATTAATCATTTTGAACATGGTTCAGTCAGCCGACAGACAATTATTTTTTGAAGATACAGAATAGAGTCAGCTACCTGTATAGCTGACTAACTAGTACAAAAATGACCCAGTCGAGTAAGTCAGCCAACTGACTCTGCGGAGAATTTTTAAATTTCAAACTTGCGGGAAGATTTTTAAAATTGATTCTATGATTTAATATCTTTTGAAAAGTTACCTAAATGTTCCATATTAAATGAGGAAACTTTTCTTTAAAAAGTCTATAAATACCTCCCTTACTCAATGAAAAATACACTCAAGCAATACACGCTTTCTATGCTAAAGTTCTTCTAAAAGCTCATACTTACTCACACTCTTGCTGGGGGAAAACTCTACGAAATTGTTGGATTAGAAAAGGTTTTGGTTCTAATTTGTATCTAAAATCTTTATATCAATAAGAAAGAACCTTTCGTGACTTCTAAACCTTGAGCTTCACATTTTCTATTTAGTTTTGGTTTTAAAGTACGATTAGAGATTTAACTTGTACAACTTGATCTGTGTTTGAGAGCGTTTTTGTACGCAGATATCCATTCCTTTCTACTAGATCTTTGACGATCTAAGGTATAGTTGGATCATTGGACCAAGCATAGGTTGTTGCTTGGAGAGGTTTCTCTTCCTAAAAAAGAGGTTGGTTATTGAAAAGGTTTTTTTTCCACCCAGAACGAACAAGGTATAGTGAAATCCTTAGGTGGTTGACCTAAGGCGAGGATGTAGGCTGGGGTAAGCCAAACCTCGTAAAAGCAGCGGTGTCACTCTATATCCATTACTCTCTTTAAATTTCAGAAAACTATAAATTGTGTGAATGTTGTAATTCTTTCAATAATAAAAGTAATATATATTGGAAATTAAATAAACCAAAGATTAATTTGTTCTTGGGCTTGCAGAAACCGAAAAGGAGTACGTCGGTTAATCAATTTTTTTTCGAAAATCGTAAGAGAGTACATTGATTGGTTAACAACCCAAACCTATTAGGTGAAGGTTTATTTTAATTCTGATTTTGAAAAGAGTGATTGGATGTTATTTTAATCTTCAGTTCAAAGGCCAACTACAAGACTTGCATATTCATATACAGGGCTACTGAATATTGCAAAGCAAATATTGATTACCTGTATTGTGTTTGTTTGGTTTGAACAATTAATCAATTGGTTGTGTATGTTGTGGTTGTGGATTGAATAGAAGAAGTAAGTGTTTGTGTGGATTTCCTAATCAACAAGAATATAAGAAGTCTTTAAAAGATTGTAAAAAGTCAAGAACTCTTAAAAAGACTCTAAGGAATTTTAAATAACCCAATTCACCCCCCTCTTGGGACTACACCTTAGGTTTCATTTATTTATATTTATATATATCCTGCAACAATATAATATTACTTTGATACCTATAATAATATCCATTATAATGTCTCGGACCTCAAGTGGTACCGAGGATACCTGTTCACAAAACATACCACCTATGTAGTGGAAAACATTAAAATACATTAACCTTATTTACAGTACCAGAGTTTTAGTATTTCCCAAAACATTCATATACATCTCCCAAAAAATCCACAAAAACTTCTAGGGACTACTCAAAATACATCTCCTAATACAACACTTACCCTTCCGCGAGGGCAGTACTAAAGTCCTCTCTATCTCGAAGCTCGTTGCGTACGCTTATCTGGATCACCTGAAAAGTTTGGAATTCTGAGGTGAGATACCTATCAATAAGACAGAATAAATTACAATCAGTGTAAATCATTAGAATAACACAATTATTAATTCAACTATAACTGTGATAACATTTCAATGTAAAACATATCATAACTCACACCTATGCCTTTTAAAATAAGCTTTCTATTTGAACATACTCATACCTGTAATAGATAGTTCCTGTTCTCTGTAAAACTATATACATTTATCTATATAAATGTGAAAGCTTCCCTAGATGGATAACTGTATGCATGAATTGACCCCGTATGCTTGGGTTGTGTGGCCCCTGGGCCAAACTTAACTCTAGCTAGCCTACCAGGCTAAGTCAAACTGTAAGCCTATGTAGTACGATTAGCCCCCTCAACCTAGTCCAAACAACCAGGGAGCTCCTCCTCTCTCCTTTGGGCACAATTGACTGTCATTCCACACTCTATCTGAGATGTGTGGTTGCACTATCTATACGATAATAGCTATGGTACCATGCTCTGTAATCTATTCTAGTCCATCAGAGATCTGATATATTGGAATTGGTGTATTCCCAGGAGGAGGGGTGAATTGGAATTTAAAACTTTTGCCTAGGTTAAACCAAATATCAGTAATCCACAACCTAAGGTCTTCATAAGCATATATTAATTGCACAGAGAAAAGTAATATGCTAAAATTAAATTATGCACAACATTTACAATATATCGAATATAACATACATGTGCAGAAATATAAAGTGCTGGAAATTAACAGTAGACACACGATATGTTATTGGGGTTCAACCAATACTTCCTACGTCCCCATCTCAAGCTCACAAGCAAGAGGATTCCACTATGACTCGCTTAACGGGTGGAGCAGTACCTAATACAACACCTTAACAAGATGGCGCACCTAGCTTTCCTAACTAGGTCAAAGCTAATCCAGGACTTTCACAGGGCAAGTCTCCCTCTTCCAACCAACACATCGGGAATACAACAGATAATCAAATGAAATATTTTGTATAACAAAATATGCTTCTAATAAAAGCAGATGTGTACAACACTACAGCTCAAAATGCACTCACATATGATATGAAAATAAGCTCAGTGTGAGTATGGTGATTTTTCTCAAAATAACTTGTCAAAGTCTTTGAGTAAAATGTATGCAGTGAATATTTCAAAGATTCAACCCCAAAAGATCTCTTTCCAAAAGATTTTCAAAAGCTTGTTCAAAGGAAGTTAGGGTTTTGTTTTCAAATGAACTTGCAAAAATAATATGTGTGTGTGTAAGCACGATAGCAATAAGACTTTCCTAGCACAAGATATATGTGCTCAAGTCTTTAAAAATAACCAATATAGATTTTCTCCCAATAATATTTATCAATAAAATATATGGGAGATTCTAGAAGCCTACTATAAAAAAGAATGATATTCAAAGTATGAAATATAAAGAGTAGTGCTTTGAATAAAAAATGCCCTAAATAAAACCTCTCTTCCAAAATAGATTTTTCAAATGAAGAATGAAAAGAGAGTCAAATGATTTATAAAAATTATTGCCCAAATGAATGCCCAAAAACAATGCTCTTTTGTAAGATTTTTCAAAAAGAATAATAAAGGAGAGTAAAAAATTAAGTATATATTTTGAGAGAATTTTTGGGCTAATCTCGTTGCTAATCAGGAGTTATGAGAGGATATATATAGAGTTGGGTGAAAATATTACCATTGGGGACACGGAGATCATTTTGAAAAAAGATTAATGATGTTTAGTTTAAAAATAACCTCGTTTACTGCGGTAAAAAATTGAAAAACCCAAGAGGTTTGATCAACTGTATTATAGGTTCGGTCGTCCATATTACAATGTTCGGTCGATCATGGCAATTTTGAATTGTAGGTTCAGTCGACCATCTCAAGGCGATTATGAACCCTTTGAGGTTCGTTCGACCAAGGGTGAGGTTCAGTTGACCATTCATGAGGCTCGGTCAACTGTGACCACTTTGAACTATGAGTTCGATCGACCAAGTTGTTGGGGGTCAGACACGTGTGAGTTCATTCGATCGTGGAAGACACGTTCATTTCAAAACGGTCAACTTAGCGAAGTCAACATGTTGACTTCTTGTTAGTTTGGTCGATCGAGGCTTTTGTACTATTTAGGGTTCGGTCAACCAAAGCTTTGACTTTGGTCAACTATCTCAGTTCGGTCGACCAAGGTCAAAGGACTTTGCGATGGTCAGTCAACCGAGGCACGTGAAATTCCAATTTTGCCCCTAAGGTCAGCTATGGTCCTTGTCCAGATCCCTACGGTCGAAGCTTTTGAATTAAGCCAAAAAATATGGCGTCGGTCGACCTTCGGTCAATAGAAGCTTTTGTAAACTTTGTTTTAGCCCAAATCTTTGACCCTAACCAATTAGTTAATTTAAGAAAAGAGTTTCTATGAAAAGTTCTAAAACTAAGGTGTGGCCCTAAGAGGAGGGGTGAATATGTCTGCCCATTGTTCATTTGTGCATACAAACTCAAGTGTCACATTCCCTTTTTGCACATAATCACAAAGAAAATGATGTCTTATTTCTATATGTTTAGTTCGTGAATGTAATATCGGATTCTTTGTGATGTTTATTACACTCGTATTGTCGCATCTTATAGGAATTGTTTCATAGCTTAATCCAAAATCCATCAGTTGTTGCTTCATGTATATTGTTTGAGCACAACAACTTCCTGCCGCTATGTATTCTACCTCAGTTGTGGAAAGAGCAACTAAATTCTGCTTCTTGGAAAACCAAGAGACTAACGAATGTCCTAAGAATTGACATGTACCACTTGTGTACTTCCTATCCACTTTGCTACCAGCAAAATCAACATCTGAATAGCTGATAATATCAAAAGATGTAGACTTAGGATACCATAACCCAAGTTCCACGGTTCCTATCAAGTATCTAAGCATTCATTTGACAGCTAACAACTGTATGCAAAGAAGGTTACAGTGAACCGACTAACCCTACGCTCAGCCAATTGAGTGAAGGAAAAATTTATAAACAAGCTTGAATGGAACTTAATTTGAAAATAAGAGATACTTGAGCAACATAAGAACAATCTAAGAAAAAGTGTAGTACAATGCACATGATAATGATATATTCCATGCTTATATGATATGCTCTATGCTACATGTGTATATCTTGAAATTGGTATCTATAAAGTGTATTAGTTGATATTTGAGCATGTTAAGCATAATAATATCCATGAGTATGTTGTGACACTGATATAATATTGATATTTGATATTTGATATCCATGAGCATATACATGATATGAATCAAATGTTTGAAACATGGACAATAAATTTAGAAAGCATAATTGGTATCAAATCTGAATGTATTAAATTCAAGGGAAGTATTATGACTCATTGCTTGATTTTTCCCTAATTTTTAAATTGGTATCATGAATTAACTTTTTAATTGGTATTATAAATTTTGGAATTATTGAAAATCTCAATTGATATCATATGCTTGATATGAATGTTTGAAATATGATTTATTTATTTTTTTATCCTACTCTTTTTGATTGATGTCAACAGGGGGAGAAGTTTTGAGCAAAAATTGAAAAATTGAGCTTGAAATTGAAAAAGGGGGGAAGTATTTGACCAAGGGGGAGAAGTATTTGACATTGAATGATCTTGAACTTGCATGGATGTTATGAGCATGATAATAAAAGAGTTTTTAAAATTAATCTTGATATTGTTAAATCTGTTGAGATAATGCTTATTGAAAGGGGGGAGTCTTTTTAAGGCTTACTCATATTTTTGTTCCTTATTTGTCATCATCAAAAAGCAAGAGATTGTTGGCCTTACAAGGCTTAACATCCTATTTTGATGCTAACAAACAAGAGAAACTTAACATATTTGTTGAGTGATGAAATTTTAGGACTCACAAGGATCGAGCATGAAAATGCAAGCTTATACTTCAAAGAATGATGATCATATGAAGCTTAAAGCATGGATTTCAAGATGATATTTTAAAACTTGAAAAATATGAGAGAAAGCTTAAAATATATTGAAGCTCAAAGACAAGATGGAGTCAAAGAAAGAAAAACATGAAGACTTAACTGCTTAGAATGTCAAAGTCTTAAGAAGTCTTTATGTAAGTATTTCATTTGATTTCAATATGGATACATGATGCTCTTAGGTTAATTACTTGGAACTAGATACCTTTTAAAATACTTGGAAAATATTTTTTATAAGGTCATAAGTTATTTCAAAAAGTTAAAATTGTTTTTGGAATGAAAAGCACTAAAACGAGATTTTTCCAAATTTTGTTATTTTTTCTATATTTGTATTGATGAGCATTTTTCTATATCAAAAACTCCTTATTTTAAAAAGTGTTCAACAAGAAAGTTATGGTAGATTCTCTTAGCTTTCTGTTGATACTAAGAACGTTCAATTTGGAGTTGTAGAGAAACTATTATGACCCAAATACTAAAGGGTGGTCAAAGTTGTCAGTACCTCAGCAAACGGACTGGTCAGCCAACTGACCAAAATGAACTAGTTTTGTCAGCCAACTGACAGGTCAACCGGCTGACCCTGTATAAACACCTATCCAGTTGCCTATCTAGCCCATTGACTCTACGGGAATTTAAATTTTTAACTTCAACAAGAAAATTCTAAAAATTTGTTTTTCAAATCTAAACGTTACAAAAACTTGGGGGACACCTCAAGCAACCTTGGAGACAAGGAAGCTCACTCTATAAATACATGGTTTTGAAAATCAAATTAGACCAAGTAATTGAAAAACAATTCTCAAAGCTGAAACTCCCATACTCTCAATGCTCCCATGCTTTCATCTTTGCACATCTGAATTGCTAAGATTTTTGGAAGCAACTAATCAATCCTTCTCTGTGTTTTTTAATTTTTCATGAAATTAGGATAGCTTTCCAAGAGGGGGGTGAATTGGATTTTTAAACTTATATTTTTTTTTAATACTTCGTTTTATATCAACAATCATAACAAGTAAACACAAAATCAATTCAACCACAACCAATCAATAAGATAATCAAAATTTTGATCTTTGTATCAATAGCCCTGTAATTAATTGTAAAGCACGCTAAATTTATGTAAGCCCTGTATTATTCCAAACTCAAACTTCTTCTTTGTGTTTAGTTTTTAAACAAACTTTCAAATTAATAAGTTTAGGATGATCAACCAATGTAGTCCCTTTCGGTTTCCACAATCAATGCTGATCAAGCCAAAACAAATTATCCTCCGGTCTATTTAACAAGCATACACTCAGAATTTAATAATTTAAAGCATACACGCAGGTTGTATGTAATAACCCAAAAAGAAAATTAAAGATAAAATTAATTAAAATTATTAATTAATTAATTGGTTAAACACTATTAAATTAATGTATTAAATAAACAAATAAAAATAAATAGTATGAAAAAAAATAATTATTCATTAATTAATGAATTAATTAAATGTTATTAAATTAATTAATTAAATAAATAGTAAAAAAAATGGAATAACGATATATATATATATATATATATGTATATATATATATGTAAGCTTAATGTATGTGTATATATAAGTTAAAGTATAAGTTTAATGTATAAATATATATATATATATATAAATTAAGTTAAGTTAAAAAAGAAGAAGAAAAGGATAACGAAGCAGAGGCCTGCGACCTGCGTCTCTCCCTCTCCAGAACACTCTCCTTCTTTCTCAATCTCACTCGTCCACTCTCCGTCTCCGTCTCTCTCTCCCCTCATTTCTCGACAAATATTCGACCGATCAGGAAACGGAAGGTGCTGCTGGATTCTTAGCTTCGCCACCGACATTTCTACTAGAACGGATTTGTCGTGGGAGCGGCGTAAGCACCACTCCTGGGGAAAGGTATAATTTCCCTAATTTCTTAATTTTTTTTTAAATTTGCCATTAAATCAACGATCAGGCACCACCATGGTGTCCTAGTCGTTATCGTCGTCATTTTGACATAAGTAAAGTTCTAATTGGGATTTTCTAGGCCCTACTCCAAAGCGAGCGTGGGATTTGAAAATTTTGGTAATTTGGCTAAATTTAAGGGTATATTTATTTATTTAGAATTTATGACCCTCGGAAATATTTAAATAGTATTTTATTTAGGGTTAATTTAATGGAATTAGGATTTTTGATTCAGGATCCGGGTGAGTGCCACGGGTGTTTTTCGAGGTCCTTGTTGGCGTAGTTCAAGAAACCAGGTAAGGGGAAAAATATATATTAAACTAAAACTTTTATGAATTTAATGGAAAATGAATTGTGTTATATATACGTGTTTATATTTCGGTATGGATTTAAAATGCCAACTATAAATTATGTTTTTCCGAGTTTAGGATTGTTTATTAGATACGTATATGCGAAAATGAATGGAATAAAGTGGAAAAATATTTTCAGAATAATTATGTTAGAAATGAAATGTATTTTCAGCATATAAATGTTAAATGTGGGTTGGTCTATTTTATAGGAATATGTATGAATTTTTACTGTTAAATTGTGTGGCATGAGATTCTGTGCAAATATATGTTAAATGTATGAGATGCAGGCTAAGTAAGTAAGACATTATGAATAAAATGTGATATGGACAATGTTGCCTGTATATGTTAAATGCAACCATGTAAATGTAAGACAGCTGAAAGACAACCATGTTGGCAGATCTAGTTCATTTCTATGTGAACTAACTGATGTCAGCTAAAAGGAGCTGTGTTAGCAAATTCTAGCACATTTCTCTGTGGACTAACTAATGATGGCTAAAGACCAACTGTAGTACAAAGGAATGAAATGAAAATGTTATGCAATAAAATGTCAATGGAATGACAATGCAATGAAATGAAATGTGAAACATGAATGATGCAAATGGGAAAGAGTCACTTAAAGTGAAATGCAATGCAATGTTAAGCTATGAATATGAATATATGTGTATGATTGAATAATGATAGAAAGTTTGATGTATTATGATATTAGAAGTATGTATGTACGTAGAACATGTTATGATTGGGTGAGGTGTACCTTTCTCCTGAGGGCTTGCTAAGTAAGGCGAGTGCACTAGTAGCTTCAGATGTGGCAATAGCTGTATAACGTACTAGGGCAGAGGGTACCTACTTGTATGGGCGGGTAGAATTCCCTATCCTTAGGGCCTTTGTCGGTAAACTATTGTTTAATGCGTGAGTACAAGATCAATTTAACACTTGAGGGCTTACTGAGTAAGGTGAGTGCCCTGGTATGCTTAAATTGTGACCTTCAAGTTGTTAAATGTATTAAAGCAGAGGGGTGCTACTTGTATGGGCGGGTAATCACCCCTATCCTCGGGAAATCTCGTGCATGTGTTTGGTTAGGATCAAAGAATGATTTCAGAAATTATGTTAATGATTTTCAAATATTAAATAATATGTTATTATATAAACTCATGTTGGTCACACACTGTTTTAATATATTGTTTCTTCCCTTACTGAGATGTGTCTCACCCGAATATGAAATTATCTTTTTTTAGGATTTCCTCGAGATCGAGCTTAGAGAGCTCAAGATTTTATAGCATTTTTGGTAAATAGAAAGAGAAAATGGTATATTTTTATGTTAATTATGATATGTATATTTTATGTTTTATGATTTATGTTTTAAGTTTTATAAGATATGGATGGTTGTGAAACATACTAGTATTTGTGGATAATGTTTTGGAGACATGTATATATTTGAATACAGATGGATGATTAATTTATTATAGTTGGTAGTTAGAATTAGTAAACTCTAGTATTATGTTATATGGAGATTATGTTTATGTTTTTCGCAGCATATATGTTGATTATGGATTATTAGGTATAACGCGTTGGACCCAGATTTAAGGGTTCGGGGCGTTACATTGTAAGTATTGCTGAAAAATAAAGAGTAAGGAAGAGAGAGAGACACAAAGCTTTTATGAGGTTCGGCTTATACCCAGCCTATGTCCTCGCCTTTGACAAACCACCAAAGGGTTCACTAGTTCAGTTTTATTGATGCGTGGAACAATACCGATTACAATCACTCTTTCCTTTAGGCTAGAGCCTGCCTCTCCAAACGATATTCCCCTGTTCGGTCCAACGATTCTACAACCTTGAATCGTCTATAAACAAGAACCAAGATAGAGAAAAGTTTGTGTACAAAAGACACTCTCACAGTAGAGTAGATTAGTACAACAATTAGCACAAGAATACTTCAAAGTAAATCAAATATAAAAGGATTGAAGCTCAATACTGATTTTAGATCACCAAATATCTTCCAAGTATTGAAAGATTCAGACTTTGAAAGCTTTACTTCGGATTTTGAATCAGCAACAACTCAATATTTGAAGTTGGATGAACACAAGAGAGTTTGAGAGCTTTTTGAGAACTTTGATTGCTGGAAAATTTCTTGGTGTAAAAATCTTTGAAGTTTGGGGCTATTTATAGATGTTTAAAAGTAATTCCTTGCCCCTAAAGTTTCCTTGAAGTAATCCCTAAGTTTTTCAAAATAGTGGTGCCCAAAAAATCCATTTAAAAAATCTTCCCGTTGAAAAATTTTTAAACCAACATTCGAGTGGCAGTTGCCTGCCACGACCTGGCAGTCGCCTGCCATACTAGAATTTTAAAACAAAGAACACTGGTAGTCGCCTGGCATGACCACCCAGGTGCCTAGTTGTGCTCAGGCAGTTGTCTGGCACCCTACTGTCTCTTTAAAATTTATTCGTTTAATTTGGGCAGTTGCCTGGCATGTAGAGGCAGTCGCCTGGTCCTTCTGTTTTGTTAAAAAATACTTTTATTCTTTAAACCCTTTTTTTCTTTGATTTGAAAAGCATACTTTAGGATTTTACTAAAACTTTATTTTCAAGTTTCTTTTGATTTTATGAGAGCTTCAATTTAGTTTATATTTTGAAGTTCACTTGAAGTACTTACATACAAAACATCCTTAAAAATATATTCTTTTGATCTTTAAGTAAGTCCTTGTTCTTCTAACATCTTTGAGCTTCTAATCATCTTTCTTTCTTGATCTTTTTGAATCCATAAACTTTATCATCCTTTTGACTTTTGTCACTACCTTTAAGCTTTGTCTTTTTCCTGAAAAACTTTTACTTGAAATAAACCATATTAAACATATCATGATTTGTTATCATCAAAATAAGAATTGTAAGTCTTGTAAGGCCAACAATCTCCCCCCTTTTTGATGATGACAAATTGAGAGCAAAAATAATAATAATAATAATAATAATAATAATAATAATAATAATAATAATAGGAAATAATGCTCATGGCTCCCCCTTTCAACAAGCATGATATACCAAAAGTATTTATACAAAGCATGTCACTTGCGAAATGAATTCGTACCCAACAAGCATGATATACCAAAAATATTTATACAAACCATGTCACTTGCAAAATGAATTCATACCCATATATATTCATATTCTTACAAGTAATGAATTCATACAAGGTATTCCATAGATATTCCTAGTCTTACAAACCATAGCATATTTCATTTTTACATTTCCTTCTCTTAAACATCTCCCCCTTTGGACATCAATCAAAATGGAAAAGAGAGCAATACAAAAACAACATAGTGAAGTGCTGGAGAACATAGTACTTGTAGATCTTGCAAATACACAAGAAATACTAGCCGAAAAAGTACTTAGAAATACTAATGCATAGACAAAAGTGTTAAATAGCACATAAATAAAATACATCAATCAGAAGCTTCTATAGACCCACTTTCATCTTCTTCTTCTTCTTCTTGTTCACCAGATGGTTCAGCAGATTCATCATCACTAGCAGAGCTGATATCCATCTGAGATTTGCCTTTGGAAGAGCTAGCCAGATGTTGCTCAATCTTGTCAACATGTTGAAAAAGGCTTGAACAATTAGTTTCCACAGTAGAAACCTTCTCCCTAAGTGTACCAAGTCCAGAAGGAGTTTCTGGGTCAAGCTGTACTGAAGGGGCTAGCATGGAAGGCTGAGATGGTGGTGCAGATGAGGTGTGACGATGTCCCTTGTGAAACCACCCTTGAGGAGAGTGCTTATATCCCATACACTTAAGTATAGTATCAGAAAAGATATTGTAATGGGTTTTTCTAGTGAAGTTAAATGATGGTGTAAGAACATTGAAATGAGCAAATACCATATTTAACATCCCAGCATGTGGTAGGATGACACAAGGGGCATCAACTTTCATAATGATCCATTTGAAAAGTAAACTTGGGAGATCCAGCTTTTTTCCTTTAAGAATACACCACATAACAAAACAATCTAAGAAGGAAATATGACCATGAGAACCAGAACGTGGTAGGATATTATATGTAATAAGTTTGTGCAGGATTAAAGCTTGAAGATTAACATGTTTGTGAATAGGTGGATGCCCAAAGGAGATAGGTGTATCAGTTATGACTAGGGGTAAAAATTCCTCTAGAGTAAATCTCCTGGCTTGGCTTGAAGAATTTTTCCCAAAGATATGGGAGTAAGATGAATATTTTTCCCTAGAAGATTTTTTTTAATCCATTTTCAAACCTTTCCATGTTAGCATAGAAAATCCGAACCACATTTGGATAGTATCCTTTTGCTTGATATGTAATAAATCGTTCCCACCCAATTTCCTTAAAAACGTCCATGATTTTAGGAAAATAAGATTTGAAGAATGTAACATCAAGGATTTTACCTATAATGGGTTCGGCTAAAGCGATTTGATTCCTATGGAGTTGCTTAGCATGAAGAGTTACTAACCACTTCTCTACTTCATCATTGTTGATCCTTGTGGAGGAGGAGGAACCCTTGTTACCAAGAGATTTGATCCGTGGCAAGATTTTTTTTGAAGAGAAAGGCTGATAAACCCTAGGTTTTATTCGCGATTTGATGTGGAGGGTAAGTTTGATGCACGGTTTCAGTCTGATTTGGAAGAAGAATTTGTGTGGAAAAGAGTAGGAAAGAGGATTTTCGGAGAGAGAGGAGAAGTAGCAGGCCCCCGATGGAAGTTAAAAAGACATAAAATAGAGTTTTAAACCCTACCTGCCATGAGGCGGTCACCTGCTAGGATAAGGCAGGCGCCTATCAATAAAAAAACTTGAAAGTCAGCAGCTTGGTAGTCTCCTGGCACCTTGGTGGCAGTCGCCTGCCAAGCAGAAAATTTGTTTAGTTTGCTTCTCGAATATGCATTATTCCTAATTCTCTCCTAATGAATATGAATCGCGCTTTAGAGAGTGATTTTGTGAATATATCTGCTAATTGGTCATTTGTATTTACAAATTCTAGCATTATATCTTTGTTTTGCCCATGATCTCTCAAGAAGTGATGTCTTCTGTCAATATGTTTTATTCTTGAGTGAGATACCGGATTTTTTGAAATATTTATAGCATTTGTGTTGTCACATTTTATTGGAATAGTTTGATATTGAATTTTGAAATCTTTTATTTGTTGTTTCATATACAATGTTTGGGCACAGCAACTCCTTGTTGCTATGTATTATGCTTCTGCTGTAGATAATGCTATAGAGTTTTGTTTCTTTAAAGACCAAGAGACTAAAGAATGTCCTAGAAGATGACACGTTCCACTTATGCTTTTTCTATCTATCTTGCATCCAGCAAAGTCTACATCGGAATAGCTTATCATTTCAAATTCAGTTCCCTTTGGATACCATAAGTCTAGTTCAAGTGTGCCTAGTAGATATCTAAGGATTCTTTCAACTGCTGTTTGGTGTGATTCCTTAGGAGCCAATTGGAACCAAGCACACATACATACACTAAACATAATATCTGGTCTAGTTTCTGTTAAATAAAGTAAGCTCCCTATCATGTCTCGATAATGATTGGTATCTACTTGTTTCCCTTTTTAATCCTTGTCAAGACTAGTTGACTCATGGGAGTTGCTATAGGTTTACTTTCTTCCATATCAAACTTCTTTAACATGTCTTTAATATATTTAGTTTGATATATGAAAGTTCCATTTTTTGCTTGTTTGATTTGTAACCCTAGGAAGTAATTTAACTCTCCCATCATGCTCATCTAAAACTCTTTTTGCATAGACTTAGCAAATTCATTACACAAATCCTCATGAGTTGCTCCAAAAATAATATCATCAACATAAATTTATACTATAAGCATGTCTTTGTTTTTTGGTTTTATAAATAAAGTGCTATCTATTTTTCCTCTTGAAAAATTGTTTTGAATTAGGAACTTGCTTAGCCTTTCATACGAAGCTTTAGGAGCTTGTTTCAATCCATATAAAGCTTTTGTTAACTTAAATACATGATCGGGATTTTTTGAATTTTCAAAACCTGGAGGTTGTTTTACATATACTTCTTCATTTATATTTCCATTTAAGAAAGCACTTTTTACATCCATTTGGTATAATTTGAAGTCCTTATAGGCTGCATAATCTAAAAGCATCTTAATTGCTTCCATTCTTACTACAGGAGTAAAGGTTTCATCGTAATCAATACCTTCTTCTTGATTATAACATTGTGCTACTAGCCTAACTTTATTTCTTATAACTATCCCATTTTCATCCTTTTTATTTCTGAACACCCAGTTAGTTCCTATGATTAATTTGTCTTTGGGTTTAGGTATAAGTTCCCACACTTGACTTCTTTCAAATTGATTTAGTTCCTCTTGCATAGCTATAATCCAAGAGTCATCTTTTAAGCCTTCTTCAATATTTTTGGGTTCATCTTGAGATAAAAAGGCATAATGGTTGTAAATATTTTTCAATGAGGTTTGAGTGGTTATTCCTTTTGAAGTTTCTCCAAGAATTTGTTCTTTTGGATGACTTTTAGCATATCTCCATTCTTTAGGTAGTTCTAGATTTTCTACAATGTTTTCATTTGAAGTTTCATTATTATTGTCATCTTTTATTTCAAGATCTTCTTCTTTTTGTGGAATATCTTCTTTTTCATCAATCTTAATTTTATTTTCATAATTGTTTGACTCATCAAATGTTATGTGTATTGATTCAATGATAGTAAGAGTTCTTCTATGATAAACCCTATAGGCTTTGCTATTTGTAGAGTAGCCTAAAAAGATACCTTCATCGGATTTTGCATCAAACTTTCCTAAATCATCTTTAGTTTTAAGAATAAAACATTTGCATCCAAATACATGAAAGTAGGAGATATTAGGTTTTCTACCTTTCCATAGTTCATACGGTGTTTTGTTTATACTTGATCTTATAAACACCCTATTTACAATATAACATGTTGTATTTATAGCTTCAGCCCAAAAGTATTTAGCTAGGTTATTTTCATTTATCATTGTTCTTGCTATTTCTTGTAGGGTTTTATTTTTTTCTTTCTACTACTCCAATTTGTTGTGGAGTTCTAGGTGCTAAGAAATTATGATTTATTTCATATTCATAACAAAATTTATCAACCTCTTTGTTTCTAAACTCCCTACCTTGATCACTTCTAAAACTTGTTACATTATAGCCCTTTTCATTTTGTAATTTCTTACATAAGGTGATTAGCATGTCACAAGCTTCATCTTTATTTGTTAGGAATAATACCCAAGTGAATCTTGAATAATCATCCACTATTACAAAAGCATATTGTTTTCAACCTAGGCTTAAGGTTATAGTTGGACCAAGTAAGTCTTGGTGTAATAGATCTAGGGGTCTTTTAGTAGATATATACTTTTTCTTTTTAAATCTTGTTTTAACTTGCTTTCCCTTTTGGCATGCATCACACATCTTGTCTTTTATGAATTTGGTATTTGGTAATCCTTTTACAAGACTTTTCTTTGATAATTTGGATAATAGGTCCATTCTAGCATGTCCTAATTTCTTATGCCATAACCAACTTATTTCATTTATGGCTGCCAAACAAGTTACGTTTTGATTCATTAGATTCTTAAGGTTTATACAATAAACATTATTTATCTTATGAGCTATAAACAAGATTTTATTTTCTTTAGGACTTTGGATAACACATTTTTCTTTCTTAAAGGTTCTTTCAAACCCTTTGTCACTCAATTGGCTAATGCTTAAAAGATTGTGTTTTAAACCTTCTACTAATAACACATTATTAATAGTAATACAAGGTTCTTTTCCTATTCTCCTGATGCCAATGTCTTACCTTTGGCATTGTCGCCAAAGGTGACATATCCTCCATCCTTTTGTTTTAGAGAAATAAACTTCGTTTTATTGCCGGTCATGTGTCTTGAACACCCTCTATCCAAGTACCACTTGTTCATTGACGATGTTGTCCATAAACATACCTACAATGGAGGATTCATTGTGTTAGTCTTTGGAACGCAAATTCTTTTAACTTTCTTTGTTTTGTTGTTAGTTCCATTATTAACTTTCCATTCTCCTTGTACTTTAACATACTTCCTTTTTAGTGGGCAATCAAACATTACGTGACCTTTAGTCTTGCACATATAGCAAGTAGTGTGTTCATGGTTGTTGTTTGAGGAAGTGCTAGCATAGTGCTTGGCTTCCTTGACGAAGTATCCCATGTATAATTTTTTATTCTTTTTATTTGTTTTACCATTATAACATATTGCTTCTTTATTCCCATGTAGCCTTTGCTGTCCAATCATCTTTTCAAAATTATCTTTACCTTTTGTAAAGTTATATATAATTTTTTCTTTATCCTCCACTAATTTCTTATGTTCATTCACTTCTAAATCCTTTTTATTCAAGTTTTCTTTATGAGTTTTTCCTAACTCTTGAGTTACTTTACTTACTTCCTCCTCTAACTTCTCAATACAAGACTCTTTTTTTCTTTTTCAATGGTTTTGAATGATTCAAGTTGCTTCAATAGTTCTTTATTTTGATCCTTCAAAGTTATATTTCATTTGGAAATTTTTATGAATCTTTTATGTAGGGTAAACAATTCAGCTTGTAATTCCTTGTATGAGGGCATACTATCACATGACTCATCACAAGATTCATTGCAAGATTCTATTAAAGAGTAGTAGGAATTTACCTCTTCATCATTCACCATGAGGCATATGTTTGTCATCTCTTGTCCGCTTGATTCATTTTCTGTTTCACTAAAGCTTGAGTTATACCAAGTGGCCTTCATAGCTTCCTTCTTTTTGTTCGTCTTTCTTGAGCAATGGGCAGTTTGGTTTGATATGCCCTGGTTTCTTACAGTGATAGCATATTGGAGGTTCATTTTTACTTTTATTTTCTTTTCTACTTGATTCTCCTTTTTCAGTTTTCCTTTTGTTGAACTTTATAGAAAATCTTTTATTCTTTCTATAAAACTTACCTAGTCTCTTAGTGATGAATTCTAATTCATCTTGATCTCTTGACTTGTTTCACTTTCTTCTTCACTTAAGTTGTGGCTAGATGCTTTTAGTGCAATAGATTTCTTATGCTTTGGTTCAGGATTTCTTTCTTTTAGAGCCATTTCATAGGTAAGGAGTGAACCTATGAGTTCATCTAAGGAAGTGGTCTTAAGGTTTCTTCCTTTAGTAATTGTTGTAGCCTTTGGTTCCCATATGGAGGGAAGGCCTCTCAAAATTTTCCTAATCATTTCATAAGTGGTATAAGTTTTTCCTGAGGCACTTAAAGAATTGATTATGTGGGTGAATCTTGTGTACATACTTGATATGGTTTCATCTGGATTCATCTTGAATGCTTCATATTCGCTTTTTAACATGTCTATCCTATTGTCCCTAACATCAATAGTTCCTTCATATGTGACTTCTAATTTGTCCCATATTTCTTTAGCCATTTTACTAGCCATGACCCTATTAAATTCGTTAGTGTCTAAAGCACAATACAAAGCATTTACAGCACTCGAATTTATTTGAAGCATTTTATAATCTAAATTGATCATATCCTTTTTCTCTTTTGGAATCTATTTTCCATCTACTATTTTAGTGGGAATAAGGTCACCATCCATGACAACTTCCCATGCTTTCCAATCCATGTGTTGGAGGTAGATTTGTGTTCTCTTTTTCCAAAAGGTGTAGTTGTGTCCACAAAAGATTGGTGGACGAGTTGAGGATTGGCCCTCTCCAAAAAGAGATACTCCTATGTTTGCCATTTTAGATTTTTTTTATAGCTTCTTGTTAGGAATTTGCTATAACTAGGCTCTAATACCAATTAAAATTAGGATAGCTTCCCAATAGGGAGGGTGAATTGGATTTTTAAACTTATATTTATATTTTCTAATACTTTGTTTTATATCAACAATCACAACAAGTAAACACAAAATCAATTCAACCACAACCAATCAACAAGAAAATCAAAATCTTGATCTTTGTATTAATAGCCCTGTAATTAATTGTCAAGCACGCTGAATTTATGTAAGCCCTGTGTTATTCCAAACTCACACTTCTTCTTTGTGTTTAGTTTTTAAACAAACTTTCAAATTAATAAGTTTAGGATGATCAACCAACGTAGTCCCTTTCGGTTTCCACAATCAATGCTGATCAAGCGAAAACAAATTATCCTCCAGTTTATTTAACAACCATACACTCAGAATTTAATAATTTAAAGCATACACGCAGGTTGTAAGTATTGCTGAAAAATAAAGAGTAAGGAAGAGAGAGAGACACAAAGCTTTTACAAGGTTCGGCTTACACCAAGCCTTTGTCCTCACCTTTGCCAAACCACCAAAGGATTCCCTAGTTCAATTCCATTTATGGGTGGAACAATACCGATTACAATCATGATTACACATCAAAACTGCGTAATTAGGCACTTTAATCCGGTCTTTACGGCTTATATTTTTAATTAAATGTACAAATTTGTCCAATATTTTAATAAAGTGCCATATTTATTATTCTTGAACTTTATTGCACAATTTATGATTTTTTGGTAACTTTTTATTGCAGGAAAATTCCCGGGAACCAAAACCAACACCTGTTTGTATTTCGAGCATAACTTTTCCATGCGAGCTCCGATCGAGATGATTCAAATTTTTTGAGAAAGAGGAAAGGATTATCTACAACTTTTGGGTTTTTACTTTTGTGAGAAATAGACTCTAAAGGTCAAACTTGGCTGTGAACGCAAAGAGCAAAGATGAAGAAAAAATAATAATAAAACCATGTTTTGATGTGACCCAGCCATGCATGGCCGGGTTGGGCTGGACATCATCCGGGTCTAGGGCAAGCCCCTTCCTATATTTAATCCTTTTTTTTTCCCCTGTTCTACGTGTGCCTCCGGCACCCTCTCTTCCCCTTTCCTTTCCCTTCCCTTCTCTTTTCTCCCTTTCTCTTCTTTCTTTTCCTCTATTTTTCTCTGTCTCTGTTCTTTTCTCTCGCATTTTCTTCCTATCTGCTTTGATCTTCCCTTCTCTATTTTTATAATTCTAGCCAGCTCCCTATTCAGCAGAAATCTGCACAACCCCGGCCCCATCCCTGCAGCAGCCAAAACAGGAGCCACCTTTAGCATCTTCTCATGTTGCTACTATACCACCAACATCCGAGGCAAACACAAAGCAAACCCTCTCTCCCGAGCCACTTCCATACCAGCTCTCCATCAGAACCAGCAGTAGCAGCTTCCTTGAACAACTTTGACAGCTCCAATAGAGAAGAACTCGAGACCCTCTGCAATACACTCCTCCTATAACTCCAAGCTCTCGGCTACAGGCTCCTCTATTTTTCTCTCTCTCTCTCTCTCCCTTCTTTCTTTCTTTCTTTATTCTTTCTTTTGTTTTTAATTGTTAGTTATTAAATATTGGTAAAATTTTAGCTTTTTTATTTTATTTGAAATTTTGTTTATGTTGAATATTGTTGAGAACTTTAATTTTTATTAAGGTTATGTATTTAATTAATTTCTTTCAATTAGAGGTAGGTTTAATTTAATTAAATAGACTAAGTTGGGTTTGGCTCTAAAATAAATAAATAAATAATTAAAGAATAGTTTTGCCTTTTGGAGATTAAATTAGTTGTTTTTCTATTCAAGATTTAATTTTCTTGTTGAAGCTCGGTTTAGTTAGGGTCGATTTGATCAAAGTTCGTATTTTTTTTATTATTGTGTTTCATTATCGGTTAAGTGTAGATTTTTGTTTCTGTTTGCGTTTTAGTTCAAGTTTGTGGTTCGTGTTAAAGGTTCGATTTTTACTGTTTGCGTATGTGTTTGAATTTGATTGAGTCTCCATTATTGTGTGTTTAGTTTCTATGTTCTTAGTTACCATCTGTAATTAGCGCGTGTTTTGGTGTTTCTTTGAGTAGACTAGGGTTTCCATTTTTTGTTCCTTACTTCAGTGCGTGTTAGTTTTAGAATTTAAATTGCATGTTATTTTAATTTGTCAAAAAGAATCTCAACAATCTTGAAAATCTTAAATCTGAACCGAGTTCATTCCCTTTTTAATTTTGATTGGAAGAACTTAAATTTGATATTAAAACGCATTCCCTGAGGAAACGATCTAGCCCTTGGGTTAAGTATTACACGACGTAACTCCTATACTTGGGATAGCTTTCGAGCTGCTCATTTTTCTAGTGAGTCAAGTTTTTGGTGCCGTTGCCGGGGAATGGCAGTCTTAGTCTCAAATCAGTGTTTTTCCCGTCATTTTTATTAGTTTTATGAAAAATAAAAAAAAAAAAGTAGAAAACAAAAAATAGAAAAAATTGAGTTTTGAAAAAAATAAAACACATAAGTATGGCTGCACCTGCATCGCGCACGATAATGGACTTTTTGCATCTTGAATATGCCACTGCATCCTCTTCCATTGTTTTGCCTAATGACGTGCTTAATTTCATGATGCAGCACAGGAGGACGTCATTGCTACCCGAGTTCTACAGGACGGAATCTGAGTGCCCTTATCAGCACTTAGTAGAGTTTCAATAGGATGACGAGACATTTCGGGCTTACTGGGAGCGATTCAAGGATCTACTAAGCATTGTCCATGTCACGAGTTCGACTCATGGAGGTTAGCTGATTATTTTTATATTGCCCTTACCCCTGATTGCAAGTATTTTGTCCAGACCATGTGCAATGGAGAACTCTTCAGCAAGGATCCAGATCAGGTATTATCGTTCTTTGATTACATAGCTGAAAATGTCCCACAGTAGAACACATGATACACTCAATAAACCATAACTGCACACCCTATCAGCACAATCGGTGGTGGAGACATATATGAACCACCAAACTACTCAGATATTCCCCCACCTCAACACCAGCCACAACAGATCCCTCAGAGCTATACACCGTCAGGACTTTTCAAGGATAGCATAACACAGATGGCGAACATGCTCCAGCAGTTCATGCAAACTCAAGTCAATGAGAACAATGAATTACAGGACAACATTAATGCGATGATAGTTGGACATATTAGAACAAGAGGAATCACTCGCAGAACCTCAGCCTAGTTCTCAAGAGTACCAGCAATAACAACAAACAAATGATGTTCTCTTTGAGACAGCAAAGACTGCCACTATTTCAAGAAGCAAGAAAGAATTTCCCCAACCTGAGATGCTCATCGTTGGACAACCATTTGTCCCAGCACTGGAAGTTACGGCTGAAATAGATGAATTCAAAGAAAAATCAGAGGAAACAGTCCTAGAAGTGGAGCAATTAGTTAATGAGGAGACTGATACCAATATAGAGTACCAACCTGCGGTACCTCATACTCAGAACTCGGAACCCATGGAACCGTCACTCTCGCTTGAATCAGATGTCAAGGAACTCAATGTGAAGGAAGACCCTTGTAGTGGTAAGATGATATGTACACCTGATAAAGAGGGTGACTAGTCTGGTGAGCATCTAATTTTCAAGGAACTAGGTAAAACTTGTAATGTTAATGCTTTTGAAGAACTACAGGTACTTGTTCGAATAACTCTCTCTCGAACACTAGTTCGTAAGGAAGCAAATTTCCTGGACACGATGTCGAATAAAGACCCTTTCTTGTCAACATAAGAGGGTCGATCTGCACACGTATTGTTTGGTATATTGATATGCATTAATTCATTTGAGGCTTATTTTCGTGCAGGTATGAAAATTGATCGATCATGGCGGCTCAAATTTGGAGACCCGCCGGTGCAATTTATATACATGCGGCCACACGACAGAATTCCTCCTGAGCCTCCGCCAGACAATTGTGATGTTTTTCTTTTCCTTCTTTTCCTTTTATTTCATCTTATTTTATTTTTAGTTAGTTTTTAGGTCTATTTTCTCGTAGTTCAGTCTTTCTTTTCCATTACCCTGTCACTCAGGTACGCTTTACTTTTCTCGTGCACAGTCCTTTCTATTTCCCCTATGCTTTCACACTAAGGACAATGTTCCACTTTAGTTGGGGGAGGAGGGTGAGCATTCACATGTAACACTATACACGTACCAGGTTTTATTTGGGTTTATATTATAAAAAAAAATCAAAAAAATCAAAACAAAAAAACAAAAAATAAAAAAAAATCAAAAAGAAAGAGAGAAAGAAAGAAAGAGAACTGAGGAATTAAACTACACTATGTCATGCTTAACATTGCTGTATACCCTTCATATACTTGCGTATAACTTACGAATTACACACTTGAGTCGATCATACGTAATTTCTCTTTATGCGATTTATGACCTCATGAAGAATTGATTGGTAGTACATTCATGTTAATCTGGCTATATAATTTCTTGTATTTACATGGCATCTCACGAGGCTGAATAAAAACATTCACGTGATTCATTGCACTTAGGGTTTCCTGTGAGCACTAAAAGAACATCCATGACGACTAAGACACCTTGTGAGATATTGTTGAGCCAATTATCGTTCTTTTGAGTTTTTGATGTCAACTCAGAATTCATGAAACTCAACTTTCCTTTTTTCTGGATATCCTTTGTACACTAGTCTCTGTTTTTGATTTGCTAGCCTAGAGGTGACACCTAGTGGGGAGATAAAAACCTAGGTCTTGTAGCCTACTCAAGATATGAAGGCTGAGCCACCCCTAGAGATAGACTTAGTTCACAGACCACTATTCAAGCTCAATTACCATTGATTGTTTGAAGATTACAAAAGAAGTGTTAAGATTGTCCTAATTGATCAAGAAAAGACAGAAAATGAAGAATGAGCAGAAAAAAAAGAACAAGAAATACACATGCGCATGAGATGAAATGCTAATGCTTGATCCACATAAATACCACAAAAAGTCAATGGCACGACACATATTTTCCACATGCGAAGATCCTTCAACCGGTTAATGCCTTAGATGTATTCATGATAAGTTTGTGAATAAGTTGATCTAGGGTGGTCTCAGTTGGATATGGCGAGTAGGTGAGAAGATGCTAGGGTGAAGGACCCAACACCTCATAAATAGGTTAGATCCTTTCCAGACTAGTCCACTCCACACACTTAGCATTTGTTCCTTTTAATATGTGGGATGTTTGATCGCGACACTCCTCCTCACATATGATGAGTGAACCCATTTTCTTTGAGTGTTCTTGAGGGTATACCAGTTAGGCCGAGTCAAAGTGACCATTCTGTAGGTGTCCACTAGTATCCTCAATGTACTGAGTCACACACATCACACACACCTTGAGAGTTTACTTATTTATACACAAACTTATATGACTGCAATAACTCTGAAATGTGCCACCGATTAACTTCATGTGAGTATACTGCTCTTAAATGACATATAAACGATGAAACTTGCATGAGTGACGTGCTTTGGAGTTGTGTGTACTGAATATGAACAAGCCTGTGTGACCTTCAGTTATGTTCTTGTATGTGAAATGGTATACTTGTATCACATGTGCATTGATTTCATGATCACTAGAGTTTGTAGTTGTAGACACCGCCCTGAGATTCATTCACGTCATTTTCTAGAGACTAACAAAACGTTAGTTAGGGGGTGTGATTACGCGTCAAAACTGCATAATTAGACACTTTAATCCGGTCTTTAAGGCTTATATTTTTAATTAAATGTCCAAATTTGTCCAATATTTTAATAAAGTGTCATATTTATTATTCTTGAACTTTATTGCACAATTTATGAATTTTTGCTAATTTTTTATCGCAGGAAAATTCTCGGGAATCAAAACCAACACCTGTTTTTATTTTCTGCATAACTTTTCCATACGAGCTCTGATCGAGACTATTCAATTTTTTTGCAAAAAGAGGAAAGGATTATCTACAACTTTTGTTTATTGAGTTTAGCAAGAAAAAAGGCTCTAAGAAGGTCAAACTTGGCTGTGAACGCAGAAAGCAAAGATGAAGAAAAAAAAAAGAAAAAAATAATAATAAAACCATGTTTTGATGTAACGCAGCCATGCATGGCCGGGTCGGGTTGGACTTCGTCCGGTCTAGGGCAAGCCCTTTCCTCAATTTAATCCTTTTTCCCCCTATTCTGCGTGTGCCCCCAGCACCCTCTCTTCCCCTTTCCTTTCCCTTACCTTCTCTTTTCTCCCTTTCTCTTCTTTCTTTTCCTGTATTTTTCTTTGTCTCTGTTCTTTTCTCCCACATTCTCTTCATCTCTGCTTTGTTCTTCCCTTACCCTGCTTCCTTTCTCTGTTTTTATAATTCTAGCCAGCCCCCTATTCAGCAGAAATCTGCACAGCCCCGGCCCCAACCCTGTAGCAGCCAAAACACGAGCCACCTTCGACATCTTCTCCTACTGCTGCCATACCACCAACATCCGAGGCAACCACACAGCAGACCCTCTCTCCCAAGCCACTTCCATACCAGCTTTCCATCAGAACCAGCAGCAGCAACTTCCTTGAATACCTTTGACAGCTCCAGCAGAGAAGAACCCGAGACCCTCTGCAATACACTCCTCCTATAACTCCAAGCTCTCGGCTACAGGCTCCTCTATTTTACTCTTTCTCTCTCTCCCTTCTTTCTTTCTTTCTTTATCCTTTCTTTTGTTTTTAATTGTTAGTTATTAAATCTTGGTAAAAGTTTAGCTTTTTCATTTTATTTGAAATTTTGTTTTTGTTGAATATTGTTGAGAACTTTAATTTTTATTAAGGTTATGTATTTAATTAATTTCTTTCAATTAGAGGTAGGTTTAATTTAATTAAATAGACTAAGTTGGGTTTGGCTCTAAAATAAATAAATAAAAAAAGAAAAAAAAGAATTGTTTTTCCTTTTGGAGGTTAAATTAGTTGTTTTTCTATTCAAGATTTAATTTTCTTGTTGAAGCTCGGTTTAGTTAGGGTCGATTTGATCAAAGTTCGTATTTTTTTTATTATTGTGTTTCATTATCGGTTAAGTGTAGATTTTTGTTTCTGTTTGCGTTTTAGTTCAAGTTTGTGGTTCGTGTTAAAGGTTTGATTTTTACTATTTGCGTATGTGTTTGAATTTGATTGAGTCTCCATTATTGTCTATTTAGTTTCCATGTTCTTAGTTACCATCTGTAATTAGCACGTTTTTTGGTGTTTCTTTGAGTAGACTAGGGTTTCCATTTTTTGTTCCTTAATTCAGTGTGTGTTAGTTTTAGAATTTAAATTGCATATTATTTTAATTTGTCAAAAAGAATCTCAACAATCTTGAAAATCTTGAATCTGAACCGAGTTCATTCCCTTTTTAATTTCGATTGGAAGAACGTAAAATTTGATATTAGAACGCATTCCCTGAGGAAATGATCTAGCCCTTGGGCTGAGTATTACATGACGTAACTCCTATACTTGGGATAGCTTTCGAGCTGCTCATTTTTTGAGTGAGTCAAGTTTTTGGTGCCGTTGCCGTGGAATGGCAGTCTTAGTCTCAAATTAGCACTTTTCCCATCATTTTTATTAGTTTTATGAAAAAGAAAAAAAAAAGTAGATAACAAAAATAGAAAAAATTGAGTTTTGAAAAAAATAAAATACATAAATATGGCAGCACCTGCACCGCGCGCGATAATGGACTTTTTGCATCTTGAATATGCCACTGCATCCTCTTCCCCTGTTTTGCCTAATGACGAGCTTAATTTCATGATGCAGCACGGGAGGATGTCATTGCTACCCAAGTTCTACAGGACGGAATCTGAGTGCCCCTATCAGCACTTGGAAGTTTTTAAACCCACGTTCGAGTGGCAGTCGCCTGCCATAGTGGAATTTTAAAACACAGAACACTGGCTGTTGCCTGGCATGACCACCTAGGCACCTTGCTGTGCTCAGGCAGTTGCCTGACACCCTACTACCTCTTTGAAATTTATTCATTTAATTTGGGCAGTCGCCTGGCATGTAGAGGCAGTCGCCTGGCATTTTGTTAAAAAAAAAAATTTATTCTGCAAACCCTTTTTTTCTTTGATTTGAAAAACATACTTTAGGGTTTTACTAAAACTTTATTTCCAAGTTTCTTTTGATTTTATGAGAGCTTCAATTCAGTTTATATTTTGAGGTTCACTTGAAGTACTTACATACAAAACATCCTTAAAAATATTTTCTTTTGATCTTCAAGTAAGTCCTTGTTCTTCTATCATCTTTGAGCTTCTAATCATCTTTTTTTCTTGATCTTTTTGAATCCATAAACTTTATCATCCTTTTGAGCTTTGTCACTACCTTTAAGCTTTGTCTTTTTCTTGAAAAACTTTTACTTGAAATAAATCATATTAAACATATCATGATTTGTTATCATCAAAATAAGAATTGTAAGCCTTGTTAGGCCAACTTGGCGAAATCTCTCTTGAGCTTCAATTGTATTTCATATTGATATTTTTATTGAAGTATATAGTATTTGAAATTGTACTAATCCACCCTATCTGAGGGTAATTCTTTGTACACAGATTATTGATCTTGTTCTTATAAACTTGACGATTCAAGGATTGTTTAGATCGTTGCCCAAGTGTGGGGTATTGCTTGGAGAGGTGTAGCTCTAGCCTATTAAAGGAATGACCAAGTGAGGAGTATCGCTTGGAGAGGTGGGCTCTAGCCTACTGAAGGAGTGTGTAACGGTATTGTTCCACTCTGAAAAGGAACTAGTATAGTGGAATCCTTTGGTGGTTTGCCAAAGGCGAGGATGTAGGCTGGGGATAAGCTAAACTTCGTAAAAACTGTGGTCTCACTCTCTCTTTCCCTTGCTTTTTATTTTCAACACATTAATTGCGTGGATGATTTAATTTCTTAATCATATATACTATGTAAATTTGGAAATTAAGTAAACCTAAAGTTTAATTTTGATTTGGTATTGTGGAAACCAAAAGGGAGTACGTTAGTTGATTAATATTTTGCAGAAACCTCAAAGGGAGTATGTTGATTGGTTAACACCTAAAGATAAATTAACTAAGAGTTTTTTTGAATTCTAAATTTTGGGAAAAGTGTGGATGTTTTGTTGAATATCAAATTGAGAAACAAATTTCATAAATACAGGGCTTGATTCAAAATCTCATTCACTACTGGGCTGTAAACAAACTAAACATCTTGAATGAATATTTTGTGGATTTGATTGATTGGCTTTAAAGTTTGGTGTGGTTGACTGATTGTTTAATTGTGTTATGGATTGTATAAAAAGAAATAAGTTCTTGTGTGATTGTTAAATCAAATAAAGAAGTCAATAATTAATTAAAAAGATTTAAAAGAAATTTTAAAACCCAATTTACCCCCCTCTTGGGACTACACCATAGTTTTCAGTTATATAAAATGATTTTCATGTATAGCAATCTAGTATGCTTTATTATGATATAACAAATCATGTTCTACTCAGTTCTGCTATAGATAGATTTTACCAAATATGCTTATTATATTGTTTACATGTATAACATGAAAATGCTCATAACGCCATAGACTAATATTAGTTTATTTCCCTTACTGAAAGGTGTCTCACCCCAACTATATAAACATTTCAGGAAATCCAGGTAGAGGAGCAGATAGAGCTCCGTGATAGTAGAGACCGATGGGGCTACCCTGTTTGAAGGGTGAGTTGTTGAGCCAGGGTCAGGTTTATTTTTGGATTGAGACCCTAGGGTACTTTTGGCCTTTTGGTGGATGATTGTATATATAACAGGTTTAGTAGAACTCTGGTAAAGTGACTGGCTAGTTGATATGTATGTGATTACGTTTCCTGCTGCTTAGGTATCTGAGTTGTATTTTCGGTATATCCCTGGTACCCATGTGTCCAATTTGATTATGTTATTCAGTCGTACGAGATTATAATATTGAATGTTATTATGAAAAAATTAATATAAATAAATCGGTAAATTAGGCAGGTCGTTACATATATCATATATATTATATTCAAAGATTGCAAAATCATTTTGAGAAAAATATACAAACTCTATTGAGCTTTTAATTCATATCATCTGAGAGTGCATTGTATTTCAAATTGTACACATATGCTTATTTTAGAAGCACATTCTTTGTACAAAAATCTTTATTATTATTGTATTCTCGACGTATGGTTGAAAAAGGATTACACTGGCTTGTAACGTACACCATATTGGCTCAGAACCGGTTAAGAGAGTCCCGAATTGACTCAAACCCAGTTAGGAAAGCCACGATTTGCTCCATCCATTAAAGTGTGCACCAGATTGGCTCAAACCCTGCTAGGAGAGTCCCGGACTAGTTCAGACCCAGTTAAGAGAACTAGGTGCACCGTCCTGTAAGGTGTGGCTAGGTGGGGTCAGCCCTGTAATGTGACCTGGGATATTCCTCACCTAGTAAGGAGAGGAGGTTGTAATCGGTGTCACTCCACCCATTAAGTAAGCATTAGTGGAATCCTCTTACTTGTGAGTTTAAGGCGAGGATGTAGGCAGTATTGGCCGAAACCCGATATCATATCGTGATGTGCTTTCTTTTCCTTATGCTATTTAATTTCCACACTTAAATTTAGGGACATGAATTTTTACATTTTAATTACTGTGAATGTTTGAGAAACACTGAGATTACTTTAGTTGCTTCATACTTCTACTCAGTTAAATTTTATTGGGATATGTTGTCGCCTAGAAAGACCCTAGGTTGTGCAATATTGGTTGCGATTTTAAATTGACCTAGGAAATTTTTAAATACCCAATTCACCCTCATCTTGGGATCACACCAATTACATCACTTCTGTAATTTCAATGGTCATAGGCACACCCAGACTCGACTAGGTCGCACTTAGGGGAGGTGATGATCGCACCTTGCTCGAACCCCTCTGAAAAAGTTTGGAAATTTTGAAATTTCAGGGGCCACAATGGAGACCAAGTTGCGCCTGTGAGCTTGCTGGTCGAGCCATGGTCGACCTATTCTGTAAATAAGCCTACATCTCCCTAATTAAAGGCCATAAGGGATGGACCTGATGGCACCCAAGGAAGTGCTAGTCGCACCTTGAGTGAGACACTAACCTAAGACCTACTCTAAGGACTCTAAACTCTAACAAACCTTACACTGTACAACCTAAAGACTCAAAGACTAAAGAAAACAAAAACAAAAACAAAAATAAAATAAAAATAAAAAATAAAAACAAGTGGGTTGCCTAGAGTGCATTTTTTAGCTTTATTGTTGCACATCTCTGGTTGTATTTAGAAGCATGTATTTTGTACAAAAATTATTTTTATTGTACCATTTGGGTTCAGCCCGTAAATTGAACTGTGAGTCTAGGCCTCGTAAAGGAGACTGGTTGGGTTTATCCCGTAAATTGAACTGGGGAGTCTCTGCTCCGTATGGGAGACTAGTTGAGCTTAACCTGGTAATTGAGTTGCGTTGGCACCACCCATAAAGTGTTTTTGGGTTATGGCTCTACTTGGTAAGTGTAGCTAGGGTATTCCTTACCCCGTAAGAAGAGGTTGTAATTATTTCTACTATGCCCATTTAAGTGAGCAGGGATAGAGGAAACCTTGGGACGTATGTCCAAGGCGGGGACTTAGGCTGGTTTGGCCGAACCTTGATAACAAATTTCATATGTGTGTGTGTATGTGTGTGTGTGTGTCTCTCTCTCTCTCTCTCTCTCTCTCTCTCTCTCTCTCTCTCTCTCTCTCCCTCTCCCTCTCTCACACACACACATTTAATTTTCGCACTTTAAATTCAATTTGTGTATGCATGTTCATTTATTGTTATAACTATCTTGCATGCACACATATTTAATTTAAATGAGATATGCAGTATACGTGTATCTTAGCACACATAGCTTATTTATTTCATACACATGCCTTAAATCTTAAATGGGATATGATTTTTTCGTTGTATGCAAAAGTTTAATTTGTACAGAATGTCATATATGCTTTAAATATTTGCATACATGAATTATTTGGGGGAATTGTGACTATTTAGAAAGACCCTAGGTTGTGCTATACTAATGTGATTTGAACCTAACCTAGGAAGAAATTTTTAAATATCCAATTAATCCCCCCCCCCCTCCTTGGGATCACACAAATTACTTCAAAATCCTTTGCAGATAATTTAAATGATTCACCCAACAATATCTCAATCAAAGTAAAATGCATGTATGTGAAGCAATCACAACAATTAATAAATAAATATACACTTGCAAGAATTTAGAGGAAATAAGAGAGAGGGAGAGAGGGCCACCGATATTTAACAAGGTTTGGCTATGCCGCCTACGTCCTCGCCACCCCCCAAGGATTTCACTGACCCTGCTCACTTAACTGGGTGGAGTAGAAACTTTTACACACCCCTTAAGTAGGATGGATCCCTCCTCTCTAAGTGATACCTCAAGCTTCACAATCCGAACTATAAGCTTTGGTGCAATCCCAAGAGCAGGGGTGAATTGGAAATTTAAAAATTTATCCCTAGGTCAAGTCTAGCAGTAGTAATACACAACCTAGGGTCAGTCTATGCAATCATAAATAAAACATACACGTGTGGTAATATAAATTGCAAAAATATAAACAGTACACACACGATATGTTATCGGGGTTCGGCCAACTGTGCCTACGTCCCCGCCTTGGCTCACCAGCACAAGGATTCCACTATAAGCTCACTTCATAGGTGGAGTGGCACCGTTTACAACCAGGGCAATTGGTGGGGCTGACCTCAACCTACACCTTACCAGGATGGTGCACCTAACTTTCCTAACCGGGTCTAAGCAAATATGGGACTATTCAACAAGGCTAGTCTCCCTCTTCAAGCCCACACCTGGAATAGAACAAATATGAAATTTTGCATACAAACAAATGCTTCTTACACAAGTAGATATATACCACTATAATTAACACACTACAATATGATAAGATATGATAAGCTCAATGTAGTGTTAATGTATACTCTCAAAAATAATGTCAATATTGCAATCAGTACGTGAGAGTGTAAGTGATAGGATCTTTGTGTCAAAATAATAGTCTCAATCACAATGTAGCAACAAAATCTCAAGCACACTTCAAATATCCTCAACAAATATTTTTCTCACAATAAATCACAAAAGATATTTGAAGTTGGTTTGTAAAATAATATTTATCTTCAAGCACACTTCAAATACCTTGAACAAATATTTTTCTCAAAATAAACCACACAAGATATTTGAAATCGGTTTGTAAAATAGTATTTCACAAACAAAATGTAAATGAACTCTTGAGTATTGCAATGAATATGCAAAACTCAGAAGCTCTAAGAAGTTTTCCTATGGAAGGCTTATTTACGAAGTCCCCTACAAAACTAGAAGCTTACTCTCAAAAAAAAATTAATCTCAATCAAAACGAGTAAGTGAGAGTTTAAGTTTGGTGAGATGAACACAAGAGCACTTTTATTAAGTGGTATTTGCAATGTGGATGAGTAAGAATGGGAGTATGAAGCTTGAGTATGAGAAATAGACTTTTTGAAATTCATATGGTATTTGCTAATTATGTTTTCTAATCTCATTCTAATTTTTGCAAATGAGGGGGTATATATAGACTTCCCCAAAATTATAACCATTCGGGACATATGAGTCATTTTTGCAAAATTTTAAGTGAGGTTAATAAAAATAACAGTGTTTTAAACCTCAGTGAAATTAGCCAACCCGAGAGCACCGGTCGACCATACTCAAGGTTCGGTTGACCGAGTGTCTTAGTTTAGTCGACCCAGAGAAAATTGAACTAAGAAGATGGTTGACCAAGTGGAAGGTGATTTTTTGATCCGCACGGTCCAGTCAACCGAGCTTAGTTCGGTTGACCGAACTGGTCGAACTTCGGTTGACCAAAATATTTTGAATTTAAGGGTTCAGTCAACCAAGTGATTAGAATTTCCCACGTGAGAATTCGGTCGACTTGGGTGTTGCCTATATATTTCTGGTCAGTCGACCGAAAGGTCAACTTGTTGACCCAGTGGGGGTTTGGTCGACCGAAGATCTCAGTGTAACTGAGTTCGGTTGACCAAACATGCCATCCTTGGGCATTTCAATCTTTTTCCCTTTATTAAATTGTCCTTGTTTATATGATATTTATTTTCAAGACTATGGGGGATATTGCTATGCAATACTTACGGTCCTAAAGATAATTTATAGTCTTTGTGAGTTAACCCCAAAAATATGGTGTCGGTCGGCCGTCCCTAAGGTCATTCAATAATCCTTTGAGCTTATATACCCTATTATGCATGTAATGCATTGATTATTACATACCATTTCCTATTTACTATTACAGACCCAAATAAAAATCAATTAAATTACAAAAAATAAATGTTCTAGGTCTTTATCTTCTTCAAGTCCATGTCACAAACTCATCAACCATTAAATACAAAGAGTATTTGTCATTATCAAAACCGAGTATGACCCATAGGGTCAACACCAACCGTTTACCACTCCTTACAGGATAGAGTCCTCCTCTTTAAGTGATGTACCCTCACTTGGCCCACAGTTCAGAACCCAAACCACGAAGGGCTTGTTTGAAAAATATTTTTGTACAATAAAATGCTTCTCAAAAGCTAGGATGTACAAGTTGAAAACTATTATGCACTCTCAATGATTTATAAAGTGAAGCTCAATAGAGTATGTGATTTTCCTCTCATAATATTTTTCAAGTAAAACTGAGAGTGTGGAAAAATGATTTTCCTTACGATTGACCTTTCATAAAATCAAAACACGAGAAGCTTTTTCAAGAAAAAATATATGAAGGTATATATTGCTCAAAGCTCTCTTGATTTACTCAAAGATTTTCTCCACCAACAAATTTTAGTGATGAAGTGTATAGGAGAGTTTGATTTTTGAGATTAACACCAAATAGAATAAAAATGCTTTCAAGCTCGATATATGATATGAATATAAGCTCTAGCCTTTTTCAAGAACCCTATAAAAAGATTTCTCCAATAAGGTATTTTCAACAAAAAAGATGGAGAAATAGCAATTTGATCTTTGAAATCTCAAGAACAAGAGGCTTCTCAAGCAAGATAATAACTTGAATAAATGCTCAAAGCCTACTTATATAACCCCAAGATTTTCCCAAAAAGATTTTTCAAATGAAAGAATATGGGAAAATGAATTTGATCTTTGAAATGAAGTATAAAATGTAAGATGAAATCCAAGAATATTCAAATATAATTTCTGAGTGTTTCTCTAACATTTCAAAGAGGTTTGGCAAAGTATTTATAGGTATTTTGGAAATATCACCGTCAAGTGGTCGTTGGGCATTAAGATGATATTATAATTTGAATTAATTTGACCATTTGAAGCTCAAACTAGCTCAATCTGAGAGGTCTGGTCGACAGGCCCGAGGTTCGGTTGACTGACCAAAGGGTGATTTCCTTTTTCACGAGCTTCGGTTTGTCAGGCACCAAGATCTGGTCTACCGGGTCATAAGGCCAGTTGACTGAGCCATCTAAGCATTCACGTGGCCAATTGACTGGAACATCTTAATTTACAATTTTAGCCTTATGAATTGGCCGGTCGACTAGGCTAAATAGACTTATGAGAGGCCAATCAACTGGGCCCTTATATAATTGCCCATTTGTTCATTCTGGTTGGCTGGGCCATCAAGGCTTAAGTGTGGCCAGTCTATGGGGCTTGTTCAAATTATGTTTTTGGCCTTATGCCCTGCCAGTCGACTATCCCAAGTTTAACTATGGGAGGTCGTTCAACTATGCCTTAACAAAAAATGAGTTTTGGCTTAGTCTTTGATTTCAAAATCATTTTAAACCTTTTGTGAAAAACATTCTTTATTTAAGTATAAAAATATTTTCTTATCTTTAGGGTTCCTAAGGTCAATATAGGTTCATTTTGAGCTTCAATATAAATTATATGAACACGTATGCACACATAAACCCTAATTACTATTACAACTTAAAATTGTAAAGTCTTCAATTTTTGCTCTTTGTAATTTAAGGAATGCACCGTGGAATATGATCTTTTAGCTGCTTTTCAAGGCTTCCATATTACATCATCATTTGTGTTATCAAAAGAATGAATCTGTGCAAACACTAAGCTCACAATGAGATGTTGTAGTTTGTCATAATCAAAACAGGGATCGTAATCAAAAAGTCAACAATCTCTCCCTTTTTTATGATGACAAACACAGGAGCGAAATTGTGTTCAGCCTGAAAAGGCTCCCCCTAAGAATATGCATAATTTAAAAAATATATATTCAATACAATTCAAGCATATACAACTAGGAAGACCTCAAACTTTTTCAAGTTAAGCAATTAAGTGCAATTCAGGCCAATGTGCGTTTAGTGTTGAAGCTAACTTTAAAAAGATGTTCAATTAAGTACAAAATTACATGATACCAAAAATGATGTCAAATTTACAAGTAGTGTCATGTCTTATCATTTTCCAATTTTTGAATAACAAAATATCGGGAGAAATATAGTTATAAATGATTTAGAATTTTCATCATAAAATTTCTCCCCCTTTTGTCCTCAGCAAAAGGTCTAAAAAAATTCTTCTTAGTTAAGAAGATCATTTTAAAACAATCAGAGCCCTTGAGTTTTTTACTTTCAAAAAAATGGTTTTAAGTTGCACAAGTCATGAAAAAAAAAACTCCCTTTTCAATATTAACATTAATTGCAAGGGATTGATGTCAAAGCTTGCTAAAAAAGAAACTTTAATATAAAGGATCAAGCAAGCCCATTTTTCTGGTATACATTTAAGTACAAAATATTTTATATACTAACTAGAAAAATGCAACCATATAGATCCAAAAATTTTGAATATTTACTGGAAGATCATATGGCTAATCTAAAATGATTGTGACTAAGCAACATACTTTCATTTAATATTTTTCATGAAAGTCATCATATTTAAGCACACAAACCACAGAAAACTTCTAATCAAAAATCTAAGCCATACATGTGGGTGAGCACAAAAGATAGAATTTTAAGTTTGAAAGCTCCCCCTTTCAATTTGAATATGTGCTTAGATACTTTTAACTACTTACACTGATACTTATTGTGAAAAGTTCATTACAACAGTAAAAGAAATAACTTTAGATAAAATAAATCTACTGGTTATAGATCAACCTTTTTAACCAACTAGTAAGGAATTTTCTATAGAACACACAAGCCTCAGATAACAAGCACTAAATCATACAATGTATTCATGCATCCCACAAACAATCCATATCAAAATATAGTTTTATGGATGGGATATGATATTCATTGTAGTCAAAATAGCTTTAGGACTCAAAAACAAAACATACGATGTATATGAGTCCATAATTATGATCAGACGGAGCTCAACTCCCCTATTTATGCTCATGCATATACAAATGCATTTTAAGGATGAAGTTCAATCTTCATTCAACATTCACTCATACTTTCAAAAATATTTAAGCAAGCTTCATAACATTTTAGCACATGGTTTTATGGACTTTGATCATTTTAGGAAGGATCTAAAAAAATTTCAACACAATGCCGTCTGTAAATAGAACATTTCCCAAACCTGCAAATCACAAAAAAAAAAAAAAAAAGACATGCTATAGATAGCCTAGTAGATTCTACAGAATGCAATTCACAAGATTATGCATCATGCAGATGCCATTTAGATCAAGCATGCAATAACATAAAAGTATCTACTAGCATGCAAAACACAAGATATTGCATCAGCCATACAGTTGGCATTCAAATTTGCATGCAATCCTAATATCAACTACCAGCATGCATTTCATAGATCTACATAAGCCATGTAGTTGGCATTCTAGATTAATCAGCATGCAATCCTGCAGTTCAAATTATAAAATAAAAAATAAAAAAAAAAAAAGATAAACCATCCACTAGATATAATCAGTAAGCAAAAATAGATAGTGGGCGTGTGCAGTGTAGTGTGGTGCAGTGCAGTCAACATAAAACAAAGTGTAAGATGTATGTGATTACAAACCTAATAGTAGAAGGATGTATATTGGCTGAAAATTTTATAAGAGTCCAACTCCCCCTCTGATTCTGCTCCTAGGTCTCTTTGACTCACTCTTAAAATGAGCAGCTCTGAAGTTATCCAAAGTATAGGAGTTTAGTCGTGTAATACTTAGCCCAAAGGTCAGATCGTCTCCTCAAGGAATGCATTTTAATTCCAAACTCGTTTAATTCCAAAAGAAACTAAGAAAAGAAAAATTTATTGAACATAGTTCATATTTAGTTTCTTGGGATCTTTGAGATTTTGTGACAAAATTAAAACAACGTGAAATTTAATTTACGAACCTAACACACACTAAATTAATAAGAAATAGGAAACAAGCACAATAAAATAGGTGGTAACAAAATTAACTGCGGAAAAATAATCCTACATCTAACCATTTAGATAGGGAATAAAACCTACGTTTGAATTTCGGACAAAAGCCTAAAAATGAAAACTTTGTTACGCAAGTGAAACATTCAACCTTAAACTCTTCAATCAACCACTAACGCAACCAAAATTAAATTTTTACCACAATCAAAATCTTCACAAAATGTAAATTAAAAACTAAACTTTAATAATAACCAGAAAGTAATTAAAAATTCCAGGACTTAAATTAAAACACAACTTAAATAAGCACGATGAACTAAAACAATTATTTAAAGGAAAAGAGAGAATGAAAGAGAGAGAAAATAAGAGGAATGGAGCAAAGATTTATGTAATAATAATATTCTTAAATTAAAGAACTAACTTTAAAAAAAATTTTAATCGCTACTTAGAATTGAAATAAACTAAATTCTTAACAAAAATTAATTCGATATTATTAAATTCAAAGAAAGAGAGAGAAAGAGGGAGAGAAGAGAGAGAGAGAGAGAGAGAGAGAGAGAGAGAGAAGAGAGAGGAGAGTGCTAGCCATGTAGAAGTGGCAGCCCAGCTGGTGCCCCTTGCGCCTCTCCCCTAAAAAAGCCACTCCTAAAAGCTTAAAGAAAACCCTACATCTATCCCTTTGACTTTTCAAAATAACCCACAAATCCACCTTATTTTTACAATTCAGCCCCAGCTACTAGAAGACTTGCACGTAGCTTGCTGCATGTGGCCCTCATGTGGTCACATCAAGCTCTTTTTCTTTTCTTTTCTTTTTTTCTTCCTTTTATTAACATATAATCGGTTCTGCACTTCAAGGCCGATTTTGACCTAGTAAACATCTGTATCTCTCAAAGCTCAAAACATTATAGTTGTATAACTATTTCTTATATTTTCCTAGATTTTAAATAGACTCGATCAGAGATCAGACGAGAAATTTACGCTTAGATTACTAAGTAATGTCGAAATAGTGCATGAAACAGCGTAGTGTAACTTTACATCCAATTTCAACCTTGATACAGCTAGTATTTCTTAAAATGCAAAACATGAAAATTGTAGAGAATTTTCTTGTATTTCTATATCATCTTGAATCATCTAAATCGAAGGTCATATGAGAGAGTTATGCTTAGATTATGAAGTACCGTCAGTTTTTAACTTCCAATAGTCGCCCTGTAATAAAAAAAATACCAAAAATTTATAAACTACTCAATAAAACTCAAATATTATAAATAGGATACAATGTTAAAATATTGAGTAATTAGGTATTTAATTAAAAATATAATTCATAATACATGAATTAAAGCACCTAATTACGCAATATAAGTGCGTAAGCACACCCCCCCAACTAACATTTTACTAGTCTCTAGAAAATAACATGAATGAATTTCAGGGCGGTATCCACAATTACTAACTCCAAAAAACATGAAATTAATGCCCATGCAATAGAATCATACTACTTCACATACAGGAATATAACTGAATTTCACACAAGCTCGTTCATATTCAATGCATACAACTCCAAAGCACGTCACTCATACAAGTTTCATCATTATATAGCATTTAAGAACAGTATACTCACATGAAGTTAACCAGTGGTACAATTCAGAGTTAATGCGGTCATATAAGTTTGAGTATAAACAACTAAAATCTCGAGGAGTGTGTGTGTGATGTGTGTGACTCATTACACCTAGGATACCAATGGACACCTACAGGAGGATCATATTGACTCGGCCTAACTGGTATACCCTCAAAAACACTCAAAAAGAATGGGTTCACACATCATATGTGAGGAGGAGTGTCGCGATCAAACATCCCACATATTGCAAGGAAAAAATGCTAAATGTATGGAGTGGACTAGTCTGAAAAGGATCTAGCCTATTTGTGAGGTGTCAGGTCCTTCACCCTAGCATCTTCTCACCTACTTGCCATATCCAACCAAGACCACTCTAGATCAGCTTATTCACAAACATGACGTGGATACATTTGAAGCATTAAGTAGTTGAAGAGTCTTCATATGTGGAGAACATGTGTCGTCTTCATGAATTTTTATGCATTTCTATGGAGCAGGCATTGGCGGTTCATTTCATGTGCATTTCTATTTGTCTTATTCTTTCTTCTGCTCATTCTTCATTTTCTGTCTTTTCATTGTCAATTAGGACAATCATTACACTTCTTTTATTGTCTTCATACCACCAATAGGAGTTAAGCTTGAACAGTAGTCCATGAACTAAGTCTATTTCTAGGGGTGGTTCAGCCCTCGCATCTTGAGTAGGCTACAAGACCTAGATTGCTATCTCCCCACTAGATGTCACCTCTAGGTTAGAAAGTCAAAATAGAGACTAGTGTACAAAGAGTCATCTTAAAGAAAAGATAACTAAGTTTTGTGAACTCTGATTTGATGTTAACACTCAAAATGACGATAAATAGCTCAAGGATATCTCACAAGGTGTCATAGTCGCCACGGGTGTTCTCTCAGTGCTCACAAGGAACCCTAAGTGCAATGAATTACGTGAATATGTCTATTCAGCCCATGAGATGCCATGTAAATATAAGAGATTATATAGCCAGATTAACACGAGTGTACTACCAATCAATTCTTCATGGAGTTACAAAATCATATAAAGAGAAACTACACGTAAATGACTCAAGTGTGTAATTCTTAGGTTATATGCAAGTATGTGAAAGGTATATGTCAGTGTTAATCATGGCATAATCGTTTATCCTCAATGCTTTTTCTTTATTTCTTGTTTTTTTTTTTTCAAATTAATATATACAACCCAACAAGTATACATGCACAGTGTCACATGAAAATGTTCACCCCCCCCCCCCCAAACTAAAGTGGAACATTGTCCTCAATGTAAAAGCATAGGGGAAATAGAAAAATTGTACACAGGAGAAGTAGGGTGTACCTGGGTGGAGAAGTAATGGAAAAAAAAATTGAACTACAATAAAATGTACTAGAAAATTAACTAAAAATAAAATAAGGTAAAATAAAATGAAAAGAAGGGAAAGAAAAACATCACAGTTGTCTAGCGGATGCTCATGAGGAATTTCGTCTAGTGGGTGCAGGTCTATAAATTAAACTAGCGGGTCTCCAAATTTGAGCCACCACAATGAATCAGTTTTCATACCTGCACGAAAGTCAGCCTTAGATGAATTAATACTCTTTAAAATACCAGACAATACGAGTGTAGATTGACTTTCTTGTTTTAACAAGAAAGGGTCTTTATTCAGCATATTTTCTAGAAAATTTACTTCTTTACAAACTGGTGTTTGAGGAAAAGTTGTTGGAACAGTTACCTTTAGTTCTTCAGAAGCAATACCATTAAAAGTTTTACCTGGTTCCTTGAAAGTTAAACATTCACCATTCTGCTCACCCTCTTTATCGGGTGTACCAATCATCTTACCACTGTGGGGATTTGCTTCAGCATTAGACTCCTTAACATTATTCCAGTAGAAAGTGATGGGCTCCATGGCTGCCAAGCTCTGAGGATAAGGTACCATAGGTTGGAACTCCTTACTAGTATTAGCCTCCTCATTAACTGACTGCTTCACTTCTAGGTCCGCTTCCTCTGGTTTTTCTTTGACTTCATCTGTCTCAACCATTACTTCAGGTGCTGGGACAACTGGTTGTTTGTTGATGAGCATCTTAGGTTAGGAAACTTCTTTCCCACTTCTCGAAGTAATGGTGGCCTCCGCTATCTCAAGAGAAACATTATGTATTTGTTGTTGTTGCTGGTATTCTTGAGGACTAGGCTGAGGTTCCATTGGAAATTCCTCTTTTTCTAAGATATCCAACTGCATGCTTGTTGCATTAACGGTGTCTCGAAATTCATTTATGTCCTGAGTATACTGATTGATTTGAATTTTCATGAATTTTCGGAAGACATCCCCGGTAGAGCAAGTGCTGCATTAGATTGAAATCTTGACGGCGCATAACTCTGAGAAGTCTGTTGTGGCTGATACTGAGGTGGAAGAGTGTTTGGGTCATATGTTGGCTTATATGTATCTCCACCACTGATTGTGATGATAGATTGTACTGTCATAGGTGCCTAATTGTATCGTGTCTTCCATTGTTGGACACTTTCAGTTAGGTAATTAAAGAATGATAGTGCTTGATTTGGTTCCTTACTGAAGAGTTCTCCATTGCACATGGTCTGTACAAAGTGCTTGCAATCAGGAGTAAGAGTTGTATAGAAACAATTCACTAACCTCTATGATTCAAACCCGTGATGTGGACAAGTACTTAGCAAATCCTTGAATCTCTCCTAGCAAGCCCGAAAAGTCTTGTATCCCTACTGCACAAACTGAATGATCTATTCCTGCAAAAATTGAGTTCTTTGTGAGGGACAAAACCTATGCAAAAATTCACTCTCCATATCATCCCAATTAAAGATAGAGTGAGATCTTAAAGAATTAAACCACATCTACGCCCTCCCTTCAAAGAGGCAAGAAATAAATGCAGTCTAATAGATTCATCAAATCTAGCATGAGAGAAAAAAATATTGCAAGTCAACTCGAACTCCGTCAGGTGTCAATAAGGGCACTAAGATTCCTTCCCATAGAATTGAGGTAGCAATGACTTCCTCTCACGCTGCATCATGAAATTAAGTTCGTAATTAGGTAAAGTAGTGTAAGATGGTGCAGTGATGTATTGAAGCTGCAAAAAATCCATAAACGTGCGTGGTGCAGGTGCAACCGTAATTTTTTTTTTTTTTTTTCAAAGCTCAATTCTTTTTTTCTTCCTTTTTTTTTTCTTTTTTTTTCTTTTTATTTTTCATGAGACTAATTAAAATGACGTGAAAAACACTAATTTGAGACTAAGACGGACATTCCCCGGCAACGGTGTCAAAAACTTGACTCACTCTAAAAATGAGCAGCTCGGAAGCTATCCCAAGTATAGGAGTTCAGTCGTGTAATACTTAACCCAAAGGCCAGATAGTCTCCTCAGGAATGCATTTTAATTCCAAACTTGTGTAATTCGAAAAGAAATTAAGAAAAGAAAAATTTACTGAACATAGTTCAGATTCCGTTTCCTGGGATTTTTGAGATTTTGTGACAAAATTAGAACAACGTGAAATTTAATTTACAAACCTAACACGTACTAAATTAATGACAAGAAACAGGAAACAAGCATAACAAAATAGGCGGTAACAAAATTAACAGCAGAAAAATAATCCTACATCTAACCATTTAAACAAGGAATAAAACCTACATTTGAAATTTCAGACAAAAGCTTAAAAATGAAAACTTTATTACGCAAGTGAAACATTCAACCTTAAAATCTTCAATCAACCACTAATGCAACCAATATTAAATTTTTAACACAAGCAAAATCTTAACAAAACATAAATTAAAAACTGAACTTTAATAATAACCAGACATAAATTAAAAATTCCAAGACTTAAATTAAAACACAACTTAAATAAGCAAGATGAACTGAAACAATTATTTAAAGGAAAAGAGAGAATGAAAGAGAGAAAAAAGAAGAGAGATGGAGCAAAGATTTATCTAATAATAATATTCTAAAATTAAAGAACTAACTTAAACAAAAATTTAATTCCTACTTAGAAATGAAATAAACTAAATTCTTAACAAAAATTAATTCTACACTAGTAAATTCAGAGAGAGAAAGAGAGAGAGAGAGAGAGAGAGAGAGAGAGAGAGAGAGAGAGAGGAGAAGAGAGAGAAGAGTGTTGGCCATGTAGAAGTGGCAGCTGCTGCCCCTTGGGCCCCTCCCCTAAAAAAGCCACTCCTAAAGAACTAAAAAAAGAAAAACTTAAAGAAAACCCAACATCTATCCCTTTGACATTTCAAAATAACCCATAAATCCCCCTTCTTTTTACAATTCAGCCCCAGCTACTAGAAGACCCACACGTCCCAACTTGCTGCATGTGGCCCTCGCGTGGTCACATCAAGCTCTTTTTCTTTTTTTCTTCCTTTTGTTAACACGTAATCAGTTCTGTACTTCAAGGCTAATTTTGACCTAGTAAACGTATGTATCTCTCAAGGCTCGAAACACGAAAGTTCTATAAGTATTTCTCATCTTTCCGTATAATTTTGAAACGTCCCAATCAGAGCTCAAACAAGAAATTTACGTTCCGATTACGAAGTAATGTTGAAATAGTCCATGAAACAGCGTATGGTAACTTCACATCTAATTTTGACCTTAATGTAGCTAGTATTTCTCAAAACACAAAACACTAAAATTGTAGATAGTTTTCTTATGTTTCTATAGCATCTTGAATCATCTAAATTGGAGGTCTGATGAGAGAGTTACGCATAGATTACGAAGTAAAATCGGTTTTTAGCTTCCATAGTCGCCCTGTAAAAAAAAAAAATACCAAAAATTCATAAATTACTCAACAAAACCCAAATATTATAAATAAGACACAATGTTAAAATATTGAGAGTAATTAGGCATTTAATTAAAAATATAATTCATAATGCATGAATTAAAGCACCTAATTACACAATTTAAGTGCGTAATCACTCTCCATCATGGGGCCCTGCCTCATCACCGCTTATGTCCATAGGATTATTTTCTTCCTTATCATCATCACAGTTCAATTCATTGAAGTGGTCACTTATCTCAGAGAAGTTGTTTTGTACGATGTCTTGTAGCTTAGAAAGATCATTCTGCACGTTGTTGAACCTATTCTCTACAGAGATTGCATATTCTCTGAAATCCTTCTATATCGACGTGTATTGAGCATCATAAGAAGGTACCTATTCCCTTAACTCTCTTTTCAAGGAGGTGAGGCGATTATCTATTGACTCTATGGATTTGGCTCTGGATTCCTTGAACTCACTGAAGGATGTGGTATGATTTATAATGGCTACCATAATCTTAGCATTCGTTGGTTGTGGAGGCTGCAGAGCCAGATCTTATAGGGCACCTGGTTAATCTCCTGCTCTCCTAGGAGCCTGGGGTAATTTCATATTTCCTACTCGCTTATACCCAATCTGCTTCATTATAGTAGAGGAGAATATATCTGTGTTTTTCCTCTTCACAAGCATCGCATACCCCAACTTTGTCACCCCCAATCTCAAAAATACCCTATTCAGTATGCCTTCATAAGGCATAATTATCCTACGCCCATTGGTCTTTATAAACATCCACTTTATGATCAAGTTTGCTAGGTCCACCTTCTTCCTCGTGAAGAGACACCGCAAAATGAAACAGTCCATAAATGGTACATAAACTTTGGACCCTCTCTTTGCCAAAATATTATATGCAATCAAGTGGTGTACAACTTTGGCTATTAGGGTGAAGGCATTGTAGGCCGAGGTATGGATATGGTTGACTACAGGATGTACTATGACCAGGTTAAACAAAGTTTCAATAGAAAAATCATGTTCGTTAGTCCAAGTAGTCTCAAGGTCAAGACATGTGTACTCAACCCTCTGAATCTCAAAAGTCTTGGCAAGGTAGTCGGCATTGAACTTAATGGGCATTTCTAGTGATTACGCACTTAAACTACATAATTAGGTGCTTTAATTTATGCATTGAGACTTATATTTTTAATTAAATACCTAATTACTCTCAATATTTTAACATTGTGTCCTATTCATAATATTTGGATTTTATTGATTAAATTATGACTTTTTGGTATTTTTTTATCATAGGACGATTATTGGAAGCTAAAACCGACGCTACTTCGTAATTTGTGCATAATTTTCTCGTCTGAGCTCCAATCGAGATGATTAGAAATGCTAAGATTATTTACAACTTTTTTATTTTAAGATTTAAGAGATACAGGCTCTAGGATGGTCAAAATCACCCTTGTTTGCTAAGAAACAAAAAGAAGAAAAAAAAAAGAAATAAGAAATAGAGAAAAGAAAACAAAAAGAAAAAAAATATTTTTTGATTTGACCCAGCCATGCAGTCAAGTCCTTGAAGGTTTGCGCTGGGTAGGGCTCTCTCCTCCTCTCTTCCATTATTTATTCTTTTCTTTCTTCTTCTCCAGCAGGCTGCCCCAACTCCCTCTTCTTCTTCCTTCTTTTTTTTCTCCCTTCTCTCCGCCCCAACTCCTCCTCTCTTTTCCCTTCTCCTTCTTTGCCACATTCTCTCACTCTCTTCAACTCTCTCTTCCCCTTACTCTCCCTCTCCTTCCCTTCTCTTCTTTCTCCCTCTTGGCTCTCTCTTCCTCCCAGCTCCCTCTCTCCTTTCTCCCAGCTGCTACCCGAAATCAACCAGCCACCCAAGAACCCAAGCCCCTTTGTTGTTGTCCTGCCATACTCGAGAGTTCCCATTGTTGTTGCTGTTGCTCCAAGTATTGTCCCACTGTTGTTGTTGCTGCTGTGCTAAAAGACTCGAGAGGATGCTTTTTCCTTGCTGTCTCCATGACTTCTGTGTGCTACCAGCCAAAGCTCCCATTATTGCAACTGCTGCTCACGACCAACCTCCATTCTACTGCTCCTTGCTTCAAGTCCCCTATTTTCCTGCTACTTCAGCTCATCTGTTGTATTTGTGGCTACCGCTTCTCTCATAGCCAGCCACGGCTGTAGATCCTTCCATACGGCCAACTCTCTTCCCTTATTTCTCTCTTTATCTTTCTTTCTCTTTTCTTTCTTTGTTTTTTTTCTTTAGTTCTTGTGTCATTACTGTTAAAGATTGAATAATTGTTATATTTTTTGGTAGAATTAAATTGAAGTTTTAATTTTTAATCTTGTTTGGGTATTATTATCAAGGTCTATTCATTATCTTTCTCTTCTTATTTATTATTAGCATTAGATTTAATTCTTTTTTTTATTGAGTTAATTTCTACTTAATTTAAGTTCAGTTTGGTTTCTTGAAAGAAAAAAAATAATAATAAAATACAAAAAGAAAAAAAATATATTTTTTTTAGAAATTAAATTAGTTTTTTTCTTTAAAATTTAAATTTTGTTTGTTGAGTTCGATTTAGTTTAAGCTTAATCTTATTAAAGTCCGATTTCTTTTTATCGTGTTTCCGTTTACTGTTTAGTTGTTAAAGTTCTAAATTTTTTTTAAGTTCTTAAGTGCATTAAAAGTGTTTTTTGTTTAAATTTGTGATTGATTGAGTTCTTTTTAGGATTGCATGTTTTAATAACCTATTAAAGTTATCGTTTTTTATCTTTTTCGAAGTTCAACACGTGTTCAATTCTTGTTCGGCTATTAACATGAGATTTATGTTTCTCAATGTTAATTTAGTGCGTGTTAGGATTTAGAATTTAAATTGCATGTTATTTTAATTCATTAAAGAAAATATCAAACTGACCAAAAAACCCGAATCTGAAATGTGTTCAGTGCCCTTTTGTTTCTTATTTTTTTATTGGAATTACATAAAATTTGAGATAAAACTACATTCCCTGAGGAGACGATCTAACCTTTGGGCTAAATATTACATGATAGAACTCTTATACTTGGATAGCTTCCGACATGCTCATTTTTCGAGTGAGTCATCTAGGACCCTATAGTAATACCCTTGGTCATTATGACCTAGATTCAAATAAAAAAGCTAAAAAAAGGTGGGGTAGACTCCTCTAAACTGATATGCAATGAAAGATACCACCCTTGGTACCTAAACATCTCAAGAATGTTTCTAAAATAAAGCTCCATAAAATAGATGTCTATAACCTTACCTAATAACGCGTCCTTCAACCTGAAGTGTGTTTTGTCACTCATCTTCTCTACCACTGAAATAAACTAATTATTCGGAGTTTCATCGGTCCCCTGGACATATTTGCATTTATGGGCCCTTGGCATGATGATTGAAGTATTCAGTGATGGATTTTATGGAGAAAAGAGGAGAGAGCACAAAAATGGGAGAGGGTGATTTTTGCTCTCAAGAAGGACTAAAAAATAAGGCTCTTGGGTGCACAAATCTATAAATAACCGACTGGGGCATGTCCCGATCGACTGGCAAGCATTAAATAGGGCCATTTTAGTCTTTGTTTGGTCGACTGGGCATGAGACCGGTTGACCGGCACTAAAAAGTTTCAAATTCCAGTCCTCAGTTGGCTAGGGAATGGGACCGGTCGACTAACCTTCATAACCAGTTCAAAAAACAAGTGTCCGGTCGATTAGGGTATGATCCGATCGATTGGCGCTCAAATAGAGGCATCCAGTTTTGGGTTCGATGGACTGTGGGGAAAGTGGAGAGGTTCGGTTGACTGGGCAGTTGACTGGGGATGCTCCGGTCGACTTGGCCTAAGACTGGTCTACTGGGCTTTACTTTTCACCCTTTTTCACATTTTAACATATTATGCCAAGGTTTTTTAAGTTATAACTTAACAAACAGTTGGCTTTTAATCTTTAAGCACTATTGACCAGATTAACAAAAAATGTTCAAATAAAAATCCCTTTAGTAAATTCATTTACTCTTGATTTCGAAGCATGTGAAGGGTGCATTTAAGTTCTTGAGCCTAAGACCTAAGGTGGGAATAATGGGACTTTCTTCGGTACCCATTTCTCTTGGACTCTTGGGGGGTTAGAACCCAATGTTTCTTTGACTCTCCACACCTATTTTGGTTTCACACCTTTTCTTTTGAAAGGGCAGGCAAACTTGATATAGCCTTTCTTTTTACAAAGAAAGCATGTGGTGTGAGCATAGGTACCAAAGGATAAACTAGCATATAATTTTTATCCATATAGAGGTTCTTTCTTTTCTTGTTATTAATTTCGTTATGTCCTATACCCTCCTTATCTAAGGTTATCTTCTGTGAGCCTAATAGTTTTCAAAATTTTCTTGGCACCTAGTGAATTTATGGATGATCTTAGCTTGGTCCTCTATTTTTCTTTCTAAGCCCAGAATTTTCAAGTCTTTTATGCCTTTACAAATAGCTTGTAATTTTATGAATCCTTTGGTCATTTTGTTTGCTTTATCCTCTAGTTCAGAAATGTGAAGATCCTTCTTATTTTCAATGGAAACTTGGGATCTTAACTCATTCTGCTCGTTTATTAGATTTTCATTATTATTTTCTAATTTCTTGATTTTCAATTCTTTTTCCTTTTCAACAAGAATTTTTTATTCTAGCTCTTTCAGTGATGCCTCATTCTTGTTTTTCAAAGTTATATAACGTTTGTTCATTTTAATAAGACTTATGAGTTCTAATGTATTTCCTCATAGGCAGGCATGCTTTCACTACCAGAACTATCACATGATTCACTATAAGAAATATCACAAGATTTAGCACATGAATCATTGCAAGAAATATTTGTATATGAAATAGAAGAAGAGGAATGTACCTCTTCGCTAGTTAGCAATTAAACACTGATCTAATCATGTTTGAACATTTGAGTTTGAAGTAACTGGAGTAGTGGACTCCTTTTTTCGGTCTTTCCATATTTCTTTTCGAGTTCCTTCCAAATATCCTTAGCATTCTGACAAGCTATGATTTCTTTAAAAACATCAAAATCTAAAGCACAGTAGAGCATGTTCATAGCACTAGAATTAATTTGCAATAAATTATAATCATGCTCATTCATTTCACTTTCTATCGTGGGAAACTCTACATTTTGAATAACTTTCACTAGGATATAGTTCCCTTGATCAATTACTTTCCAAGTCCTTGAATCAATTGTTTGAATAAAAATAGTCATTTTTTGTTTCCAAACATTATAATTTTTACCATAAAAAATTGGGAAATATAAGCTCAAGTGAGTACATGTGTTTCTTAAAAATATTTTGTGATCTTTGAAAATGATGTGTATGATAATGCACTTCAAAGATTCAAACCCTAATAAAAATGATTTTCTCCCAAAAATATTTTCCAATACAAGAGAACCTAGGGTTTTACACTTAAATCAATTTATGCAATGAATAGCAAGTGAGTTTATGAACTCTTGCAATGTGTGTGCAAGATTCCTAAGCAAGACAAGTTTTCTCCAAAAGAAATTTTCAAGAATAGTAATGGGAGAAAACAAAAGATCAACTCTCAAAAGATTTTTGAAATAAACAATACATGAGAGTATAGAGGCTTTTTGATTTTAAAAGATCAATGCCCAATAATGAATGCTCTCTAGAAAAGATTTATTAAAAAAATGATTAGTATAAGAGAGTAAGAAAATGTTAAAGCACAAAAATTTTGGGAGGATTTTTCTAATCTAATGTCATATTCAAATTTTTGTAATAATGGGGTATATATAAACTCCTTAGAAAATTTGACCATTAGGGACATATTAGGGATTATAAAAATGTTTTAAACCAATTTAACCATAATAACCTCGTGTTACCACAGTTAAAATTTAAGCAACCCGAGAGTTTCGGTCACCTAGACCTTAGGTTTGGTTGCCCGAATAAACACATACAAAAAAGTTGATTTTTGGGTTTGGGCGCCTAATGAGCAGTTTGGGTGGCTGAGTCTAAGGCGATTTCCAAACTGCTCAAGGTTCAGTCACTTGACAAATAGTTCGGTCTACCGAACTTCAAGATTCAATCGCCCAGGGTGAAAATGAACTTAAAGTTCGGGCGCTCGAGGACGTTGGAAAAAGTCAAGACCAGGGTACGGTCGACCGTGAACATTTAGTTCAAATTTGTTCAGTCACCCGAACCATAGTCAATAGTTTAAATTTTCAACTATTCGGTCGACCAAGGCATTTTCAAAGCACAAGGTTCGGTCACCCGAAGCCCTTTAAAACTTAAGGATAGGTCCTGTTTTTTAGCAAAAGTTACGTGCGAGGACCTAGGGTCTATCTAAGGCCAAGGCTTTTTAATTTAACTTAAAAACCTAGCGTCGGTCAACCGAAGTCTTTTCTATGGTCTTTTGAGCTCACTCATATCGTGCATGCAGATGCAAATATTACAGACCAAATACAAAAAAAAAAAAATGCATTACAATTAAAATATATATGTCTTCTTCTTTTCCTTGCTCTTCTGACATCTTGGAATTCACCAACCAATGTGAGCTTTATGTTCCTTCCGGCTTTCATGTCACTTCCTTATGTGTGCGCTAAAATGTTAAGCCTACTCAAGCACTGAATACACACATAAGTAACTTGCGGTTTGTCATTCAAAATCAGGGATTGGACTCAAAAAGTCAACAATCATGTTTTCAATTATGTCTTTCAATACCTTGTCTTTACTTTCATGCACCATGAGTAGCTAAATTAGTTTAATTCTCTCGTTGTGATGAAACCCTAGGCTGAGAACTGCATAACTAGGATTTAGGAAATTGTGGATAATGGGGTACACTTGTGAAAAAGAATCCATGTTTGCTGGATAGGGTATACTCTATTCTCTCGATCATGCTCCGGGCGATTGGTAGAAACCTTGCTACCCTATGCCACTCAAGTAGATTATGTTAAAATAGGTTTCATGTTCGTTGCATAAGGTATACTTCGTTCTCCCGATCGTGCTTCGAACGATTGGTGCAAACCTTGCTACCTTGTGCCACTCAAGTGAATTACTTATCTTTGAAACCCTATTGTGGAATAATTGACCGAACCTAGTTATAGCTCAGTAAAGACTTAGGGTGGATTCATAACCAAGGAATTTCCTTTCCTTAAGTACTTTAATTCATCTTAATCGCTTTTGTAGTTTAGTGAACAAACCAAAATTCCATCTTTTTTATTTTGTTCAAGTGTAGTAAATTATATTAAATTGGTTAACTGCTACACTAGAGTCCCTGAGTTGACACTTGACTCACTCCTCGTTCTATTGAACTTGGGATTAGTTAGGTTATAAATATTATTTTTAGTAGTTAAAGCCCCAAGCCTTGGCGAGCCTACCTTGGACAAACCATGCATATCATATTTATGTACATTCTAACACTTTTTATGCATACATATATATATATATATATATATAAATTTTCATTTTCTTAACAATTACAACAATTAATCTATAATTATGGTTTAATATGATGTGTAATGAAATTTAATTACAAGGTTCTCACACGAATGCTTGTTTTTAAAAAAAAAAATTTAAATTTTTAGAAACTTTTAGTGATGGTTCTTAAATTGTCACTAAAAGTTTGCCAGTAGTGACGGCTCTAGAACCGTCACTAAAAGTCGACCAATAGTGACGATTGCTTAATCGTCACTAAAAGTGAGGCAATAATGACGGTTCCATAATCATCACTAAAAGTTATACAATAGTGACGGTTTCTAAACCGTCACTAATAGTAGGCTTTTAGTGACGATTTTCAACCCAAAAATAGTGTCAGTTATACTGACGGTATTACACTTTTAGTGACGGCCTACCTTTGTCACTAATAGTGAGTTGATACGGTCGTTATAGTCACCAATCTATAAGCGCCACTAAATCGTCACTATTAATTTTCTATTATTAGTGACGATTTTAAAGTGTCACTAAAAGTCTTCTTTTTTGTAGTGTTTGTTCAATTAGGTTGTATTTCTATTGTTACTCTTTGAATTTATTTTATTCTACCTAATAGGTTGAGGCCTTTACGAAAGCTCTCTAGACTCACAAATTCTAAATAGTCAAATTGCATATGTGAGATAGAAAAATGCCTTAGAGGTTTTTGTTGGCCTTACAAAGCTTAGCATCCTATTTTGATGCTAACAAACAAGTGTGTTGGCCAAACGAGGCTTTTCAATCTTATTTTGATGATAACAAATGATGCTGGTATAACTTGCCTGTTGAGTGGTTTTGTTTCAAGAATATATATCTTAACACAAGAGAAAGAAGCTATGAATCAAAGTATTATCAAGAGAACAAGTTGTGCATTTTTATCATGTCAAAACAACAAGTTATGAATATCAAAAGAAAGCGTCAACAAATCTTTTCAAGCAGTAAAGGTGAAGACTTGAAGCCTTAGTACTTAAAAGCTTAAAGATAAAAAGGGACTTGAAGTCAAGAGGCTTATCAAAGACTTGAAGCATCATGTTTAAGAAAAGCTTGATGTAAGTACTTCGTATCAAGTGACAATTTAGAAAATATGAAGCTCTTTAAGGGACCAATATGAACTTAAGAAACTCATTTTTAAATCCCTGAAATATTTTATGAAAAATCAAATCATAAGTGTAAAGCTGAAATGGAAAAATCAAAAAGAAAAACCAGTCTTTTGTCTGCCCAGGCGACTGAATTAACCAAGGCAAAACCTAGCCGACTGACTCAAAATGAACTGTGCTTTTCCAGCCGACTGACAATTTCTTGAAATAATTTTTGGGAGACAGAATGGTGCTAGTTTCCTGTCTAACCGATTGACCCTGTGATCTTTGAACTACCCAGTGGCCTGTCTAGCCGACTGACTCTATAGGTTTTGTTTTTTAAAACCCCAACGGGAAAATTTCAAATTTTGGTTTTTCAAAATATAAACATTGTAAAAACTTGAAGACCACTCAAAGAAAATTGAGAAACACGGAAACTAAGCCAAGAATGCCTATAAATACTCCTTTAAACTCAAGAATTCACTCATCCAAGTAATTACTCAGCTCTCTTGAAATCAAAGCATACAATCTCTCAAAGCTCTTTAGTACTCATACTCCATCTGGGAGAACAAGCTCTGAATCTCTGCTAAATCATCAAAGTCATATTATACTCTGAGTTTTCTTGTTTAAACAAAACCTTGGTGATCTCTAAACACTTTGAGCTTCATAATTTCTTTATTGTTTAGTTGATTGAAGTATTGATTATGCTCTAAATTGTACAACCCTACTCTGTTTTGAGAGTTTCTTTTGTACACATATCATTATAGCAATCTCTTTGTATTATTGATGATTCAAGGATTGTTTGGATCATTGTACCAAATGAGGATTGTTCGCTTGGAGAGGTTTCTCTACCTAAAAAGAGGGAATTTTGTACAGGCTTGCTCTACCCGGTAAAAGAGCATACTTAGTGGAATCCTTTGGTGGAATTGACCAAAGGTGAGGACGTAAGCTAGGAGTAAGCCGAACCTCGTAAATCTCAGTATTCTTCTTCTCCTTACTCTCTTTACATTCTGCATTATATACTGCGTATATCATGTGTAGGTTCCAGGGCTTATACAATATATTCAAGGAAGTCTCTTGATTTAAGAAAGTATGTTTTTAATTAACTTTTGCGGAAACCCAAAAGGGAGTACGTTGGTTAATTTGCAGAAATCTTGGTTAAGAGATAAAGCAATAAAAATTCATTCAAAACAGGCTTTGCAAAACAGCTGCAGGACATCTATCAAAGGGAAAAATTATTCTTGAATAATTGGTTGAGTTTTATATTTGATTGGATTATATTTTTTTTTAAGTTTGTGGTGTGATTTGGTTTAAATTGAAAATTGATTAATTTACTTTTAGAGTTTTGAATTACAACAAGTAAAAGAATGATAAGTTTAATCAAAATATACCAATTCACCCCCCCTCTTGGTTGCTATCCTAAATTTCAATTGGTATCAGAGCCTAATTATAGTAACTCTTAACAAGAAACTATAAAAAGATCAAATGGCAAATATAGGAGTAGCACCCTTCGATGAGGGCCAATCCTCAACTCGTCCACCAATCTTCTATGGACACATTTACACCTTTTAGAAAAAGAGAATGCAAATTTATCCCCAACACATGGATTGGAAAGCATGGAAAGTAGTTATGGATGGAGACCTTATTCCCACCAAGATAGTAGATGGAAAACATATTCCAAAAGAGAAAAAGGATATGACTGATTCAAACTATAAGATGCTTCAAATCAATTCAAGTGCTATAAATGCTCTATATTATGCTCTAGATGCTAACGAATTTAATAAGGTCATGGCCTGCAAAATGGCCAAAGAAATTTGGGACAAACTAGAAGTAATATATGAAGGAACAATTGATGTTAGAGACAATAGAATAGACATGTCGACAAGCGAATATGAAGCATTCAAGATGAACTCAAATGAAACAATATCAAGTATGTACACAAGATTTACCCACATAATAAATTCCTTAAGTGCTTTAGGAAAAACTTATACCACCTATGATTAGGAAAATTCTAAGAGGCCTTCCCTCCATTTGAGAACCAAAAGCTACAACTTTCACTAAAGGTAGAAACCTCAAGACCACCTCTTTAGATGAACTCATAGGTTTACTCCTTACCTATAAAATGGCCTTAAAATAAAGGAATCCTAAACCAAAGCATAAAAGAACCATTGCACTAAAAGCATCTAGCTATAGCTCTAGTGAAGAAGAAAGTGAAACAAGTGACTTAGATGAAGATGTATTAGCATTCATCACTAAAAGACTAGGTAAATTTTGTAGAAGGAATAAAAGATTTCCTAGAAAGTTCAATAAAAAGAAACCTAAAAAGGGAGATACAAGTAGGAAAGAAAATAAAAGTAAGAACGAACCTCTAATATGCTATCATTGTAAGAAACCCAGGCATATCCAACCGGACTGCCCGTTGCTTAAGAAAGACAAGAAGAAAAAGAAGGAAGCTATGAAGGCCACTTGGGATGACTCAAGCTCCAGTGAAACAGAAAACGAATCAAGTGGACAAAAGATGGAAAATATATGCTTCATGGCGAATGAAGAAGAGGTAAACTCGTACTATTCCTCTATAGAATCTTGCAATGAGTCGTGTGATGAGTCATGTAGCATGCCTTCCTATAAGGTATTGTAAGCTGATTTTTTTTCTTTGTATAAAAGATTTATAAAAATTTCCAAAAGAAATATAACCTTGAAATATCAAAATAAAGAACAATTGAAGCAACTTGAATCATTCAAAACCATTGAAAAAGAAAAAAACTCTTGTATTGAAAAGTTAGAAGAGGAAGTAAATAAAGTAACTCAAGAATTAGGCAAAACCTATAAAGAAAATTTGAATAAAAAGGATTTAGAAGTAAATGAACTTAAGAAATTAGTAGATGATAAGGAGAAAATTATATATAACTTTACCAAAGGTAAAGATAATTTTGAAAAGATGATTGGACAGCAAAGGCTTCATGGAAATAAAGAAAGAATAAGATATAATGGTAAAACAAATAAAAAGAATAAGAAATTACACATGGGATACATTGTTAAGGAAGCCAAGCACTATGCTAGCACTTCCTCAAACAACAAACATGAATACACCACTTGCTATATGTGCAAGACTAAAGGTCACGTAATGTTCAATTGCCCACTAAAAAGAAAGTATGTTAAAGTGCAAGGAGAATGGAAAGATAATATTAAAACTAACAACAAAAAAATTGAAGTTAAAAGAATTTGGGTTCCAAAGACTAACACATTAAACCCTTCATTGTAGGTATGTTTTAGGACAACACCGTCAACAAATAAGTGGTACTTGGACAGCGGGTGTTCAAGACACATGACCGGCAATAAGACCAAGTTTACCTTTCTAAAACAAAAGGATGGAGGATATGTCACCTTTGGCGACAATACCAAAGGTAAAATTATTGGCATCAGAAAAATAGGTAAAGAGGCTTCTCTTACCATTGATAATGTATTACTAGTAGAAGGATTAAAACACAACCTTTTGAGCATTAGTCAATTAAGTGATAAAGGGTTTGAAATAATCTTTAAGAAAGAAAAATGTGTTATCCAAAATCCTAAGGAAAATAAAACCTTGGTTATAGCTCATAGGATAAATAATGTTTATTGTATAAACCTTGAAAATCTAGTGAATCAAAATGTGACTTGTTTGGCAGCAATGAATGAAATAAGTTGGTTATGGCATAGGAAATTGGGACATGCTAGCATGAACCTACTATCCAAATTATCAAAGAAAAATCTTGTAAAAGGATTACCAAATACCAAATTCATAAAAGACAAGATGTGTGATGCATGCCAAAAGGGAAAGCAAGTCAAAACAAGTTTCAAAAAGAAAAAATCTATATCCACTAAAAGACCCCTAGAACTTTTTCACCTAGACTTATTTGGTCCAACTAGAACCCTAAGCCTAGGAGGTAAACAGTATGCCTTCCTAATAGTAGATGACTATTCAAGATTTACTTGGGTACTATTTTTAGCAAACAAATATGAAGCTTGTAACATGCTAATCACCTTATGCAAGAAATTATAAAATGAAAAAGGTTATAATGTAACAAGTTTTAGGAGTGATCAAAGTAAGGAGTTTAAAAACAATGAAGTTGAAAAATTATGTAATGAACATGGGATAAATCATAATTTTCAGCACCTAGGACACCACAACAAAATGGAGTTGTTGAAATAAAAAATAGAACCCTACAAGAAATGGCAAGAACAATGCTAAATGAAAATAATCTACCTAAATTATTTTGGGTAGAAACTGTAAATACAGTATGCTACATTGTAAATAGGGTATCTATAAGATCAAGTATAGACAAAACACCATATGAATTTTGGAAAGGTAGGAAACCTAATATCTCTTACTTTCATATATTCGGATGCAAATGCTTTATTCTTAATACCAAAGACGATTTACAAAAATTCGATGCAAAATCTGATGAAGGCATCTTCTTAGGTTATTCTACAAATAGTAAAGCTTATAGGATCTACAATAAAAGAACTCTTACTATTATTGAATCAATACACATAAGTTTTGACGAATCAAATAATAATGATAATACTAAGGTTGATGAAAAATAAGACATTTCACAAAAAGAAGAAGAACTTGAAATAAAAGAAGAAAACAATAATGTAGCTCCAAATGAAAACATCATAGAAAATCTAGAATTACCTAAAGAATGGAGATATGCTAAAAGTCACCCAAAAGATCAAATTATTGGTGAAACATCAAAAGGTATAACCACTAGAGCCTCATTGAAAAAAATTTGTAACCATTATGCCTTCTTGTCTCAAGATGAACCTAAAAACATTGAAGAATCTTTAAAAGATGATTCTTGGATTATAGCTATGCAGGAAGAACTAGATCAATTTGAAAGAAGTCAAGTGTGGGAACTTATACCCAAACCCAAAGATAAATCAATCATAGGAACTAAATGGGTATTCATGAATAAAAAAGGATGAAAATGGGGTAGTAGTAAGAAATAAATTAGACTAGTAGCTCAAGGATATAATCAAGAAGAAGGAATTGATTATGATGAAACTTTTGCTCCTGTAGCTAGAATGGAAGCAATTAGGATGCTCTTGGCTTATGCAGCTCACAAAGATTTCAAGCTATATCAAATGGATGTAAAAAGTGCATTCTTAAACATATAAATAAATGAAGAAGTATAGCCAAACAACCTCCAGGTTTTGAAGATACAAAAAACTCAAATCATGTATTTAAATTGACAAAAGCATTGTATGATTTGAAACAAGCTCTTAGAGCTTGGTATGAAAAACTTAGTAAATTCTTACTTTAAAATGAATTCTCAAGAGGAAAGGTTGATAGAACCCTATTCATTAAAAACAAAAACAAAGACATGCTAATTGTCCAAATATATGTGGATGATATCATATTCGGGGCTACAAATGAAGTTCTATGTAAAGACTTTGCCACATGTATGCAAAAAGAATTTGAAATGAGTATGATGGGGGAGTTCAATTATTTCCTAGGACTTCAAATAAAACAAACTAAAAATGGAACATTTATAAATCAAACTAAATACATTAAGGATATGCTTAAAAAGTTTGATATGGAACAAAGTAAACCAACAAGAACCCCGATGAGTACTTCAACTAGTCTTGATAGAGATGAAAAAGGAAAACAAGTAGATACAAAACACTATAGGGGAATAATTGGTAGTTTACTATATTTAGCCGCTAGTAAACCCAATATTATGTTTAGTGTATGTATGTGTGCAAGATTTCAATCAGCACCTAAAGAATCACATCTAATAGCAGTTAAAAGAATACTTAGGTACTTACTAGGAACACTTGATCTAGGTTTATGGTATCCAAAAGATACTGATTTCAAAATGATAAGTTATTCTGATGCTAATTATGCTGGATGTAAAGTTGATAGAAAGAGTACAAGTGGCACATGTCACTTTCTCGAACAATCATTAGTGTCATGGTTTTCAAATAAACAAAACTCCATAGCTTTATCAACCGCCGAAGCTAAATATGTAGCAGTCGGAAGTTGTTGTGCACAAATACTATATATGAAACAACAATTAAAAGACTTCAATCAAGATTACAAAACAATACCAATAAAGTGTGATAATACAAGTGTGATTAATATATCAAAAAATCCTATCTCACACTCAAGAACCAAGCATATAGATATAAGGTATCACTTTTTAAGAGATCATATTCAAAAAGGAGACATAATTCTTGAATTTATGAATACACATGATCAATGGGTGGATATATGTACTAAACCTCTCACAGAAGATAGATTTATAAATATTAGGAGAGAGCTAGGTCTATTGCACAATAGAGAAATTGAGTGAAGAATAAACAAACAGGGTGAAGTTAGCCAACTGGCTCCAGACCCAGCCGACTGACTGAATGATTAATATTTGAAACAGAGAGCAGTCAGCCAACTGGCTCCAAACCCAGCTGACTGACTAACGAAAAACCTTAACTTTATTTATATAAATACGAGTCATTCGCATGGTCAGCCAACTGACCTAGGGTTTCCTCTCAGCCTTACATTCTACCTCTTCCTCTCCTCTGTTCTTCTTTCTCAAAATATCACCAAAGATCATCCTCCAACACCGAAAAATCATCAGAATGCCGAGGATCAAATCCGTTGGAAACAAGAAGGCATTTACCTCTTCACAGCAACACATTGAAGATCCAGCCATTGAACAATGGCTCGTGGCTCCTCATGCCAAAACCTTTTACCATAATCAACTAAGCATGACAGAACCTCTTCTTGGTAAAATTCTTAACACTTCTTTCTTTTCCTCTAACTTTCCACACATCCTTTCATTATTCGAAACTCTTGGATGGAAAAACTTCATACTATTCCAAGCTAAAGGTCACTTCCCAACTCTATCAAACTTTTCTATGCGAATCTTGTTCAAGAAGCAAACGGGCTTTCAACTAAAGTCATGGGGAAGTCTATATCTCTTACATCGGAATCACTTGCAAAAATTTTTCACACACCAAATGGTGAGTTTAGATGTCCCACTTTTGGAACGTCTTGGATATACGAACAAGACTTCACTCCGGAAGAATTTCTTCCTTTGATATTGGACCATGCCCCTGTTTCATTTGAAGGTCCTCCCTTATATAAACACCAAAATCTTCAGGCGCAAATACTGTAGAAAATCATCACATATAACATCCTTCCTCAAGCAGGATCTCATACCTATATTTCTTATGCTGATTGCTTTGTTCTCTGGTGCCTGCTCAAAGGCAAGAAGCTGGACTTACCAAGCCTCATGCTTCAATGGATGATCACACATGTAGAGGCACGACGAGTTACCCTGCCTTATGGAGGAACTCTAAATATGCTTTTTGTCAAATTACATATATCCTCATCATCCGATCTTTTTGTCAAACGTAGTCACTATGATATTTTTAACTCTACTACTCTTAAGTTGATGGGATATGAAAAATGCAATGATGAATGGATTCTTAAAGGAAGTGGAGGTCAAACACCTCCTCCTCCTCCTGTTGCTGGACCCCCTACTTGGTTTAATCCATTTTATCAGTAGTTTACCAGTTTTAGTCAAAACATGCAAACCAAACTTCACTCTCTTCAAGCCAACTTTTTCGCTCTTCAAGCAAATTATTCCTCACTTGATAAACGTGTTTGTCACATTGAAAAACACCTTGTTAGTTCATCTCATCCTTCAGATCCTATGGATATTAGTTTAGCTCCTGCGAGTAATGATGGTAGTAATGAAGAGGACTCTCAAGATGGCAACGATGATGATGACACAAACACAGAAGAAGAACATGAGGAAGGTGAAGCTGATGAATCGGCCGAAGAAGAAGAATAAGAAGAAGAAGAAGATGATGATGATGATGATGAAGTTGAAGCTGATGATAACTGCTTTCCTTGAAAAAAAAAAAAATTTATTTTTATATGTACTATAATTTTGGATGGTAGCTTTGCTTACTTTTTACCCCTACTTTTTCATTGATGTCCAAAGGGGGAGAGTTTTTGTGACAAGCAAAGATGGAAGTATATGAGTATTTATGTTATGTTATAACTACGCACTTTTCTTTTCCCTATGAATGGAATATTATTAATCGTGTATCTGATGTTTATGTGGATGTATGGATGAGTATGTGCATGAAAACTATGATTTTTGATACTGGATACATATACATATTGTAAGGGGGGAGCATATAGTAAAGGGGAGTTTATTTTTATCCTTATCTTTGCTTCTCATTTGTCATCACCAAAAAGGGGGAGATTGTTGGCCAAACGAGACTTTTCAATCTTATTTTGATGATAACAAATGACACTGGTATAACTTGCTTATTGAGTGATTTTGTTTCAAGAATATATATCTCAACACAAGAGAAAGAAGCTATGAATCAAAGAATCATCAAGAGAACAAGCTATGCATTTTTATCATGTCAAAACAACAAGTTATGAATATCAAGAGAAAGTTTCAACAAATCTTTTCAAGCAGTAAAGAAGAAGACTTGAAGCCTCAGTACTTAAAAGCTCAAAGATAAAAAGGGACTTGAAGTCAATAGGCTTATCAAAGACTTGAAACATCATGTTTAAGAAAAGCTTGATGTAGGTACTTCGTATCAAGTGACAATTTAGAAAATATGAAGCTCTTTAAAGGACCAATATGAACTTAAGAAACTTATTTTTAAATCCCTAAAATATTTTATGAAAAATAAAATCATAAGTGTAAAGCTGAAATGGAAAAATCAAAAAGAAAAACCAGTCTTTTGTCTGCCCAGCCGACTGACTTAACGAAGGCAAAACTACCCAGCCGATTGACTCAAAATGAACTGTGTTTTGCCAGCCGACCGACAATCAGTCATTTCTTGAAATAATTTTTGGAAGACAGAATAGTGCCAGTCACCTGTCTAGCCGACCGACCCTATGATTTTTGAACTACCCAGTCGCCTGTCCAGCCGACTGACTCTATGGGTTTTTTTTCTTAAAACTCCAATGGGCAAATTTCAAATTTTGGTTTTTCAAAATATTAACGTTGTAAAAAATTGGAGACCACTCAAAGACACTTGGGGAACAAGGAAACTAAGCCAAGAATGCCTATAAATACTCCTTTAAACTCAAGAATTCAATCATCCAAGTAATTACTCAGCTCTCTTGAAATCAAAGCATACAATCTCTCAAAGCTCTCTAGTGCTCATACTCCATCTAGGAGAACAAGCTCTGAATCTCTGCTAAATCATCAAAGTCGGATTATACTCTGAGTTTTCTTATTTAAACAAAACCTTGGTGATCTCTAAACACTTTGAGCTTCATAGTTTCTTTATTGTTTAGTTGATTGAAGTATTGATTGTGCTCTAACTTGTACAACCCTACTCTGTTTTGAGAGTTTCTTTTGTACACAGATCATTATAGCAATCTCTTTGTATTGTTAAAGATTCAAGGATTGTTTGGATCGTTGTACCAAGTGAGAATTGTTCGCTTGGAGAGGTTTCTTTACCTAAAAAGAGGGAATTTTGGAAAGGCTTGCTCTACTCGGTAAAAGAGCATACTTAGTAGAATCCTTTGGTGGAATTGACCAAAGGCGAGGACATAGGCTGGGAATAAGCCAAACCTCGTAAATCTCGGTGTTCTTCTTCTCCTTGCTCTCTGCTAAATCATTAAAGTCGGATTATACTCTGAGTTTTCTTGTTTAAACAAAACCTTGGTGATCTCTAAACACTTGAAGCTTCATAGTTTCTTTATTGTTTAGTTGATTGAAGTATCGATTGTGCTTTAACTTGTATAACCCTACTCTATTTTGAGAGTTTCTTTTGTACACAGATCATTATAGCAATCTCTTTGTATTGTTGACGATTCAAGGATTGTTTGGATCGTTGTACCAAGTGAGGATTGTTCACTTGGAGAGGTTTCAAGGAAGTCTCTTGATTTAAGAAAGTACGTTTTTAATTAACCGTTTGCGGAAACCCAAAAGGGAGTACATTGGTTAATTTGCGGAAATCTTGGTTAAGAGATAAAGAAATAAAAATTCTTTCAAAAAAGGCTTTGCAAAACAGCTACAGGACTTTTATCAAAGGGAAAATTATTCTTGAATGATTGATTGAGTTTTATATTTGATTGGATTATATTTTTTTTTAAGTTTGTGGTGTGATTTGGTTTAAATTGCGAATTGATTAAATTACTTTTGGAGTTTTGAATTACAACAAGTAAAAGAATAATAAGTTTAATCATAATATACCAATTCACCCCCCCCCCCCCTGTTGGTTGCTATCCTAAATTTCAAAGTGGAACTTAACATATTTGGTTAAGTGATGATATTTCATATCTCACATATGTGAAAGTAAGGTCAAGTACTCACAACGATCAATTGAAACTTATATTCCAAAGGAACATGATCATATGAAGCTTAAAGAATACTTAAAGGCATGGATGATATATCAAAATTTGATGACTATAAGAGTATGAACTTGATATTAAAGCTTGAAGAAAGAGTCAAGATAAAGCATGAAGAGTTAAGTGTTTAAGAATATAAAAAATCTAAGAAGTCTTTATGTTAGTAATTCATTCGATTTCAATATGCATACAAGAAGCTCTTAGGATTAATTACTTGAACTTAGATACCTTTTAAAATACTTGGAAAATATTTTTATAAGGTCATAAGTTGTTTCAAAAAGGTTAAAATTGTTTTTGGAATGAAAAGCACTAAAATGGGATTTTTCCAAATTCTGTTAATTTTTCTACATCCGCATGGATGAGCATTTTTTTTCTATCAAAAACTCATTATTTTAAAAAGTGTTCAACATGAAAGTTGTAGGATTTTCTCTTACCTTTCTTTTGACACCAAGAACGTCAAAGTGGGAGTATATAGGAAAATTTATAATCAAAATACTAAAGCGGGGTTGAAATTGTCAACACTTCAGCAAAATTGTCTAGTTAACCGATTGACCAAAATGAACTGTGTTCAGTCAGCCGACTGACCAATTGATAGAATTAATTTTTGGGAGACAAAAGGCACTTAGTTTCCTGTCTAGCCAGCTGACCCTGTATAAACACCCACCCAGTCACCTGGTCAGCCAACTAACCCTACGAAAATTTAAATTTTGACCTTTAACAGGAAAATTCTAAAAATTAGTTTTTTTTTTTAAATCTAAAAGTTATAAAAACTTGGGGGGCACTCCAAGTAACTTGAGGAACAAGGAAACTAGTTCTAAGAAGCCTATAAATACTACCTTAATCCCAAGAAATTGATACACAAGCAATCTTATAGCACACTTGCATCAAATCTTTCAATCTCTCTCAAAGTTTCATATTGCTCATACTCTTGCTGGGGGAAAACATCTGAATTGCTACTAAAACTAAGGTTCTCATACTGAGTTTTCTCAATCACAAAGGAACCCTTGGTGAATTCTACACTTGAGTTTCAATTGTATTTCATATTGTGAATTTGATTAAAGTATATAGATTTAACTTATACTAATCAGCTCTTTGTGAGAGCACTCTTTGTACACATCTATTTGTTGTATCTCTTGTAGATTGTGACGATTTCAGGATTATTGGATCATTAGCTAAGCGAGGGGATATCGCTTAGAGATTTGCTGCTCTAGCCTAATTGAAGGAGTGACCGAACGAGGGTATATCGTTTGGAGAGGCGGGCTCTAGCCTAATCAAAGGAGTGTGTAAACGGTGTTGTTCCGCCCAAAAAAGGAACTGGTTTTAATCCTTTGGTGGTTTTCCAAAGGCGAGGACATAGGCTGGGTATAAGCCGAACCTCGTAAAAACCATGGTCTCACTCTCTCTTTCCCTTGCTCTTTATTTTTAGCACATATAAATTGTGTGGATGATTTAATTTCTTAATCATATATGCTACGTAAATTTTGAAATTAAGTAAACTTAAAGTCTAATTTTGATTTAGGTTGCGAAAATCGAAAGGGAGTATGGTGGTTAAACCATACTTTGTGGAAACTATAAGGGAGTACGTTAATTGGTTAACATCCCAAATATAAATTAACTAAGAGTTTATTTGAATTCTAAATTTTGGAAAGAGTGTGAATGTTTTGTTGAATATTAAATTGAGAAACAAATTACATTCTCTACAGGGCTTGCAAATTCGTATACGCAAGGCTACAAACAAAATAACCATCTTGATCAGATATTGTGGTTGATTGGAAAAACTGATTGGTTTGGTTGATTGATTGATTGATTACTTGATTGTTTAAGTACTTTATTGGTATATGGTTGTCGATTGGATATTATTTTAAGTATTGGTTGTGTATTTGGTAAATCAACTAAAAGTCAATAATTGGTTAAAAGAAATAAAAGAGGTTAAGGAGTCTTAAAAGGAATTAAGAAGAAAATTTTTTTTAAATCCAATTCACTCCCCCCCCCCCCCCTTTTTTCTTGAGATTACACCTTAGTTTTCAGTTTTTGTTGTTATTCTTTTAGGTGTAATCTCGAGATCCTCGAGTGCTTCAACTTGGGAACAATACCAATTTGAACATGTGTCCTAGAGGGCTAAGGCATTAAGATGGGCCAAGGGTCATGTTGGGATTGTATTGAACCCGTCGACTTTCTTGTCTCTGGTGCTACGACACGAGTTGTTGGTGGGTGTCCAAAAATCTCAAAGTTATTTGTTTGGGGAGTGGACATAGGTCATGAGACTGAACCACTATAAAATCCATGTGTCACTCTCATCCTTCTTTACTTTATGTTTTGATTGTGCACTTCATATTGAACATCCTATATTAACCAACTTTATGATTGGATTGTGGTTGTGAATCGCATATCAAACATTCTTGATCAATCAACTTAATGATTGGATTGTGGTTGTAATTCTCATACTAAGAAATCTTGTTAACCATCCTATTCATTAAGTAGTTTATATTGTGGTTATGTATTTCACATTAATCACTCTTAAACAACCATCTAAATAATCAGGCATTTAATATTGTGATAATATTAAGTTTCCTCGATCAAACAACTTGGTCTTTTGAAAATATTGAATTTCCCATTGGATAATTTATTTTGATTCATTTATTAAGAAAGCAAGTTAAGTTTTGAACACAATTTTTTTTAAAAGGATAAAAGTTTAATATCACCCAATTCACCCTGCCCCTCTTGGGTACGTACCTAGACGTTACAGTTAGAATTCATTCATGAATGAAACAAACCGAGTTAAACAATCAATGACCTGTTAATCAGTTTTCCAACTGATTCGTTTCATAATTTTTGAAGTTTCTTATGTCTTAGTTTGGAATTGAAATGAAATATTCCTTGTGTTCTAAAATAATCCTTTGTTTCATTCTTAAGAAAAAAAAAAAGATGTTCCATGATATTGAAGGACATATTTAAAATTATACAAAAGTTAATAACTTGGATTTGTGATAATTTGTAAAATACATGTACTTGTGACAAGGTTTGGACTTTAGTCACTAAACCCGAAAATCACACTATAATTGGACCAAAATGGATGCTAAGAAATAAACTAAATGAATTTGGAAATATAATAAGAAATAGAGCTTGTCTTGTTACATAAGGTTATGCACAAGAGAAAGGTATTGATTTATATGAAACCTTTGCACCAATAACAAGATTACAAGCTATCATGTCCTACTTACATTTGTCATGCTTTACGAACTTCAATTATTTTTCAAATGGATGCGGAAAAAAAAATTAAAGTTTGTGTATAGGAAAAAGAAATGTATTAAACAACCTCATCCTTTTGAAAATACGGCTTCACCTTAAATGTTTTTAAGTTGAACAAAGCTCCCTATTGTTTAAAACAAGCCACTTAGCTCCATTTTCAAAAGGCAATGTGTATAAGCCATTTTGTTATCAAAATTAAAGGAAAATATATTTAGTTGTACGAATTTATATGGACGAGTTATTTTTGGCTCTACTAGCAAATCTCTTTGTAAAGAATTTTCCAAGTTGATAGAGGCAAAATTTGAGATGAGTCTCATAGGATGACCTATGAGGCTCGTGGGTAACAAAACACTCCTTACATGCTAACCTTATGTTTTGACTTGTGAAACAAATTGAAAAGATCTTTGGCTTCTTTATCCAACAAATTTTAAAATTTTAAACATAATTTGAATTAAGCTAAAATGCATAAAACCCACTTATATTAAAAGCCAATTACCAAGTACTCCTCTAAACTAAAACAATCACCATATAACCACTTTCAACTATTCAAAGGGGTTACATTGTTAATAATAGTCACTAAAAAACCATTATAACCTCCAACCATTGAAGGGGGGCAAATCAAAATAATGTTATTAACTATATTAATTTTAAAAATTAATCGAAGTTTATTGTCTAGAACCATGCACTCATCTACAACCCTGTCAAGCAAATCAAGTTCAAGTTCCTCATACACACCATGTAGCAATAGTTTAAATAGCCTTGAACAAATTTATGGAGATGGGCAGATTGTAGCCATCAACCAAGATGACATTGTAAAAATCTTGGTCGTTGATGAAGGTGATTTTGGAGAGGGTGGTGGGAGACGTGTCGCCGAGGCCATTACAAAAAAGCAAGAAGAAGAAAAAGAAAGAAACATTGTAGTCGCTAATGCCATAACGAACATGGTCTATAGTGTCAAGGACGCATTCATTATGGCCCAATTGTGATCAAACCATCACGTAAAGAGGTGGTTAGGAGAAAGGATATGCTTGTTAATGCTACCAACCAAGTAATTTCTAATCAATTTTTTTTTTCCTTAAAAATGATCTTCCCATAAAGAACTTTGTGCATCTATATTAGCGCAACGGTATTTTTGAAATTGAAGGTTGGTTTCATTAAAAATTATAACCACTACTTAGATAAAAGCGTCGAGTATTATAAGAACAAGTTTATGGAGATGGGCAGATCGTAGCCATCAATCAAGATGACATTGTAAAAATCTTGGTCGTTGATGAAGGTGATTTTGGAGAGGGTGGTGGGAGACGTGTCGCCGTGGCCATCACAAAAAAGCAAGAAGAAGAAAAAGAAAGAGACATTGTAGTCGCTAATGCCATAACGAACATGGTCTATAGTGTCAAGGACGCATTCATTATGGCCCAATCGTGATCAAACCATCACGTAAAGAGGTGGCTTGGAGAAAGGATATGCTTGTTAATGCTACCAAGCAAGTAATTTCTAATCAATTTAAAAAAAAAAAAAAAAATGATCTTCCCATAAAGAACTTTTTGCATCTATATTAGCACAAGGATATTTTTGAAAATGAAGGTTGGTTTCATTAAAAATTAAACCACTACTAAGATAAAAGCATCGAGTATTATAAATACTTGAAAATTGTTATATGGTGATTATTTTAGTTCAGGGAGCGGGATTTTATGCATTTTAGCCTTTGAAAACTATTATTCACCTGTTGATTGGAAAACATATCTTCAATGCCTAAATGATTCATCTGGTAGAATATTATTTTGGGCAAGAAATTTTCTCGCCTTCTCCTTGTAAAGTATTTTTAAGATGATTTATAATAGCAAGAAAGCAAAATTGTCTCTTTTATTGGCAAGGTATGCTTATCTAAAATTACTTCTTGACCATCAAAGTTGGTATTAGGAGAATCTATTTAGTAGAAAGTGTTGCCTTCAAACTGCTCGTTTCTCAACATTTTTCTGACTGGCAGATTAGTAAATAAGAAATGATATATTTGTGATAGAGTTTGGGTTGGATTGTCTTAGTCTTGCAAGACTTCAAACCAAAGCCGCTCACCTTTGAAAAAAAAAACAAAAAAATGCCTCAGGTTGGGCTTTTATAACTCCAAATGGCACTAGTAGTTCCGTCTCTGGGGCTCTACTCTACCAGGTTTCAGTGCTTCCCGGTTAACCAAATAAATGCCTAAACACAATCTCACCGTCATCCTGTGAACCAATTTAGTCGATTGATTGTTCAGATCTAATGCAAATACATATCATAAACTAATCATCCTGCAAAACAACTTACCTTTGTTTTGCTCCATTAGCGAAATTTGGTAACCCGCTATATGATTTACACTCATAGCATATGCATTATCAATTGTGAATAGAATCCTATCAAATAAGCATTTAACTAAATGACAACAGAAGGCCCTAAAAAATTGAAAACAAAAATATCCCTCCTGCTCTAGATCAAGATGTTGACATTCTATCCCAGCAAAAGTGCTGACAATATCTCTCCCATAGTTTTCTCTGAAATGTCACCTTCATTATCCACCTCCAAGCCAGACTCTAACACTGCTGCGTCCAAGACTAACTTCCGTTTTGCAATCTCATAAACATTCTCATCAACTGTACCCTTGGTCACCAGCCTGCAGATGACTCAAGGGAGTCACAAGCAAACCATAAAATTTATCTTTTTCGATAGGCAAGTAAAAACCAAAGGAATATGATTTTTCAATACAGTTGCCAAGAAGCAACAAACTGGCAGGAAAGTTAATAGGAAGCGGAGAAAGCACCTGTATATGGTAACAGGTTTTGTTTGACCAATGCGATGACAACGATCTTCAGCCTGGCGGTCTATCTGTGGGTTGAAATCCATATCATGTATGACTACAGTATCAGCCCCAGTCAAGTTCAAACCCTGCCCTCCAGCTCTTGTGGACAACAGGCATGCAAATATGGAAGTGTCATTATTGAACGAATCTACAATGTTTTGCCTCTCTGTCACCTGAGTACTGGCATTTTTCAAGTAGACATGTTTACATAAATCTCGTAGTAGATATGAAAGCAAGTAAAATAAACTGTAAACATTGACCTGTTAAAATCTTAGGGCAAAAGACACTTACCTCCCCTGAGATTTGACAAAAAGACAGAGAACTCCCCTAAGATTTCAAAAATATCACAGACCTTTATTGAGGTTTCAAAAATGCCACAAACCTCCCCTGAGGTTTGCCCAAAAGACACAGACCTCTCTTAAAAAAATGTCTCTTTGTAAAATACAAGGGGAGGATAGTATCTTTTTGACAAACCTCGGGGGAGGTCCATTGAATTCTTGAAATCTCAGGGAAAGTCCTTGAAATTTTTGAAATCTCCAGGGAAGTCATCGTCTTTTTGCCAAACCTCAAGGGAGGTCCATCTCTTTTGCCCTAAAATCTATGCAGATATCTGCAGCTGAGCCCACGAACAGAGAAGTTGGATCTACCCACAGTATAAACAACCCCCCGCCCACAAAAAATAATAAAATAACAGTTCGCAAAACAAGTACCCATTCGAAAGAAAAACAATAATAATAATAATAATAATAACAGAAGCATCAACAACAATAATAATAGCAGAACTATGAAAAAAAGGAATATAGTCAAGAAGAAAAAGATGGGTCTCACCAAAAGGCTTAAAACTATATTAAAAAAATATTAATAAAATTAAAGCATGTAAGGGATGTCTTTCCAAGGCTGGTGTTGATTTGTTCAATTACTTAACAAATATATTATTTCCTTATTGACAAAAAGAAAGATGGGGTTTTAATATTTGTTACATTTTCAAAGCAATGCAGGGCCATGGAGAGAGAGGAGAAGAAAGAAAAGTGAAATGAATCGATACCCTTGCAAGAGACACCAACAGAAGGCACAAAAAATCCAACCATCTCAGTCCAACACAGCTTAAAATCCATTACATCTATGTGTTTATTGATTAATAATTGGGACCTAAACAGAAGCCACACATAATAGTTTCCAAAATATTTTTTTAAAAAAAAAACTTATGAAATGAAAATTTCTAACAATAAAGAAAGTGTAACACTTTCCAAAATAAAAATCAGAAAAATTTTCCACAATTCCTACATTTGGGCTTTCAGATTTGACTTGCATCGTCCATCAATCACTCTTTCCCAGCCACAAATTTTGAAGTTTCCAAGGGTGCCACAGCGGCCTTCAAATTATTAATCACATTGAAACCAACTTAATCTCGTAAAGCATGCATAGGAATGATCTCAAATGAAGTTCTTCCATTGAGGAGGCAAATCTAGGAGGGAAAAGGAACATAGTCATTAGAATGCCTCAAAATTCATTAAAAAATTAGAATGCCTCAAAATTCATTAAAATTCTTCAGCAGCATGATCATCCTATCTAGGAGTTTCTGTACCTTCAAATAATATGGGGGCCTCTTCATAATCAATCCCCTTAAGTTTGCGACATTCATCAATCTCTTAGACAGCCTCTTTCCTTTCTAAAACTACTGGGGTATGAGGTGAGGTCTCTTAAAAAGGTTTTTTAGACCTTTTTTCCCACTTAGCTTCTAAGTTCAAGAATGCATATCAAAGCTCAGCCTGAAGAAGCTTGAATTAATTATGGCATTGGAGGTTGTTAAGAAATTATATCTAGTAGTGGTGGAGTCAAAAAATAAGAACAGTTGGAAATTGAAATTAATGGTAATCCGTCAGTGACAATCAAAAAGTGATGCAGTTAAGACAGCCAAATGCAACAAAATCAGAATAACTGCTGCAAAAAGGTTAGAAATGGTGAACTAAGGCCTAATGGAGGCATTTCAGAATACATCAAACCAATGCTCAGCCTAAAACCGAGGTAAAACATTTTTTCCTCTCCCTCGGGTAATAATCCAACTTCATAGGACAAAAAATCCCTACAATTCATTACTTCTGCACAAAATTACTCATTATTACTGTTCTTATTTGATTTCATATTATGACTATTATAATAAAAAATATTCTTAAAAATAATTACTTATTTTCTTCATCATGAATATTATTGTCAAAATATATTATTATTATATACACATGGACATTACAAGACGACAATATTATTGTTGTTAGATTAACACTTCACCTAAAAGCTAAAGTTGTTAGGTGGTTGTGCACCAACAATGTATATCAACCTTTAACACTCCCTCACATCTGCAGCCGGACAGTGCATGGAGAAAAAATAAACAATAAACACCCACTACAGAGAATATAATAATTTAAACATCACATGATAAATGTGGGCGACAAGCCTAGAACATAAGACCCCCTGGTAACCAACTCTGATACCACGTTGTAGTAACCTAAAAGCTTAAGCTGTTAGGTTGTAGGCAAACAATGTATATCAAGCTTCAACAATTACCATTACAAGTTTCAGGATATTCTTCTAATATTACTGAAATAACATTAGAATACCTACATTAGGTTAACATTATAATTTTATATTCCTATGACCAAATAACAATATTCTTGGAAGATAGTAATTCTATATTCCCAGCATAAGATACACAGGAGGATATTTAGAATAACTTGGGCCAAATTCCCCCAAAAGATCAAGAATTCGAGTAATGAACCTCAACTCCCATATAAGCATTCTCCCCAAAAAAGAGTTGAATATGCTTTAGTGTCTCTCTATCTCAATTATCTATTCACCTCATATCGTCCCCTAATGCAAATGCTTATGGTGGAGTCTTCCAGCTATAATGGCAGAGGATCTCTGTTGGGATTTAATCTAGATTGGAGATACAAGCTTTTATCCAAGACTGGAGAAAATCAATAGTGAAAATTCAGTTCTCTGTATTCAGCAGTATCCATGCATAAATTGACGGATAAGATTTTGTTTATTACTCATTAGTTCTCGGAGTGTATTTCATCTACATTTGTCCACTTGGGAGTGTTTTTCTTATTGTAAGAGTTTGGAAAGTTCTGTTTAATGGGTGGTCCATCAGGAACAATATGTAGAAAACTTTTGGTATTAAGGTGGAGCTCAAAGGGGAATAAGCATTCTGTTTCTGTACACAGCAGTCTAAAAGGTTTACAATAAAATGGCTTTGTTGAAGCATTGCAATCATTGACATATGTTCAGGCATCAAGGGTTCCTACGCAGAAGGATGCATCTAGTGCGAGAAAAGGAATCGGTTGGAGTCAAGTGGTTAAGAGACTTGACCGGGCATCATCCAATAAAAATAATGGACAGTGTTTCAATTGTGTTTGATTAATGTCAACTTAGTGTGAGAAGCAAGAGATGGGAGAGAGGGTTTAGCAGCTACAGTTTCCCAGTATCGCAGTGAAGGTTGGATCCAAGTCTTATATTTCTGGGCTGGAAGCTAAGGTTCAGATTTACTCTTACTGCAATGAAGGTAGAAGTCTTACAATTTTGGGCGGGAAGCTAGGCTTTAGTGGAGTCGGTTAGGTTCAATTTCCTTTTCTTTTAATTTGGTCACATCGTAAAGGGCAGCTCATCAAGCCCGGTTTTGAAATAAAATATGCTTGGATAATTCCAATGGCGATCAGGCGGTGTGTGGCCCAATACGAGATGTCAAAGCCTAGAAAGGTGGATTGAATGAAGCAAGATATAACTATCAGAAATCTTTGGGTATTGATGTAGAGTTTAAGTCCGAATGCTCAAGCCCAAAGACTGTTTCATGGAAGATAGGATAGATACTTTATCTGCTTCGGCTAACAGGTCTGCAAGGCAAGCGATCATGCTGTGGAGTCATCCTCAAACCACTCTCCAGTGAATTGAAATCTCGTAGCCACCAGGATTTCAAACCTCAGGAGTTTGTCCAAGAGCTAGGAGTACGAATCAAGGGTCTTAGAAGGATCCCAATGTCAATTTTTCCAATGAAGAGTTTCCTAACAAAGAAGTCAACAAAACATCAGCTGGTGCCAAAGGCACTCTCATGCACAAGTCAACGGTACCAAATGTGGAAAATATTAGTGAAATAAGTCTCTTGTAGCTCCTATAGAAGATAAGGGAGGGACGACTCATATGGTATGAACACTTGCAACATAGGCCACATAGTGCGCTAGTGAGGAAGAGTGAGTTAGTTACTATGGGGGGCAGTAAAAGGGGGAGGGGTGGACCTAAAACAACCTGGAAGGAGATAGTAAGGATTTAATAGCCCAGAATCTATCAAAAGAAATGGTCCATGATCGCATAAATTGGCGAAAAAGGGTCCATATAGCCGACCCAACCTAGTGGGACTTAAGGCTTGGTTTTGTTGTTGTTGTTGTTGTTGGAGCTGGAAAGCGACCTACTTAAGCTCAGTCTGGAAAATTTTATACCCATCGCCTCATCAGGCAGCAATGCAAGCTGCCAAAATGTAAAAAAGTTTCAAAGCATTGAATTAAACCTAATGATTGAAGAAAAAAAAAAAACTTTTAAAGAGAAATAATAATGGTGGCTTTCTTCTTGTGGAGAGCCTAACTAACCTATGAGGTGTGGACCAGGCAAGAAGGTTAGTGAGAGAAGTCAATTAAAGGTAAACAAGAACTGAGGAGATGTGTGAAATGGAGAGTGATTTTGATAGCAAATTTGCATGTGGAAACTCTCTTAAGCAGTGTGGGTGCATGTCGTATTTCACAATTAGCAGGTAAGACTTCCCACATATTAGTGACCCCAAGAGAAGGCTTAGAAGGTTTTACTTTTTGGCGATGGGCTGGGTAAAGATCAACTGGCATTTATCACAAAAGCGATGATATTTTGCCCCTCTGTAAAGCAAATTAACAAGAAGGATATCCAATCTCAATTGTTGATGGTTAAGATGAGCTTGTGGTTGTCTAATTATGGAGGACAAGAAGTTTAAAAAAAAAAATCGTGAGCTAACTCATTTTAAGTGTTTGATACGTTACAACTAAATGGGGTCAAAGAGGCATTTTGATTTAGCTGTGTAAGGTTCATGGTTTTAAATTGCGGTCGCAGGTAACGTCACGTAACAGTGAGGGGCGTCGAAGATGCGGATGTCGCAGGTAACCCCTTCTAACTATTCAAAAATTGATGTCCCCGAGTCTTTTTTTATCTTAGGAGCACAGGCAAAGAGTACTCCCCCACATGTCTTTCAGAAAAATATAATGTTTAGCTCCGAGAGGTGATTTAAACTCAAATTAGTAGAACAAATCAAGAGATTGTCTGTAATTCAACATATGTGGAGAAATTAGCCTGTAGGATCCATCAGATTTGAGATCTGATGGTTTAGGATTGATCGCAAGGATATTCAGTGGCAGAAAGAGATCCTCTCACGCAGAAATGCAGTGATAAATGATATAAAAGGTGCCACTCTATGGATTCTCCACCCATACTTCTAGATCTGTAGAAAATTCTGAGTATATCAGACTTGATAGAAAATCAAAAGGGAAATTTTTGTGCTACAAAGTTGTGCTCTAGTTAACACTAATTGATAAATCTTAAAGCAACAAACAATGTTAATTATGCTTTGTTCAGCACTGCATCATCCCCCACCCCCTACATCTGAAGAAACAGACCTCTATGTGAGTGGCCAGCTTTTGCAAGTTGTCATTGTCTACTTTTTAAAATCCTTCCCACTTATTGCATGAGCTTCATTCATCTAGTTTCCCTTCCCACTTCACTTCATGAGCTTCATTCATCTATCACTTCACAAGGAAGTGGTAATATTTCCTTTACCTGTTTTTTTTTTTTTTGTATAGAAGCTTTCTTGGGAATAGGAAAAGAAACAGATAGGATAAAGGAGAATGATAAAGGAGAACAATTAATTCTCACTAGGAAAGGGAAAAAATAAACACCAATTTAACAAAGCCCAGCAGTCTCACTTGACATCTCGAAACCAACATCCCTTAAAACAGCTACACTATTAAGCCAAAAGAGAAGCCAAATACCTCACCTTGTCTCAGAGAAGCCCCACTGATAATTTCTTTCCAGAAAAACTCTAGCTTTCCTTTTCAGCCAAATTTCCCGTAACACAGCACAAAGAGCACTCCACAACTTTACATCCTTACCCTTCCCAAAACCACTAAAAAGAAATGTCAAGAGCTCCTCCACCGACTTCAGACAAACCGACACTTCACCAAGAACTCCAAAAAAAGAGTATTCCAAATGCCCCAAGCAAATTAACAACTTAGAAACAAATGAGATACATACTCAGGATTATTCCCACACAAGACATGTATTAGGAGACAAAGCTTTGAAGGCCTCCTACTCCGCAGCAGATTGCTCGTTTTAACTCTATTAAATGCCACCAGCCTTGTACATGACTTTACCTTAGAACTTTAGCCTACCAATCTACCCTGATAGAGAGGAAAAACCACATCAGCATCAATAAGAAAGATTTACACAAATAATCCTCCGATCAATCCAAAGACCAACTGTCTCATTACTCATACGAGAGATTTTGCAGTCCATTACAATAAGCAAAGAAGACAGCTCCTTGATCTCTTTATCATTTGAATCCCTTCTAAAATGAAAGTCTCAAGAAAAATAAGAAAAGAAAAAATCATATCATTATGGTGAGAAGAAGGATGAGACAAACAAGCAAATGAACTGGATAATTCATCCACACAGCTTCCCAAAACCTAATATAATCACCTTCCTTTACCCAATTGAAACTTTATTGAAGGAAGAAAAGAAGGTTAAGCCTCCAATGACTCCAGAGAACTTAAGCCCAAATTAGATTCCCACACATTATCTTGAATAACATATTTAGGACCCAATTAAGTCTGGAAACAGTTTTCATTTTCCATTTTATTTTCCAAAAAACAGAATTACAAAAAATTTAGCTAGTTTTTCATTTTCACAACATTTGTATTAAATCGGATGAACAATAAAAAAATTTGGCACTATTTGCTAGTGAAAATAATTTTATTTTCCACTTCTAATTTTTCAAACAAATACAAAAATGCCACCGTGTTTTTCACTTTTCCAAATTTATATAGAAGAGAGTTGGAAGCCATTTTTTTTATTATTATTTTCTAGATTTCTAACACTTTCTATGTGCATTGAAGCATGGAATTCAAATCTTGGAATTTGATTTATATGGACTGTATTGAGTTTCTTCCAAATCGACACAAATCGAAAAATTTACGCCCCCAAAACCCATTATCCCAAATATTACTCTACATAATTTTTTGAAAATTGAAAAACTCGTTATTTTTTTGCAATGATTTTGAAATTTAAAAATACAAAATGTAAAATTGTTTTACACATTGAAACAAACTCTTTATTTTTTACCTTTAAAATATTGAAAAATCAAGAAGTAAGCTAAATTTTTTATACTTCATTGCAAAACTTAAAAATAAAAAATGGAAAATGTTTTTGACAACTAGATGTTTGAGCTCAAGGGAATTCACCTTCAAGGGAAACCACCACAACCATTTAGCCAAGAGGGTAGTGTTTTTAGACACTAAAGTACCACGACACAAACGCTCCTTCCTTCAACCTACATATAATTTTCAAATTAACCAAATGATCTCTCCTCTACCCTACACCTAACCATAGGAAATCCCTCAACCCTCTCTAGCTTTCAAGCTACCCCTCCTAAAAGCCAAACAAAGGTGAAAAACCAAAACATAGAGGAATGGTGGTAGACTTGAAACTTTCCTTTAGGTTATAAAGATTAAATTTACTTGAAATTGCAAAAAAAATACTCGTAAATTGAATACTAAATGAAAATAGAAAAACTAATTCTTTAAATAATAAATAAAATTAACAATATCAAAAATAGTAAATAAATAAAATTTATCATAAAAAAAATATCGAGTAGGAATACTCCTCTAAAATCTTCTAAAACTAATCCCAAGTTTTTAATATATATTAAGACAAACAACAAAATTTCTTAAAAGATATATACTGGAAATAAAACCATACGTCTAGAAGTACCTCCAAGAAAAAAAGTCAAATTTATTGGAAATTAGAAGAAATTCATCAATTGGCAAAGTAAACAAAATGTAATGGTCTTAGATAATTTTAGTTACTGAATCACAGTTCTATAAATCTTTAACAAATGACACATATAGCAACTGAAAGGCAAAACTATTGAATTATGCTCATATGCATGTGAATTGAACATCATTTTAATCTTTCGCAAATCAAAAGAATGAATAACAAACACATGATAAAAAGAGTTAAAAGAAATTTATTTAAAAAAATAAAAAATAAAAACCTTAACTTATAAAATTAAATAACTGCAAAATTTTGTAAAGGGTAAATATGTAACACGCTTTGTCAAAAAACATCATTAGATAATAATACATTTACTTTTTTAAAATGCCCAGTACATAACTATTGCATAACAATCTATTATGTCTAAAACTGAATTTCAAAACATTGTCTCTACATACCTATTTGACTAACTAATTATATTTGTATAAGCTATAACAAAATAGCCTAATGCATTTTAGATCAGTAAATTTTTAAAAATAAAAAATAAAATTAGAAAAGGGTATTGAGGGAAAGCCACCCAACTACAATCAAAAACAACCCACTATGCCATTTTTTACTTGTTGAGGACATACCTGATCCTTCAAAAGCTCTTTTATTTCTCTCTCACACAAACCAAAAGATGGCAAGGGGAATGAGGCCTATAACTCTTTTCTCCTTTCCTTGCTGAATCAGATGCCTTTATCTTCCTCCACTGATATGGAAGTAACCCCCTGCTGTCTCATCAAAAGAAGTGACCAAATTCCAAAAATTCCAGGTCCAAGAGCAGTTCAAGAGGATTGTGGACAACAGTTCAGCATTATCCAAACATAAAAAGCACTTATTAACGAGGGCCATCCTCTTTGTGGTGGCTGCTGTTTTCCAGATGGGTACCCAAGGGAAGTTATTGCCGATTGATACCAATGGATTGAGGTTATTGTAATAGGATCTCTTATGCAGGAACCACTTGGGAACATTTGTAGTGTTCCAATATTGGTATTTGTACAAGTTGTCACAAAAGTCTGTAGGATGGTCAATTCCCAGTCAGACATTTTTTACCAAGGAATGTCCCCAAAAATATTTCGATCTATGACTCAAAAGAGATTAATCCCAATGAGCGCATCCTGATCACAAGCCAAATTAAAAATGGACCGAGGGGCGATTGGCCGGAACAAATATCATGCCAAAAGAAAAAGTTAATCCAAATCATTGTGCTGAAGACCATACTTAGAAGAAATGGCTCTCCTTCAAAGGTGGTCCTCTTCCTTCATGAATCTCCAAAGTCATTTCCAGTTCACATGATCAAAATCCTTCTCCATGTCAAGCTTACAAACCAACCCCCTTTCCCTATCCTTCCAATGCACATCCACAACTTCATTAGTGATAAGGGTTGCATCCACGATTTGTTTGCCTGCTATAGGGCATGTTGGTGCTGGCCAATAACTTCCAAAATAGCTTTTTCAAAGCCTCATAGCAAGAACTTTGAACAGAATCTTATAAATATTACCCACAAGATGATTGGGCATGAGGGTCACAAAAGTAAAATTAATGCAACTCAATGTGCCATTTCTGAAGAAGTCCTCAAATATGTGGAGTATGTCCTACATGAGAATACCCCAATTTGCCTGGTAAAAAGCTGAGAAACCATCGCAAACCAGGCATTTATCCCCATTACTATCCTTGAGAGCTTGGTAAATTTCTTCTTCTTGCTATGCTAGGATTACGGGAGCTGAAAGTAAGGTCATCCACTACTAGCTTCCAGACCTCATGTTCAGTGTAAAGATCCTTATAGAAATCACTAGTGCCATTTTCAATATCTTCTTCATCAACCAAAGTGCCCCTCAATTTCCATTCTCGTCAACCTGTTCAATCTTCAATGCATATTTACTGTTTGGGAAAAGAAACTAGTGTTTTGGTCCCCCCTCTTTAAGCCACACATCCCTGGATTTTTGCCTCCATGTGGTATTTTCCAATTTAATGACCTAAGCAAGTTCTTTCCTAAGCAAATATCTTATAGCCTTGCTTTCGGCATTGAGGCCATAACCAAGTTCCCCCCTCATCCAGCTCCTTAATGCCATTAAAAATCAGTCTTTTCAAGTGAATATCCCCAAACATACTCCGTTCCACCACTTCAGCATATCCTTCAGTCCCTTCAATTTCAATGCAAAAACAAAGCTTGCTTTCCCCTTGAAATGAAGAGTAAACCACAAATGATTCAGCTGGTCACTGAAACCGAGAAGTCTAAGTTACATGTTTTCAAATCAAAATGGAGTTCACCACCACTTAACTGCTCCAGTATCTAGGAGGTTAGTTAAGCAATACGAGATAAGCCTAGGGAGGAGATTCTGAGTAACCTTTGGGAAATGCTCGTCCCAATCTGGGGAGTTTAAGAACTAATCAAAACTCAAGGGAGACTACAAGGTGTTGGACCAAGTAAAATGGCCACCAATGAGAAGAAGTTCAACAAGGCATTCACATTGACAAAATTAGGGAACTTTCGCATGCAATTGTTCTCAAAGGTTCCCCAACTTCTTTCACAGGGATATAAAACCATATTTCCCTATGACCCATGGAGCATCCCACCTTCTTTTAACTTCCAAGAGGTCATTCCAAAATATCTGTTTAGAGGGTGATAAGGATCCACTTGAAGTTACCCTCCATGTTTCTCACTAGCTTGGTACCAAGAAAGAATTTGAGGAGTGATTCAGCATTCCACCACTCCATGCTTCCATAAAATAAGAATACCCCTGCATTTCTAGCAGCTCCAATGCAAATTTCATTTCCAGACCTATGCCCCATAAGTTGTTGACCATAATCTAATCCATATATTCAGCTTTAGTTTCCTATAAGCAAACATCTTCTCACCACTTCTAAAGAAAAGACTGATTAAAGCCCTTTTTGATGTGTCATGAAGTCCCCTCAAATCCCATGATAATAGCCTAATATAACTTTATTAAAAATTTTCTGTATCAATAAAGATTCTCTCATATGTTCTTCATCGATAATATATAATATTTTTTTTCTAAATTTTATTTTAAGAATGATGTCATGCATTAGTAAATATGAATATACATAGATACATAATATATATATATATATATATAAAATCAAGATAAGTATAATTACAATAAGGCATTATCAAATCGTTCAAAATAAAAATTACAATTATTTCTTATAAGTTTAGGTAAACATATGCTTAATCTTTCTTAGAGTTGGATTTTAGAATATAGTTTTGGTATTATCTTCTGATATCATTTTTATGCTTTTGTAAAACAATACAGCCTTAGTCAATTCTTTAAGGTTACCATACTCATGTCACATTTAACCCTAGCACAGTAACACTGACACTTCTCTAACATGCATCTAGCATTTTCATAAACCTTGCTCATAACTTTTAAAACGTGTTTTCCATATATGATGCTTCTCCAAGACTTCTCTTGCAGCGTTCTTTTATTTTATTCAAGAAAAATCATAACTACAAAAACATATATTACAACTTTGGGTTAGAAAAAGAAAAAAAACTACAATAAACTTATTGACATTTTCAGTGGAAAGACATATACATTGAGAACTTTACAATAAAACAAAAAAACAAAGAAAAAATGTACGTATTCAACTTTTTATGAAGTGTTATATGAATATTTAAATTTAAATTTGTTCATGCATAATATATTTAAATATATGATATTATAAAATTTTAGTATTGGTGTACCGGTCAACTATTTAAATATAATATTAAATAATTTAACTTTAAGTATTTATGTCCTGCATGTCTTATATTTTTGTGTTTTTTCTTTCTCCATATTTCATATTGTTTCACAGCACTATTACATATCCATTTCCATATTTTATAATTGCAAATAAATATTTTTTTATGAATAACTTTAGCCCTCTATGGAACCTGGAAAATTATGATTTTATGTCTCATTAACCTTTAATTTTTCTTACTTCTAATCATATTAAAACAAAATTTCATTTTTAATAATATAGAGAGAAAATACAACAGGAAATGGATTCCCTTTTTATCTTCTTTTCCTTGTACATATTATAAGTTATAAACAAGTCAAAAAATTATCAATTTGTTAAAAAAAAAAAACACTTCTAAATTACATTAGAATTATCAAAATGTATTAAACTTATTTACTTGCAACAACGTATTCATGTGCGATGCATGTTATATATTTACTAGTTTCTCCATGTTTACTTAATATCTATAAGACACAATGAGCAAGTCAAAATCAAGTTTCTCAAAATGTATACAAAATTATAGACTTTGTTTTATATACCATTAAAGAGATTTTTTTCCTATCATATTTTTTATGTTATATTCTTTGTATATAAATCTTATTTCTTGTCAATGTCAAGTCATGATGTATATACCAATATATGTGCATTAGCGTAGCCATCCATTATTAGGAATCTAGGTTTTAAAAGATCTGTACTGTGCCCTGCAGAAGCATTATATTCCCAAAAAAATTATAAATTACAATAATCACTCAGCATACTATGGCAAGATATATTCAACATGTAAACCATCAAATAGGCATCTGGGAATTCGACATAGATATGCCCATAGACTATTGATTGCAGCCTCATAGACTATTCCATTGCAATGTAGTGAACAGTGATACCTTCCATCGAGGCGTCTATACGTAACCCCAATTACATCCAAAGTCCACTCCAAAATGTCAAGCATTGATGTCCACTGACTAAAAATCAGAACCCTATGTCCCCTTTCCTTCAGTGATGGGAGAAGTTCAGCTAGTGCCTGCAGCAATGCAGTGTAAACAAAACAGGTCAAAATTTTTCATGAACACGAGATATCAAACTTAGCACCCTTATTTCTTTTTTCTTTTTTTCACATACCCTACATTTTGCAGAACCCATAACATGCTCATCAGGAAGGATTCCCTTCAAGTCTGAAACACCATAGTAAAGCAAAAGCTGCATGGGGGTAGCCAGAAGATACATCATCTTTAGAAGATAATAACTCTACTAGTACTCATACCTAAACAACAGGAAGCTTCATAAAACAAAAATCTCAGATTCAGGTCACAGAAATCATGTATTCAAGAAAAGTAAAGGGCAATTAAAATTCAAAAGCAGCAAAAGCCACCATATTATAGAAAGTGGAAATAATAAATAACGGACAGCAACAACTATGATGATAACAATGACATATATATTCAAGCTCATAACCAAAAACAGTTTTTGTACTATCAGCAGTAATCAGTAAAACTTAAAAACCAAAGAGTTACATTTGGTTTTAAAGGTCAACAACTTTCACAATGCTAACAGAAAATGAAGAATTACCCTGTGAATCGAGAAATCATTATAACTTTTAAGCTCCTCAATCACTCTGTCTAATGTGCATTCAAAGCCAAACACGCCCTTCGGGTGCAACCTTTTAGCAAATCGAATGACATCTTCATCGCTGTAAATATGCCTCACCAATAAAGGATGATTTGCTATCTAGAATGATCAAAAGATAGGCCAATCAGAAAAACACAAGCATTCATGTCTGTGTGTTCCATTGCATTATATCATCCAAGTAATATGGACTTAAGAAAAATGTAATTTACTAGCTAGAGAGAGAGAGAGGGAAGAAGAAGAAGAAGAAGCTGCATCACCTTACGAAACTGAATAAAATAATTGGAAATCTGACGCCGAGGAAGAAGAACAACATTGTTTGAGTTGGCTTCTGAAAGCTTAGAAAAACGAGTTTGTGAAGCGGCCCGATACTCCTCAATGGCCTTTCTATAAGCATCATCTTGTTGCCTTTCCATAAACACATACTCAACCTGCAAAAACATTTTCTTGTTTTTCTAATATTATGCAAAACACTAGATAAAAGAAAACAAATTTTCAAATCAAGGTCTCCAATTAAAGAAAAATCAACAAATTTCAGTGCATAGATTGAAAGATAATGACATAAACAAGCATCTAAAATACCCGCTGTATCTTTGGAGCCAGTTGCTGCATTATATCAGATTTTAAACGCCTCAGAATAAATGGCCCCAAGATCGACTTCATACGAGTAATTAAATCTCCATCTTCTGCATTTAAAAGCTTTTTCAAGTCCACATCCCCAGTAGCAAAAATATCAGGCATTATGAACTCCAACAATGACCATAACTCCTGCAAATAAAATGGTACAAATAATAAGCATGTCTGGTGGTGCCAACCTCGACATTTTGTAGTGCTACAGAAGAGTAATTGATGCCACTCTGTTATGAGTTATCAGACCCAGCCATCTTGGTTTAGAGAAAAGTGCAGCATTAATGGTTGCTACACAAAAATCAAGAGCGTAGATGTTACAATAAAAGGGGCATCCCCAGGCCACAAGGCTCCCCACTTTGCAAGGGTAGGGGGAGGGCTTTCACAGTGTAGGCAATCTTACCCCTGCTTTTAATGCAGAGGCTTTTTTTTCTTGGAGTTGAACCCATGACCAAGTCACAAAGGAGCAACCTTACCATTTATCTAAGGCCCGCCCTCAGCGTACGTTATAATGACAAATCTAAAAATACAAAGTCACAAAGTACAGTATAATCATAGTTACCAGAAAACACTAAAACCTTAGCAAACCTCGTATTGGTATGAACATTCCAAAACACAGAACAATATGGTTCCAGAACACTAAATTAATGTTCAACATTCTAGGTGACACTATGACTATCCCAAGTCCCAATAAAATATGACACCATCAAACCCCTGATCCTCTATAGTGGATATTACAACTAGAGGTTTAGAATTTAAAAATCACAAAATATAATACAATAATCATCCCAAGAACACATGACAATCCTGAAAATAGAATTCACCATATAAGACTAAATTTCATACACAACCACCTGCAAGTCAAACACACACTCAAGATGCAAATGAAGTAGAAATAAAGCATTTAAAGCTTTACAGAAATTCACTGCTTTGACCAGAGGAGGGTTAACAGAATCATAGAAATAGCAAAGCAACAGATGCAAAGGTTGAGGCAAGGAATAAATTTTAAAAATGTAAGCAAGACAGATATAAGTTCAATGAAAGCATGACTTTTCACAACCAAAAATCATGATCATCCTAAAGTTACCGAAACTTAAATATTGTAGTCCTGAATCAAGAAGAACCTGGCCATACTCCTTCAGGAATCCAGCATGTTGTTCAGCTATCTTCAGATTTTTCCAATGTCCCTGACCCAGACCTGGGAGGAATTCATGAGACAAAAACAGAGGCTGATGATCTTGTAGAGGTTTTGGTATAAGACAAAGACTGCAGTATTCCTATTCATAGAGGCACAGTTACAGATTCTTGTCCTGAATCAAGAAGTTCCTTGTCAAACTCCTGTGGTACCGCTTACTTCTGGATTTTCCATAGCCCCATCCTTCAGTACCAAATAAGGCAGCAAGAGGCCTCTGAAATGACCAAATAAGGGCCCAGCAGGTAAACGATGGTTTTCTTTTCTTTTCTTTTTTTAATAATAAAAGAAGCTATATTAGTTAGAAAGAAGAGAAGGTACAATGTGCGGGGGCGAGGATCCCCCTGAAGAGAAGGTAAACAACAGTTTTTCTGATACATTATCCTAGATTGTCGAGGATTCATACAAACCTTGAGTCACCTTTGTGCCATAGGGAGCTAACTAATTTAAAAGCCATTTGGGACACAATGGTAGCCTTTATTAAGGATTGTCTTATAGGGAATTTCTGTTTGTCGGTTTTACTATAGCTTACGGGTTTCAAATTGTGGTGGTTCATGTCAGTTTATGGCCCAAATTCCTCCTCCATGCGTAATTCTTTCTTTGAGTTAGGTAGTGCTTTTGGCCTTTGCAGTCCACAGTCGTGGTGGCAGGCAATATTTCAATTTGATTTGCAATTCTAGGGACAGATTAGGCAGTGCTAGGGTCTGTAGCAGCATGAGGAGGTTTGATTTTTTTATTAAAGACTGCAAGCTTAGGGATATTCCTTTAATAGATTTTTGTCCACCAATGAACGGGAAAGAGACCTTGTATGGCCTATTTCCGACCATTGCCCCATGCTTTTAGGCTCTTAACCTGGTGTTGTGGAGTCCTATCCCTTTTAGATTTAAGAACATGTTGACGCACCCCTCATTCAAGGATTGGGTGAGGTCTTGGTAAGGGGGGTGTTAAGTCCAGTGTTGAGAGAGTTTTATATTGATGAAAAAAGTTGTTAAGATGAAACCGAAACAATAAAGTAGAGAGGTTCTTCGGAAAATCAAAATTTGAAAAATGCCATATTCTTTGGAATGATGGGCTTGGATAGGCTGGAGGATTGTGGCTTGTTAGATGAGAAGGGTGGTAGGGCTAGAAGAGCTACCCTTTGCAATGATGGAGGGGTTTCTATTAAGGGAATACATGAGCCAGTATTAGAAAATCTATGGTGAAGTGGATGAGAGAAGGGGAATGTAATTCTGGTTTTCTTCACAAGGTGGCCAATGGAAGGAGGAGGAAAGACCTCATCAAAGAATTGGAACTTGATTCAAGGAGCCTCATAAGGGGCCATAGACATTTTGGAGATAAGATCACAAGCTTCTACAAGCATTATAGAAGTGTTCCCACAGATATTGATGTAAAAGGGTATTTATCAGAGTTCCATTCAGATAAGTTCAAGCCAATGGCTAGAGGCCTTTCGAAAAAAAAAAGGAAAAACTGTGTTGGAGATGAGCAAGGAGAAAGCTCCTGGTATTGATGGCTTCAAAAGGCCTTCTAACCATTGGGAGCTGCTGGAAGAGGAGATTTTGAGATTTTTTTCGGAATTTCATCATAATGGGTGGTGAGTACTACTGTGAATTCTATATATTTAGCCCTCATTCCTAAAAAGGAGAGGTCAACAAGGGTGAGGGGTTTCACGCTTATTAGTTTGGTCAGCCACCTCTATACAATTCCTTTAGAAGTCTCTAAAATATTAAGAGAGGTTTTGGGTGGTACCATGACCATGTCCAATCTGCTTTCATTAAAGATAGACAAGTCCTTGATGTTGTGTTGGTTAATAATGAGGCAGTTGTTGAGGATGTGAGATGGGGTAGAAGAGGACTATTTTTTAAGCTGGACTTCAAGAAAGCTAATGACATGGTAAACTTGGGTTTTCTAGATAAAACTGACGGCTAGGGAAGTCATTGAGAATGTGAGGAGAAAGTGGATGGCTGCTCGAGTTCGACCTTCTCAATTATTGTTATAGTGACCTAGAGAATGTCTTAGGGCTCCTACGGGGTTCAAGCATGGGGATTTGCCATGGAATATGTCAAAAGCTAAACCTCTTCAAGGTCTTATGTTTGTCTATGACCGCTTGTCTCATGTGCATTAGGTGGGTAACCATTAGCATTAGGTGGGTAACCATTATGTAAATACTACTGTAGGCTTTATTCTTTGGGAAGAGTAATACCTTACTGAAAAGGGAGAGTACGACCCCTCAATCATATTTATGTTCCCTTGTGCTAGAATAGGAATTGCATAGAAAGCTCCCTAACAGAGGGTGAGTATTCATCAATCATGAAAACTCATTAATTAGTGCAAACATATTTAGCCTACTTGCTTCCCTCCCTAAACACACATTGCTTATAAAGGTGTGACAAATGAATTGCAGTGTTTTATTGTTTAAAGCTTGACTCTCGTGTTTACTTTCATGCTTGCTTACGACTTGCGCAACAATCTGTATTCAATGATTGTGAAAATGCAGTAGTGGTGAGTTTATGGTTTTCTTTCACCTAACTGCCTAAGCTTGTAGCTGGCCCAACGTACGAATCATGTTGATGTATTTGAAGGATCTCAAAAAGAGTAATAAGATTCTATGGATGAAGTAATAGAAGATTTCTGTCACACAATATAAGCGCTACAACACGAGATGGTATTGCCAAGATGAATATGACACACATGGCAATGTATAATTGATAATAATGCAAACTTGAGGAGAGAGGTCTTACGCACAATGCTTGGTGCAAACTTCGAAATCTTACACACACCAAAACAGTAAGATCTAGGAAACATAGACACTTCTAGACGCCTAAAATGTCCATGTCCAACATGTGTCGGATACCAACTCCTGCCCAACACCCCTTGACACGTATCAAAAATTTATTTTTGACATGGCTAAGACACTTCCTAACACCTCTTGACACTGCAAGGACACTTCTTGCGTTAAAACACTGCATTTCCTTTAATTTTGTTAACAACACCCCCCCTCCCCCCCCCGGAAAAAAAAATATATTAAAGATAGGTCAAGAATGAGAGTCAGGTTCTTTGACACTGATGTGGTTGACCTTTGAAGCCCTAGTGCCAATTCACCAAACTGGTAGAGCGTCATTGGACCTCCCAACCCCCAAAATTCCCCCTCTATATAAAGTCATAACCATTTCGCCACTCTTCATATTTTTTTTTTCCTTTCTAATTTCTTGATGAGCAACACCCATTCCCCACCAACACATGTCCTTGAGTTGTTTTTTTGTTGTTCAGCCAATATTCTATAATATGAATATAGCTGATGATTGTATTAGTGTAGTAAAATGTGTAATTGAAATTTTGCAGGAGTGGTGCTTATTTTTCATTTTAAATCAACATTGCCAAATATTTGTCATGTCTAAAAAGAAAAACATGCCTAAACAAATATATTTTTATATTAACTAATTAATGTATCCATGCCATGTCGTATCCTCATTTTTTCGAATTCGTCACATCGTCGTGTCAGTATCATGTTGTATCCATGTCTCATGTCAGTGCTTCCTTGAGTAAGAGAATATGTTAAATAAATCTGCTTTGGTTAAAAACTCCTGCTTCAACGTTGGATACCCTGGACACATCAAAGAAGACAAGTTCTATTTCACCTAACTAGTTAAGCTTGTGTGTTACAACTAGTGCTGCACAACCTAAAACACTGCATGAAGTGTTCCGACCCGTGAAAGTTAGGAGAAGTGCTTGGTTAATTGCCTCATGATTTGATTACTTTTGAATTATGGGATTGTGTAAAGCATGGTGAGAGAACCATGCCAAGCACTAATATGAGAGATTTGACACGTTAGAAGCACAAATAGAGACTGTCAACCATGTAATCATGGAGTAACCCAACTTACAAACTGTGTTGATGTACTAAAGGGGTCTCAAAAATAGTAATAAGGTCCATTCATAAACTATCAAAAGATTTGCATCATATGGTGGAAATGTTATAGCACAAGATGAATGATCTTAATATCAAGATGAACATAACGTCTCCTGCTCTTAGGAATGCTACTTCTACATGGGTAGGATATGGGATAGCAAGGATACCAAAACCAAGACAATTCATTCATGCTCATAATGTTAAGGAGTTGGAGGACTTGTTATTTGACATAGAACAATACTTCATGCGACTAGGTACAAAACGAAAAAGGCAAAAGTATCCATGGCTACTATGTACTTACAATAATGTCTCTATTAGATTCTTTGATCTAAATAAGGGAAAACTCCATTCGAAGAAGGGGAGGACCCGAGATCAAAGCAAGTTGGGTAGTGGGGAGACCAAGCTATAGTGGCATAACAGGTACAATGAGATTTAGAACGGTCAGTGTATAACTAATACATGGGCAAACTTTAAGTGAGAGCTCTATAGCCCAATTCTTTCCTTAACACAATGTTTTCAAAGGCCTTAGGGCAAGGAATTTCTAAAACACCTTGAGGCTCAATCTAAAATACCAAATTTTGAAAAGGCTAATGCATCACACACCGAGGCTTACGCATTTGTACAAAAGGCACACCTGCATCACACACCGAGGCTTACGCATTTGTACAAAAGGCACACCTTTTAATACCTTTTAGTTGAAGCTTATGCATTTTGGGTTTGTGGTTCTCAATTTGGATTAGGCTAGAAAATTTAACAAGCTGTTTATATAAATGGAATGTCATAACATGAGTAGATTTCTAAAACTCTTGAACCTCAACCTTTCCAAAACAATTGAGAGTTTCTATCATAGATCATGAAAACAATTTGAACTAGCCATATCAATGTCATGAATTATGTCATGAATTTTCAAGTTAGCATTTTTTGAATGGAAAACAAGTAGTTTGCAACGTATCTTTTTTTAAAAAACATTATATTTGTGATTTTCTTAATTTTTCTTTATTTGTTATATATATAATTTACTTACACATTTTTATAATTTTATCTAAAAAAAAATTCTCAAAAGGCTTACATCCCAATGCCTTAAGAGTTAAAACACCTCGCCTTACACCTTCACCTTCTAAAATATTGCCTCAAAATATTGAGTACAATGATTAGCACAAACTTTGAGATCTTAAACACACCAAAAATGGTAAGAAAATTTGTTCAATAACTTTGCCTTTGTTAAACAATTCCCTCCTTTGATGTTGGTTAGAGAAAGACAAGTTGTTCTATTTCCTTGAAGGTTAGAAACCGTGGGCGAGGGCCGAACTTCATCAACAAATGGTTCAAGACTTGCCTCTTACACAAGTAGCAGTGAAAAGCTTGACTGACCGAAGAAAATTCACTCATGCCCAAAGAGAGTGGCAAACAATGAAAACTTGTTCGAAAAGGGCATACCCAAGAGTGGCGGAGCCAACACCAAACCATCATCTTCAAAGGAAGCATCCTCGTCCCAGGCCTCCAACACATGGTAAAGGAAACACTGTGTGCTTCTTATGTTAAGGCCCTCGCTAAATTGCTGATTGCTCTCATAAATCATTGATCGACGCCTTACAAGTTTCCATTGCATATGAAGCACATGGACAAAATGAGGGTGAGGAGAAAATTCCGAGGATGAATGCAATGAGGTTAGTTAACACGTACAAAGGCAGGAAAAACAACCTTAAATTTCCCAAGAAAAAGAGTTAATGTTTGCAGATCTTGGGTCAAACAACACCCAATGCCCTAATGAATGCCATAACTTTGTCTCACAAGGTGAAGTGCAAAGACTCAACTTGAAGTTGGTTGAGGACTCAAGATGCATGAAAGCAATTAACTGCATACCCCTACTTACATTAAAAGTAGCCAAGCAAGATATTGTGAAGCTTGGACAATGGAAGGGGCATGCAAATTTCACCGTTGTTCCAATAGATCATTTCCAAGTGATACTTGAAATGAATATTTTATAGGATAATAGGGCGGCAACAAAGCCATTCACAATTCCTTTTGCCTAATGGATGACCACTCTTGCATGTACAAGCTATGGCGAAGAAAGGAGACCATAAGAAGTCCACCTCTACCATGCAACTCAAGAAGGGATCAAGAAGAGGAACCAACTTACCTCACCCCATTCTTGGTGGATGGAGATGGTAGACAAGGGCTGGTGTGTATTGTTTTCCAATATGTGTTGAAGAAACAAGTTGTGCCAACTCTACGACAAGGTGTGGAGCATGAAGAACGAGTTGTTACAAAGAGTGAAGTCCTACTAAAGATCCATATTATGCCTCTAGAGTTGATAGAATTACGGAACCAACTTGATGAGCCATTGGACGCAAGTTACACAAGACCTTACCAAGCCTCGCTTGGAGCACCAATGGTGGTATTTCAAAGGAAACATGATTGGAGCATGCAGATGTCAGTGGATTACCACACGCTCAACAAAGTGACTCAACACAACTTCCATAGATTAATGATTTGTTTTATCATCTAAGTTATGCCAAGTGCTTTGCCAAACTTGAGTTGTGGTCAAGCTACTATTATCATGCAAGGATAGAAGGTGATGAGCAAAGACTACTTGAAGGTGATGCCCTTCAAGTTAGCTAATGCGCCAAAGACTTTCCACAAGTTGAGTAATTAGGTTTTTCATGACTAGCTCAACAAGTTTGTCATAGTATGCTTTGACAACATCGTTGCCTATAGTTTTAGTATAGAAGAACATCAAAAGAATCTATCAAAGGTGTTTGAGGCTAAACGAGAACAACTTATATGCAAAGAAAAACTTCTATTTAATTAATTCTAAATCCCTTCATCATGTGATCGAACAAGGTCATACTCAGATGGGCATGGAGAAGGTGAGAGCTATTCAAGATTGGGAGATCCCAACGACAATCAAGGAACCATGTTCCTACTCAAGAAGGATTGGCTCATTAGCATAATTGCTAAAGAACAGTCGTCAATGGAATTGAATGTAGGAGTGCCAATGAGCCTTTAACAACTTAAACAAATCCAAAAAGAGGGACTCAATCCTTGCTTCATCATGAAGCCCTTCAAGCTATGCCCTTGGCGGAGTCTTGTCACAAAAGGAACATCTTATTGCATAACGTCGTAACCCTAGTGAAGCTAAATGAAAGTACACAACTCTAAAGATGGGGGTGTTAGCAATAATTCATTCTTCGAATGTGGCTGCAATACCTGCTTGGGTTGAATATCATCGTGAAGAAGAATAACTCGGTCATCACAGACATTTCTTTACACAGCTTAAGTTATTCCCAACCAAGCTCAATGGCAAAAATTCATGATAGAGTTTGACTACTTCAAATACAAGCGGGGCGAATGAACCAAAGTCACAAATGCACTGAACAGGAAGATTGAGCTTGCTGCCCTACAACTAGTAACTCATTCGACAAAAAGTCACCACAACAATTCCGGAACACGTTAATAAGAACCTTATCAAAGATTGAGTGGACCAAAACCTCATGAAGTTGTTGGAAAGAAACAAAACACTTCAGTTCTGGTTAGGCGATGGCTTATTGGCACATGGTAACTAGCTCTTTGTACTGCGAGCTAGCAACATGTCAAAGCATTGTTGCAATAGTGTCATAACACCAATGGGCAGACCATTGGACTTTGGCATGAAGCAATGGTGCTAATAGTCACACAAGCTATACAAGGTGGTTGAGTATATAGCCACCTATCTCACCTACCAGGGAAAAAAAAATAAAAAAAGATAAGTAAAAGAAGATTGCAAGGTTATTGGAGCCTCTTCAAGCACCAATGAGACCATGAGAGAATGTCTTACTTGATTTCATCAATCTAACAAAAGTCGGGGACATAGGGTCTATACTTGTAATTTTAAAGGTACATACTTCTATACCAAAATCAACATACTGCTTAACAAAGGGGACAAAGAATTGTTTTTCAAGCATATCATGAATTACTGGTGCGTTCCCCAAGACATCAATGACATTCATAAGAAACTTTTGGTCAGATCCTTGATTCACAGCTTGACATGTCCTCACTTATCACCCATTTATTGATGTCCAAATAAAGAGATTCGGGTATTAAAAGGGTACTCATGCGATTCTGTCACCACTAACTATAAGAATTGGGTGCAACTGCTCGACGTTTCAGTGTCCAAAAGAGCTCAATAACAAACAAAAGTCATTTTAAGCACATTCCTTGTTACCTCACACAGTGGATGATCATATAAAGGAAAGAGCCTAAAAGAGTACATCTTCACCAAATGGAGACAAAATGCAGAGACTACCTAGAGGAAGCTTAAAAGCGAAAGAATCAAGAAGATCAAGGCAAAAGATTGTTGGACTTCAAGGTTAGAGACTTAGTTCTAGTTAAGAACCATCCTGACCAAATCAAGTAACTACGAGGTCCAGATGGGAGACTACTTCCCAAATATGAAGGTCAAGTCCTCATCTTAGCTCAAATTAGGAAGGCTTCTTACAAGGTTGATCCTCCGTATGCAAGTAAGTTGCCTCAATCCATTCATTGCCAACACTCAAGACATAAGACTCACAACCAGTGGAAGAGATCCTCCCAGACAAAGAATCCACATCATCAAGGCGACCACAGCACAAGTTATTAGTGAAGTGGAAGAATATCAGAAATGAAGAAATCAATTAGATGTCAACAAAAGACATTTAATTGTTAGTGGACAAAGTTGAAGCATACTTAGCAATTAGCATCAAAGTCTATGAGGAAGCCAATTACAGAAGTGGGGGACAATCCTACAGGTCAAGCTTGTTTAAGGCCTTATGCTTGCCTATAGTTGCTTGTCTTGAGTATATTGGGTAGGTAACCATCATGTAAACACCAATGTAGAGTTTATAAATTGGGCACAATAATTGCCTTGAGGAAAAAAAGGGACTATGATTCCTTGGTCACATTGGTGTCCCCCAAGCTAGCATAGGATTGCATACAAAGTTCTTTAGAGGAGATTGGGCTTTCATCAATCTTGTAAAACTCATTGCCTATTGTAAATGTATTTAACCTACTTGCCTCCCTTGCTAAACACGCATCATCTATAGAGGTACAATGGATGAATTTCATTGCTTTACTATCTATCGCTTGACTCTCATGTGTACTTTCATTCTTACGAATTGCTTCTACATAATTTGCATTCAATAGTTGTGCAAACGCTTGCGTGGTGCAACTTACTTTTAGTCTAACGAGTTAGGCTTGTTGCTGCAACTAGTGCCGCACAACCTTGCAGTGTGAAGTGTTCATCCTATAGCAGGATTCATTGTCCCTTTTTATTTTGCTACAGTTGTGTGGATACCTTGAGTAGGATGCTTACGTATACTCAAATTTTTTAGGGGTTCGTTGGTAATTACAGGTTTATCAGTTAGGAGGGAGGAGGAAAAGATGTCCCATCTCTAGTTTCCTAACAACACTATTTTTTTTCTCAAGATTGAACATTAAATTCAGGATTGTTGGAAATTACATTGTTGAAAATTTTCAAAAATACTTCAGGATTGAACATCAACTTTTCTATAGGTAGACTGGCTAGCATTGACATAAGGCGTTGGGAGTTAGAGAGGTTTACTTCCAAGGAGCCTATGATCAAAAAGTTGGTAAGAGGTTAGAGGAGTAGAAGACGGCGTACATATCTCATGGAGGTTGTATTACTCCCATTGGTTCCTCCCTCACCAACATGCCCATTTATTTCTTCTCTATTTTAGAGTTCCCAAGAGTGTCTCTAGAATTCTTGAAAGGTTGATGCATGACATTTTTTGGTCCAAAAAGCGAGATGACTTAGGTAGTTGGGAGACCATTAACAGACCCAAATTGGAAAGGAAATTGGGCCTTGGCAATGTGGTTTCCAAAAATATCTCTCCAATTCGAAAATGGTTGCGGAAGTTCCCCTTAGAAGTTAACTCCCTATGGAACAAGGTGATAAAAAGTAAATCTAGGGCTCATCAAAATCAATGGGAACTATTGAGGAAATGGCAACACATCTCATGCAAGCCCTTGGAATTCTCCTAGGTTGTTTGTTTCTTTCTTTCCACTCACCCATTTCAAAGTAGGTAATGGCAATAAGGTATGGTTTAGGAAGGATGTTTAGGTTAGTGAGAGTTCATTGGAGTTCAAGGTGCCCCATATTTTTATGATTTCCCCTCTTCACAATGCACTTATAAGCACTTTCCTTTCTTTGGAGTGAGGCTCAGGGCTCTCTTTGTTGAGATTTCCATATTTTTAAGAATCTCAATGAATTAGAGATATGCGGTCACCTTCATGCTTAATATTGTGGAGTCTTTTGCTCCTTTTAATAGGAGAGTTAGGAGAATTTGAGAGGGAGATTACTCAAGCTTTTTTTCGTACCAAAATCCTTTGTCCTTCACCTCATCAAAATTCCTTCATCCAATTTTTCCCTAGCCATTTTCCTTGAGCCACATCATTTGTAAGGATAAGGTGCCTTTCAAGATCAGGGCATTCATTTGTACTCTCTCTCAACAAGATTAATATGCACAACCTACTTTAGTGTAGAAGACCCTATAAGGCGCTAAGTTTAAATACATGCTCTATGTGTCATGAGACCAATGAAACAAACACACATCCCTTCCTTCATCTCTAGCTAGCTAACTATCTTTGATGTGCTTTATTTTGTGAAAGCCTAGATGGCTCTACGGATCATGGGGGATTTCATGCAAGTGAGCTTTCTAGGCTTTACAAATCCAAAAAGGTAGGGCATTATAGAGATGCATGGTTTTTTCTACTTCGTAGACCCTTTGGGTCAAGAAGAATTCAAGAATCTTCAAGAACTGCACAACTTCTCCTAGTTTGTTACAGGATAGAGTCTGTGTTTCTTGCCTCTTTTTGAGCTCATTCTTTTGGGTTCTTCTAGGGAATATTCGTGTGCATCATGCAAAATAATTAGGGGGCATCTCTTTTGTAATTGTTCATATCTTTTCTCTTGTTTCTTTAGAGAACATCTAGTTATCCTCTCTTTATACTATGTTTTTCTATTGATATATCTTCTCTTACGGTCTTCCCCAAAAAGCAATCCTCCTAGTGACAATTCTTCTTAGCCATTACCAATTTCCATCTTTCATGATATTTAAAACCTTTGCGGTAAACAAGATCATTAACAATTGAGGCCCCCAGTTTTTCAATAAGGGGGCTTAGGGGGTGCCAATTATCATGGAATAATGAAGTGGTATGAACATCACCCATAAGATGCTTGAAGGATTGGTAAACATAACCTCTAATGCTTAAACACTTTTTTCCCTGCTTATCAATGTGAGTCCAAGTTACCCCTAAGAAAGACTTTCAAGTACACAGATTCCAAATCAAATTAATAACAGCAACACCACTGCATTCTGAAATCCTCTTTAAATCCAAATCACCTTCAAAATAAGCCAAGCAAACATTGGCTCAACTTACTTTGCAGTCACATTATAATTTTCTTCTTATTGTTCAGCAAAGGAACTCTCTCTTCAATTTAGACACATCTCAACACCCTCTCTTAAATATATAAGTGCCTGCAAACACTGGCCCAGCTTACCCTGCAGTGTCATTATAATTTTTCTTTTCAGTCATTGTTCACCTAAGATTGTAACACCTACAAGGCTCCCACAAGATTTGGGAGGACATAATGTATGCAGTCTTACCTCAACATTTGGAGAGGCTGATTTAATGTTTGAACCTGTGTCATTCAGGTTAGTGTAACATTATTACCATTGGATCAAGGCTCGCCCTATGCCTAGAGCAAGAAACAACTTTTCCTTTTTTTGGTTTGCAAGGTTTAAACCTAGGATCTCCCACTTGACTGCCCCACCACATTACCATCTAACCCAAGAGCCCTGGAGGCAACAAAATTTATTTCAAGGAAGTAGACACAGGACCGAAATAGCATCAAATTCCTCGACACAATGACATGTCATAAGAAACCAATGGCAAATTCAAGCAACCATAAATTTTTTGAATTAAAATTGGAAACAGAGGGGAAGACATCAAACTAATAAATATACAAGAAAATAAAACCTATCACCATGAGTTTAGAAAACCTCTTCTCAATCCCTTGATTCCCTTCCCATGATAATTTGGAGAACACTTTAAACCAGCTCATTCACATTGACCCTTTTTCAACTTACTCTTTACCACCATCCATTTAAACTTCATGGCCCCCAGGCATAAACAACCACATACAACCCTCATCCAACAGCTGCTAACTTAGCATCCTTCTCTTTCACCTCCTCAGGAGAAACTGGCATAAGCAAAATACATTCACCTTTAAGACCATTCACCTGAATCTCTTCACTCATTCCCCTCTTCTTCATAGATAGGAATAGGATCACCTTCCAAGCACACTAAAGGATTTGCAGATCCATGAGAGACATCACCCACCAAGGCTTAGTCTGGCCTCGCAGCTTTTGAAAAGGAACAGATGAAAAGGAGCTGATTGAGATTGTTGTAAAACTGTTTGGCCCCTTATGAAAAAGGAAGTGTTAAAAAAAGAATGATCCTGACTGTGGGAAAAAAGTTTTAAGCTGCTTGAAAATATTTAAAATGACCAAAATAGGTATATCTTTTTACAAAATGTAATTGGTGCATCAATAATTCTTCAATATTTGAAACAAACTAAGGACACACATGGAATAGTATAATTTGTTGGAAAAAATCTAGCTTTGACTTTTAGAAGCTTCAAATCAATAACTTTTAAAAGTTCCCCGTGCTGAAAGTGAGCTTTCTAAAAGCTGAAAAAAAGGCTGTTTACCAAACAAATTATGCTCAACTTTTGCTTTTTAAAAGGAGAACTAAGAAGTCCATTCAAACCATGACACCACGTTGTTCACATATTTCACCCAACAAATAAATGTGCATTGCATACAAAGTCACTATTGTAATCAGACCATGGTTTTAAATAATGGCCGTGACCGTTACGTAACGCTGTTACATAATAGTTTTTTGGGTTACCAATACCATTACATACCACGAAATCGGTGGGAAGAAAAATCAAGGTTGCAGCGGCCGTTACGGACCACAACCGTTACGTAAAAGCCGCTATAGGACTTGCACCAAAAATTTTATTTTATATTTACTTTTTCTTCTCACTTTTTCCCTCTTTTTCATAAATCATATACCATGTGGCGAGAGGGGGAAAAGATTATAATGAGGATGACAATGATACAAATTTACTATTTCTTTAAATACTCATAAGAGATGCATTAATTAATAATTTGAAAATACTAACTTGTTAGGAAAATATTAATTTTTTGATAATATTAGTAATGTGATATTTATGTTATATAGTTTTCAACTTCAACCTTTTTTCTTTTCTAGCTATTTCATATTTGTATTATTCGCATGTCTTATATGTCTAATAGATTAATGGAGTGTATAATGTATTTTTTTCTATTAATTAAATTAGCAAACATAAGAATTTATCACAGATAAGAACAATGAGAAGTATAAATACGCGCACACGTAATTTTTCTATGAATGGTGGTTTAAAACAAATATAAACTTGTTGCCCTTACCAAATAACTTAGTTACTCCAACTAAAGAATCCAAAAAACACAAACTCTTTCTAAGAAAGCCTAAAAATTTAAAACATGCAATTATGCAAATATCAAAAAAATTCACGGCTGTGACACCCGCTTCCCGTTATGTAACATCCGTTACTCCCGCTTCCCATTACACCCATTACCATTACGTTACGCTACCTGCTACCGCAATTTAAAACCATGAATCGGACTGATCGCCCCATTTTTTGCTTACTATCATCAGACCACCACCTTTAGTTCTCCCATAGTGCACCCCACATATCAGCTTAAATCTCCAAAATTGTAAAGGCCCATCATTTTATCTCTGAAGAATCTTAGTAGTTGGCACCTCCTGTTTAAGTCTATTTTCTTCAAAAATTTATCCATTCCAAAACCCACGCATAGCCTTCTGATAAGCATAAACCTTACCATACCCAGACACTGAGACTTTCATCCTGTACTTTTGGATTCTTTTCCTTGTCAACATGCTCGTTCTGCCCATTGTTATCATTTCTGGTACCCTCTTGAGTTTAACCTTCCTGCACAGCATCAAAACTGCCATTCCTTTCCTCATCATGTAAATCACCTCCCGTCTCTAGTGCCTTCAAAACAATTCCCTGCTTCTCAGTAAGGTAACTAAAGATTTTACTCTGTACAGGTTTCAGACTCTCATGGTTATCAACTGGAGGTTGGACCCTTCGACAATCAGGCTGGACAACCACTTCTGTTGGCCCACTTAGTATTCATTCACAGCATCAGAATTTTACTACTTAGTATTCATTTACAGCATCAGAATTTTACTAACTACCAGCCCCTAGAAGAAAGAGGCAAAACCTGGTCCTATTTCCATTACCGAGTCTTCTTACATTTAACAGCACTTCACTTATGAAATTAAGAAACTCTTGTTGTGTGGGACCAGGCCCTAATTTTCACAAAAACTCAATGAGATTCTGAAGAATCTGAATTACTTCAGACCCATTCCAGCCAATGACAGTTCCCCAGCCCTCTTGAACAGCACCACACTGGAAACCCTAAGCAATAGACTTCCATAGCTGCCAAAGTAGCATCCTACACTAAATATCCATTACTCTGACACCTTGCACACCGCCAGCCACGGACAAGTGACTCCACAGCAGCTGCTCCCTTTACAACCTTACTCCACTGATGCTTGCCCACCTTTCATTGATTCTGAGCCTATTGTGATTGGAAACACTCCATTCACATCCCCTTATTCAGATTCTATAAACTTTCCATATAGTTCCACAAACTTTCTCCTTTCCTTATTAGATCAGATGCCCGCCTCGACAAACTACCAGCTCCAGTTGGCCAAATCACAACAACAAAATTGAATTGATCAAACTTCTTCTTTCGGATAAAACTGCTCAGACGAGACCACAACAAAGAAAATATATGCAAAATCCATCACACCACCGCCAAAGGTGCCCTCACCCAACAAACTCTGACTACATTCTTCTCTGTCAAAACCACAAAGCATCCAACCCTTCTCTTTTCTAAACTCAGACTGAAACATTTCCATTTGATCTGGATGGATCACGAAGAATCTTCTCCATCATAGCATTCATTCAATATGACATCTTGGAAAGAGAAAGACAAAGCTTTAAGAGAGAAGTGAGAAGACGGAAAAGAAAGAAAGTATCATGGTCTATCCGGGCAACTATAAACTTATTTTGAAAGATAAGAAAATAAAATGGATAGCTCCTATTTTGATCCAATGATACAAATCTTGAGGTGAAATGCAGAGTTTCTCTGATTATCATGCCTCAAAAATCACATATCCAACAAGTCACACTTCTTCCATTAGTTTTGTTATCATTTAGTATGAAACCCAGTTATCACACAAGTTTTTTTTTGTGAAAATGCAATGCACAGCAACCATTACTTCCTAAAAACATGCATACGCAAAATCTCCATGTTACTTATTTAGAGAAAGGATATCAATATCAGCATACATGCAAATCATTTTGTAGGGGTGTCCCTGTGAGCATCAGACGCTGGTTTGCATTTCGTGCGACAGACATTAGGTTTTTCCACCTATAGCTGTTTCTATCCTTTATTGCATGAGCCTCGTCCAACAAAACACAGCTCCATTGCCATCGTTTCAGAGTTTTACGATCATCTTTTTGCTGAGCACTGTTTTACAGTATAAAAGAAATAATAATAAGAAGAAATAAAAAACATAAATTATAAGAATTGCACAGGTATGAAACCAAAATATACAAATATAACAATGAAATATAGTTGAACAAACCTTCGTCGTTCAAAAAGGGAGTAACACACAAGGAGTACATTAAATGGAGGTGGCAGTCCAGCTTTGGCCAAAGAGCTCAGCTCTTTGGAATAGGCTGATCGCCCAGCTCCATGATATAAAAGCACAGAAAACGATGGGCACCACCTTTTAAGCTCTCTTTCCCAGTTTTCCAATATAGATGCAGGGCATACAATTAAATGGGGGCCCACGTCATTTTCTAAGTGTTTCAGCAAGGTCAAATAAGTTATGGCCTGTTGGACAAGTGCAACGTCAATATCCCAACTATTCAAAAGATAAAATTTACAACCATTATCAGGAATAAAGCAAACATGAACCTTCACATACCTGAATGGTCTTCCCAAGACCCATCTCGTCTGCCAATATGGCTGTATTGAATAGAAAAGGAGATATATCAGTTGCAGTTTAGGATTATTCCTAGAATTTCAAACATATTTACAAGATATTGATCAAATATTCAATTAAAACCTTAATCACACATTTCGTGACATAAAACAGATAAGAATAGAGCCAGCTGTCATGACATCAAGACTTTCATAAACCGTAGTTACAAGAACCTTCAAAAAAATAAATTGACAGTCTTGCTTCAAAACTTTGATTCAGCACTTTCTATACAAAACTTTCACAAACCCTCATTCCAACAATGACAGAATTTTGCTCATAATCTAACTCAAATCATAGCAGAATAATACTCTCATCATTGTCAATCCTTAAATACTTCCGGTGGACCAGAGTTTAATATTTGGACCAAAAAGAGATAATTTTACAATGTAAATTGAATTAGTTTATACTTCGGAGTTTTTCAACACACAAATGCATAAAGATATGAAATATTATCAAAATAATTTAAACAATGCTTCCTAGGGGCTTCAATCCTTTGACTCTTCTACCTCTCCCCTTCCTAGACTGTAATGATTCCCCAAAAAAAAAATTAAAATTAAAATTAAATTAATTTAAAAAATTTATTATTATAAATTAAATAATATAATACTATATTATATTTTATATATATATATTTATACATTTCAAATCAACCTGATTTCTCAGGAAGATTGAAGATGAATTTCAAACAGTGCGTCCAGCTCTCTTTCTCCCTCATCACGCTCTCTCAACTCTCTCTCTCCTCAACTACACTCCCTCTCTCTTCAATTTCTTCTCCAACTTTCGGTTGATTGAAGAACGGAAAATACCCCTAGGTTCAATTCTCAGCCACCAACATTATAATCGGAGTAGATTCGTGGTTTGGGTGTCATAGGCACCACTCCTAGGATAAGGTAAACTCACTCTCTCTCTCTCTTCAATTTCTCCTCAATATTCAGCCAAATTGACGATCGGACACCACCACAGGGTCCCAGCTTCAATCCTCGTCAATTTAATTGGAGCAAATTTTTTATTTAGGAATCCTATGCACCACTCCGAGGCTAAGGTGAGGAGTACAAATTATGTCAGTTATTTTAGAAATTCACCTGGTTAAATCATGGTATATAATTACTGGAATATTGTATATGGATTTTTAAGCAATTTTACAGGTATGAAAATTACAGTTTATTTATTAAATTGTAGTATTGGATTATATTAGATTTTTGGAAATATTCCCTGGATTAAATTAAACTGCAGGAATTTGATTAAATAGAATTTTTGTGAAATATTTTGGAATTAGGTTAAATTGCAAGGATTTGATCATATTGGTGTTTTTAAATATGTTGGAAATTAAATTTAAATATGGAAAGTGGATCATACCCACTTTTTTTTTTAAAAATTTAATTGGTTAATGGGAGCATGTGAGTCTAGGGATGTTAGGATAGTAATTATTCCGGAATTTAGCTGATTAAGCTAAAATATATGGTTACAGAATATTGTATGAACTTCGCGGGCATTGTTTTAGGATCCCTGCGGGCATCTCTCCAAGAATCAGGTAAGGGGAATAAAGTAGGTCAGCTTATTTTCTGAAGCTTAACCGTTTAAAACTGAGATTTTAAATATCGAAATGTTATACGTGATTTTATGAATGGTTAGGCATATGGGAATTTTGGATTATTATGGCTATAAGTATATTTGTGGGAAATGGGTATTTTGAGTAAAACTCTGGAGTTTATTATACCATTATTTTCAACAATATAGTTATCCCAAACAGATTTCATATTATGAATTATTATTCAAATTGTGTAGCATGAGAATAAATATTTTTACTGTGTATATAAGTATGTCGGATTATGTTATGATTGCACAGAACAAGCATGTTTTGATAGCAATTTTAGAAGGTTATGAATATTACAGAAATTACGATATTGTTCAGTATATTATGACAGTATAGTCGGCCCAGTGCCATGATCAGTACATCCGGCCCACCATCGTGATAGAATAGCCGGCCCAGTGCCATGATCAGTTGTGATATGACAATATTTTATACAGAGATACAATATGATAAAATTTAACAGAGTTATAGAAAGTGTTTAATACAGAACATTAGCATGACAGTGTTTTTTTATACAAGAGTTGTGGTATGATAGTTTGTCATATTCATGTAAATGATTGGAAAATTGTAGCTCGATCACTTACGAATACATTTAGAAACTCTTACCTTACGCACAAATTATATAACCAAAATCAGACAAATTATAAAACATGAAACATATAATTTTAAACTATGAAACATGTAATAACAATAATGATAACACACAAATTACGCTTACGACAACCCAAATTGTATATATAACTACATGACGAAAACGCTCACCGAAACATAATGTTGTACGTCATGGTAGTAGCATAGTAGTTAAAAGCGCGCCTAGGCGCAAGGCGCAGTGAAGCGAAGAGGCTTGCACCTTAAACCAGGTGAGGCGAGGTGACCTGCAAGAGGCGATGCTAGGCGAGACAAGGCGCACTAGGGCGACAGGCGCAGTGAGTCGCGCCTTGTGAATTTTTAGTCATTTAAAGCATAGAAATAGCCACAGCCAGATCCATAGCCCTCATTCGACTCGAATGAACATAGCCCTAGCCCCTCTCGGCCCTTCGAAGCCCTTCGTGAGTTCGTTTTGCACATTCGAACCAGCAAGACCCTTCGCGACTTTGTTTCCAACCAGCAGGAGCCCTCACAAGTTCTTCTTCTTCTTCTTCTTCTTCTTCTCTTCTTCTTCTTCTTCTTCTTCCTGCTGCCTGCTTGTTGCGTGCTGCGTGCTGCTGACTGCTGCTTGTTGCGTGCTGCGTGCTGCTGACTGCTGCGTGCTGCCTGCTGCTTCTCTTTTTCTTCTTCTTTATATGTAAGCTTATAAATTAAATATTTTCTTTAATTAATCTAAGCTTATAAATTATAACTAATGCATAATATTTATTTTTTTTACTGAAATTTACCTACTGTTTTTAAATTTGTAATATTTAGTTTAGTTAATGTAAGTTTATAAATTATAACTAATACATAATATTTATTCTTTTTATTGAAATTTGGCTACTCTTTTTCCCCTTCTTCTTTATATGTAATTAATAATTAAATATTTAGTTTAATTAATGCAAGTTTATAAATTATAACTAATACATAACATTTATTCTTTTTACTCGAATTTAGCTACTATTTTTTAATTTGTAATATTTAGTTTAATTAATGTGAGTTTATAAATTATAATTAATACATAATATTTTTTTTTTTTATTGAAATTTAGCTACTATTTTTTGATTTGTACTCTTTTCTTTTGATGTTGAACTACGTTGAATTGTTGATGCTTTTGGGCTAAATTTTCAATTTTGTAATTGAATTTTTTGGCATTTTAAATTCTAATGTTACTAGATATTCATATGTTCATATATCAATTACCCCAAATAGACATTTTACACCATTTTAATAATTGTGCGCCTCACCTTCATAATGCGCGCACCTTCGCCTCGCACCTCAGCTGCAAAGACCCTTTGCGCCTCGGCTCGCCTCACACCTCTAACTACAATGGTTAGTAGTACGAATGGCAAGTGAGGGACGGCGGTACGAAACACCTCAAACTCAGCAAATGTATGTGATGATTGGCTGGTTTGAGGGACGGTGGTACGAAACGCCTCAAACTCAGCAAGAGCATAGTATGAATAGCTTATTGAGGGACGGCGGTATGAAACGCCTCAATCATGCAGAAAATGTTTGATATGAATCATGGTATATGTATGTGATGAATATGAATAGCTTATTGAGGGACGGCGGTACAAAACTCCTCAATCATGCAAAAAATGTTGATATGTATCATAGCAAATGTATGTGATGAATTGTGAATTGAATATGAATGGCTGATTGGGGGACAGCGGTACGAAACGCCCCAATCTCAACAATTGATTTATACGTATACACATCATGTGACTTGTAATTTATATATATAGGGCTTTTAAGATGAGTTATGAACTGAAAAAGAATATGCAATATGAAATTGTACAAGTATGAGTATAGTTTAAATTGCTATGTCATTTCAGTAATTAAGAGATGAATCATACGTTTATATGTATAGACTCATTGCCACACACTGGTACTAATTTATTCCGTCTTACTGAGAGGTGTCTCACCTCATTAATATTTCAACATTTCAAGATCACCAGGTACTCAGACCTAGGAGCTCAGGGACGGGGTGTAGACATTACAGATAGGGTAAGTGTTAGTCTGGATCTGTGTATATAAATGTTTAGAGTTTTGGATTATAGTTATGTCTAAGGAGACGGTTTAATACAAGAAAGGGACCGAGAATGTGGTGGTAGATGCACACTCACAACTTCCTGAAAACAAATTGAACTTATAGCTATTTTTGTACCTACATGTACTACTCTTGAACAAATTAGGAAGGAATGGTGGCAAAACCTGGAGACTTGAGGTATTATCCTAAAGCTACAAAAAGAGCCAACTTCAGTCCCTCCTTACCTTTGGGACTCTTCAAACTTATTGTATAAGGGAAAATTGCATTAGTGCCCAATTCAGCCCACAAGCAAACCATACTACAATAATTACACCCATCACCAGCTACAAGTCACTCTAGTTTTCTTATAACCTACATTTCTCAAGAATTTTACTGGAAGGGAATGAAGGGTGAAATCAAAAAGTTTGTGGCAGAATGTGATGTTTAAGGACAAAAAGAGGAAACCATGGTAAGTCCAGGCTTTCTACAAACTCTTCCTATTCCAGAAGAAGCTTGGACTGATATCTCCATGGATTTCATTGAGGGACTACCATCTTCTCATGGTAAGTCCATTTTTGTTGTTGTGGACCATCTCACAAAATACGCTCACTTTTGTGCCATAACTCACCCTTATACTACTATAAGTGTTACTCGTAGTTTTGCTGAGAATATAGTTAAGTTTCATGGAATTCCTCAATATGTTGTCAATGAGCATGACAAAGTCTTTACCAGTTACTTTTGGAAGGATTTTTTTCTGTTCGCAAGGAACACAATTGACTATGAGCACTACATATCATCCACAATCAAATGGGCAAACTAAAGTTGTAAACAAGTGCTTGGAGACGTATCTTTGTTGCTTTTCTAGCGACAAACCAAAGGATTAGGTGCAATGGAGTCATGGAACCCATAGGCGGAATGGTGGTATAATACCACTTATCATTCCTCCATCAAGTTGACTCCATTCGAGGCTACTTATGGTCGAGCTCCTCCTCTTCTTGCTAGGTATTCAGCTGGATCATCTAGAGTTGATCAAGTTGACAACGAGTCACATAATCGATTTTCATGACAAAGGGCTTTAGCTCCTCAAGGAAAATCTTGTTACAACTCAAGATCATATGAAACAACAAACTAATAAGCACAGTTGTGAAAGGGAATTCTCAGTAGGATATTGGGTATTTCTTAGGTTACAGCCCTATAGAAAAATATTTGTGACTGTTCACTCTTCAATGAAGTTGTCTCCTCGATTCTACAAGTCTTACAAGATCCTAAAACATATAGGCCTTGTTGCTTATCATCTTGACTTACCAACAGGTTCAAAGGCACATCCAGTTTTTCATGTCTCTTGCCTCAAAAAGAAGTTAAGGGAGCAAGTTACTGTGCGGCGCCATTTGCCAGATGTTGCACCTACGGGTTAGGTTTAAGTGTACACAAGCAATTTTGGATCGTTGGGTGGTCAAACATAGAAGTTGAGATTGTAGCTAGTGCACAAAGGCTTGTAGGTTAGATTGTAGCTAGTGCACAAAGGCCTACTAAGGGGCTGCACAGCTAATTCACAAAAACTCACTGAGGGACTACTTATAAGGCAAAATCAAATAATGGCCAGTGATTTAAGAGATGGCCATGCAGAGGACGAATGGAAAATACATTTATGTAAGAAACCACTAAAACTTCACCAAGTTGAGTAGAATAGAATTATTAACGTCCGACAAAAGAAGAAAGAAAGTCAAATAAGTTCCAACTGGGGTTTGAACCAAAAATAATAAAAATAATAACTGATGACTATGAAAAAAGTTATATACTATAAGACTGGCAAAAACAATTCAATTCCTTGTTTATTTTATACAATATAGAATTTTTACAATGATGCATGCTTAAATTGAGCAGTAGAGGAGGATTTCATAAGCACAACAAAGTTTTCAACATGTATATGAATAATGAATAAGCATGATCATTACATGAAAACTAAAAACTTAGAACTAGGATGTTGGAAGAATGAAGAACGAGAAAGCTGGAATAAAAAGGCATCCAATTGGCTAGCAAGACGACTTCAAAGAAGGGAAAAAGCAATTGCATTATAAACATAAATACATGTGTGAAAAGACAAGCATGGAGATGTTGATTCTAATATGACAACTCCTTGAAGTCCTAAGCATAAGTTAGCTTCAACCCAAGTGGAGCTTCTACTTCAGCATTGCAAAAGCAAATAAAATTTGTCATATTTTCTCATAGCAATTAGTAAATGATGCTTACTAAGAAAGAGAGAAAAGAACAACAATCTAGGAGAGAAGTTGTCCCTAAAAGTTACATCTGCAAATGTAACATGTTCAAATTGATCCAATAAATATTAAATTCAGATAAGTGACACATGTCACGATCTCACATTGGTGAACTAAGGAGATTTGGGCTTAAAAGAATGATTTGGGCTCCTAGTATGTGAGGCGCCTTCTATAAGACAAAAATGTAGGCAAACAATACCTCACCATAGTTGAGCAAAAACTGCTACATTAGGTATCAGAGCCACCCCAGGGTCCTGCATGATTCCTGCGTAGAAGTATAAGTCCCACATAAAGGTGTAGGCGACTCTAACAAGTATGGCTACAAGAGTCGAGCCAAGCTCTAGCAAGCTCGAGCTCAACTCAAGCTTAAAATTTTCTATTTGAACTCGGCTCGTTTAACATATATATAACTCAAGCTTGACTCAAGTTCGACTAGACTAAAAGCTCATTTCACATATAAACGAGCCAAACTTGAGATCGAGTTTGTGTTCAAAATCGAGCTCAAGCTCAAACTTGGCTCGACTGAAACTCGTTTCAAACTAATAAACGAACCAAACTACAAACTAATTAAATTAATTGATAATTAATAAATACAATTTGAGAAAAATATATTTTAAAGTAAAAAATTTAAAATCAAATATTTAATGTGATTTATATTAAGTTTGTTCAAAAGCCTAAAATTGAGCTAGTTCACTAGCTCAATATCGAGTTAGTTCATGAGTAATTAAACAGGTTGATAAACGAGTCGGCTCACGAGTTGTTAAACGAGCCGGGTTGCAAGCTATTAAATGAGCCAGCTCGTGAGTCTAACAAGTCGAGTATGAACCAGCTCAAACTCAACTCTTTTAGTTGACGCGCTCAAAATTTGAGTTCAAGCTCGGCACATTTAACTTAATAAATGAGTTTGAGTGAGCTATTATTGAATCGAGCACTTAGTAGCTCACGAGCGACTCGGCTCATTTGCAACCCTACTAATGAGGGTGTCAAAAATTATATGGAAGAGCCTATTACAATCCTATATGATAATGCCCCTTTTTATATGGAGATCCTAAAATAATAAGGATGGTTGGGACTCCAACTATGTGAGGCGCCTTTTATAGGACAAAACCAATGGGTCAAAACAGACAAATACCTCATGGGAGTTGGGTCGAGACCCTTACACCATTACTTTTGTAAATATATATGCTTACATATCTACTAACATATACATAGTTGGGGAAACAAAAAGTTTTCAGTATTTTTCAATCTACAAGTAGAATATATTCCACATAAGAAACAAACTTGGCCAGTTAGACCTAACTGAATATTAGAAAGTTTTGTGTTGCAAAGTAGCATAATGTTGAATGGCTCAAAACCAAGAACTTCTTGTTCAGGATATCAAAACATTTGTAATATATTTGGGAAACAATTGTGAAAATTTAAATAACAGAAAAAGTAGACGTAGAAAATACCTCCACCCACACCCTTTCGGTACAACAGTAGAAGGAAGTTGACACCAACAAGCTGGTATGGCTTGAGAACCAGCTGAAAGTCTGAATCCTCATCCCCACGGGCCGCATATATATCTTCCTACAATAATACATAAGAATCAAACCATAAAACCGCAATAAGAATAAAAGCCAAAATTAAAATATAAATGAATCATCCGGTTGGTTTCTGAGAAAACGTACAGAAAGATCGTATAAAGCACGACCTACAAAATAATAAAAACCGCCACTTACCTATGCCTAAAACAACTACTACCCTTAAACGAGGTAATTCCTCCCCCAAGACCACACCAAAAAAGAAAACATTTAAAAGCTTTCTTTTTATTTTTCCTCTGTGTTCTCAGCAACCAAACATATATCAAACTAAAAAAAAAAGGGTAACGCGACCACACCACCTGAGTCACAACCCTAAGGGAAGAAGCCTCCACTTCGGCATACCTCTCGCATGCCGAAACGGACGACCCATACAGCTCTCTCCTCAGCTCTATCGATATCTTGGCACACTTCTGTAAAGCCTGCCCTACCACATCATCCTCCTCCACTTCCTCCTCCTCCTCATCCTCATCTTCCTCCTCCAAATCAAACATGTCCGCAAGTTCCTCATCGCTATCCTCATCAACCACAAATCTACGGCCGCGGTTCCCAGCCACCGCCGGCTTCGTCTCCCTCACTTCCGCATCATCATCCTCCAAGTTCTCCACCAAATTATCGGCCAAATTAGGTTTGATTTCGAAACAATCGTCGCTGCTGCTATCAGAAATATCGACCTGCTTCGATTGGTAAGCAAAGGATTCAATAGGGGGCGGAGGAGTCGCAGATTTCTTGATGATCCGTGAGGGCTTGAAGGAGTGATTCTCCCACTCGTCGTCGGAGATTTCTTCGAACACGCGCTTCATTTCATGGAGTTAGGAGGTGGAAAAAGGCCCAGAAAACCCTAGACAATACCAAGTAGAGACGCCTGTATGAATGGTCTTATGAGAAGATCGATCAGCGGGGAAAGAGGGAGCCCTTAAGGGGGTAAATGGAGATGCCGCCATTTTTAAATAGAAGTGATGAATGGTTGACGGCGAGAAAGAGATAAAAGGAAGCGCGCGGGCCTTCGGTGCGCTTGATTCTTTCTTTGTCAGCGTTTGGAAATGCATTCTAGTGCGTATATTTTTGTGACACGTTTGAACTGGTCAGTTTTGTTTCAAACCAAATTTTATTTAATTTAATATATTGGAAGTAATTTATAAAAATAGTAATGAGTAGGATTGCAATTGATTCAGAACAAATTTTATCATACTCAAACTTATTTAATAATTTTTAATTAAATTCAATAAATATTGATAGTCATTTTTTTACATAATAAAATAGGTAGGTTACAGCATATGTCTATCTACTTTCCACTTTTATGCGGTCGATTGGCCCTTTTCTTCTTCTTTAATTTGGCGTCATCCTATAGTCAATGAAATTTTGAAATTTTAAGTTATTTATATACCATTGGACAATAGATCTAGATATTTCACATGTCTTAAGAATTGCCACATGTCAGCAACAAGCAGGACAATTGATAGTTAGTAGCTAGCGATTGCTAGTTTGAATTTGAATTTTTGAAATTCAAATTCAAATGGTATTTCCCTCCATCTCATGGAAGGCCTATATGTAGACCCCATTCGAGAGATTGTGACACGTCCAAGTCGGGTAAGGAGAAGAGAATTACGGTGTTTCGTGCAATCTTTAGGATCTTAGGATTAAAAGGATTTTTATTGGAAGGTTAAAGAGAAATCCTACTTCCCTTTTCTTTCTTTTTTTTCTTTTTTTAAGAGTGGCAATCACTATTGTACCCTCCACTTGATCTACAATACATTTGTGATATAAAGTTAGTCTCCTAACTGTAAGTCGAGGTGTGATCCCAATAAGGGGGTGAATTGGGTATTTGAAATATTTGTGGAAGCTTAATCAATTTTTACTTTGATTTTCACAAGTTATCTAATTACTCAATAACAACAGTATGTACAACGTATATCAAAATAAATATGTTTAATTTATAAGAGACTTCATGCTATGATTCATTAAGTGATCAAATTACCCAATATTGACAATATTCACAACACATTAATATTGATAAATATGTTTAATTATAACATATTTGAAATTATTTCAGCAAGTGACCAAACAACACAATGAAGATAATATTCACAGCAATTAAATATCAATATCAATAAGCTCAAATATAAAAGAGTTAAGGGAAAGAGTGACACAAGATTTTTACAAGGTTCGGCGATCCGTGCCTACGTCCTTGCCTCAAGCAACCCATTTTGAGGATTTCACAATCCCTCCTTCAATAGGCGAAGACGCCTCTCTCCTTTGCTTGGGCGGAACACCCCAATCCTTTACTAGGCCAAGTCGTCTCTCTCCTTCAACAAGCGAAGATTCCTTCACAAATGGAATCAACAAGTTTGTATACAAAGAGTGCTCATTGTTTGAGCGAATGAGTATAATAAGAAATATCAAACCCATACACTCTCAAATGAATATGAGTGAAGCTCAATGAGTATCTATGAGGTGTCTCTCTTTGATGTAGGACAAGATTGGTCAACCTAGTCCTATAGTTCAACCCTCACACAAACACATACACTCAAAACACTTTGATTTAAGAATTTAATTAACTACCATAAACACCATAAATTATGTGACATTTCACATGTTGGATTTTTTAGTAGGTGTATGATTTTGTCCAAAAATAAGTCCCAAGAGTTACTGATCCAGGAATCAAGCTTTACGCATATAGATGTTATTTTCAAAGTCAAGATGGCAAGTTCAAAATTAACAAACTAGTATTCTCATAATTAATTTTAACTAGCAAGTATCAATAATGAAATCTACAGATTCAAATAGGGAAGTTTAGGCTTCAAGCAAAGGTTTACACAATAACAAGTAAATGTTCAATCGGGTACTGAATTTACTAAGAGATTAGTTGGATGACTTGACGTTGTTCAACACAAGTTAGATCACGCTGTAAGTCCTTCATACAAGCTTTGAAATACCAAAATGAACGCAGCAATGGAGCAAGGGGAAGGTGTGGTTGTGTGGGTGCATTATGGTGATGGTCATGTGGATGAAAGGCAGGAGATGGTGATGGGGTCACTAGATAAAGTGGTCTTTCACCACTTGATCTCTGGAGAGAACGTCGTAACCTCACACTACACAATCGATAGATTGGACAAAGCTAAATAAGCTTAATAATGGATTCTTTTCAATATTTAAACATTAGCTAAACTTTGAGTTTTTACAATGAAGGGATATATGTAGCTAGCATGAGGGAACAAAGCATTAACATGCTTAGCTAGCATGGGGGGACAAAGCATTACTAACTTACACTTCCCACACAAGCATGGGAGACAAACACAATTAATGCTAACACAACTTACTAACACAATAAACACTCTCACAACTTACTAAGTACACACATGCAAGCTTGATTGTCATGCATTATTACAAGTTAAATGAAATTAGGATAGCTTCCCAAGAGGGGGGTGAATTGAGAATTTAAAAACTTTCTTTTTAATTCCTTTTAAGAATACTTAACTTCTTTTATTGTTTAACCAATTCTTTTACTTATTTGTTTAATTTGTCAAACACACAATAACTTGGTTTCATTTATACAATCAACAACACAAGCACTTAAACAACTAAATCACCAATCAACCACACTATCCAAACTAATCAAACACAATTTGAAAGCAAACAACCAAACCAAAATTAAAATTTACAGTAGTAAGAAATTAGGATGGTTGTTTGTTTATGTATGTCTTATAAATATGAATCAAGCCTTGTAGTTGAATGATATGCTTGTTAAAATAAATTTGCTTCTTTTATATGATTTACAACCACACATCCACACTCTTCCCAAAATTCAGAATTCAAGTAAACTCTTAGTTAATTTTCTTTGGGTGTTTTAACCAAGTAACGTACTCTCGTATGGTTTCCGCAAAGTATGGTTTAACCAACGTACTCCCTTTTGGTTTTCGCAACCTAAATCAAAATTAAACTTTAAGTTTGTTTGATTTCCAAATATACGTAGTGTATATGATTTCAAATTTAAACCATCCACGCAAAATAAATATGCTGAAAATAAAGAGTAAGGGAAAGAAAGAGTGAGACACCGGATTTTCGAGGTTCTGCTTCAGCACAGCTTACGTCCTCGCCTTTGGCAAAACAACCAAAGGATTCACTAAACCTGTTCCTTTACCGGGCGGAACAATATCTTTACACACTCTTTCAGAAGGCTAGAGCAACACCTCTCTAAGCGATAATCCCTCGCCTAACCAACAATCCAGCAAACCAGGAATTGTCACAATCTACAAGAATATAATATAAATTCTATGTACAAAAAATACTCCCAAAATTTAGAGCAGGTTGTACAAATTGATATGTAAATTGTACTTCAAAAAACCAAAGCAAAATAGAATATATGAAGCTCTAAAGTTTTTAGAAGTCACTAATGGTTTGTTTAAAAGAGAAATGAAATTGCAACCCTGAACCAAGCTTTGATATTTTCAATCTACCAAAATTATAGAATTTTTCTATAGCAAAAGATGTGAGCAAAGAAGAACTTTTGGAGAATTTCAGCACAAAATGAATTTCAAATTTTTTCTGATTTCTCTCTTTTCTTGTGTTTTCTCTATCTTATTTTTTCATTACCCAAAGAGGTTTTTATAGGCAATTTAAAAGATCAACATCCACATCAAATTAGGTAAACTTTAAAAAAAACATTAAATTGTTGACTAAATTTTGAAATTCAAAATTTTGAAAGATCAACATCCACATCAAATTAGGTAAACTTTGAAAAAACATTAAATTGTTGATTAAATTTTAAAATTCAAAATTTTAAAAGATCAACATCCACATCAAATTAGGTAAACTTTCAAAAAACATTAAATTGTTGATTAAATTTTGAAATTCAAAATTTTGAAAGATCAACATCCACACCAAATTAGGTAAACTTTAAAAAAAACATTAAAATTGTTGACTAAATTTTGAAATTCAAAATTTTAAAAGAAGCTTCCCATTGAGATCTGAAATCTGCTCCGCGTGGCAGTTGTCTGCCACGACATAATAGTCTAGTTAAAATTTAAAACTCAAAACACTTTGATTAAACCCTTTAACTTGCCAGTCGTTTGTCCATAGACAGACAATCGTCTGTCAGGTGCATGGCTTATCAGAAACTCTTTTTTTATTTTGAAAATTTTCCTTCCTTTAAGACCTTTGTTACTTTGATTTCAAAAACATGTTTTAAGCTCTTTAAAACAAAGTATTTCTTAGTTTCTTTTGTTTTTATAAAAGCTTAACATATCTAAATGACATTTGGTTTTGAAGTACTTACAATAGTTCTTCTAATTATGGTCTTCTTAAATCCTTCAGCCTTTTGAGGTTCACTTTTGACTTTGGGTTTGCTTGCCCTTAAACTTCTTCATTTGTCGTTCATTGCCTTCAATATTCTAAGGAGCTTTCACTAGATTAATATTGAGCTTCAACCTATCAACTTTGAGAGTTCTTTTACCTAAAACACATCACTTAACATCATATGTTAAAGCATCCTTCATTTTTGTTATCATCAAAATAGAATTGAAAAGCTCAGTTAGGTCAACATTAAATATAAAGACATAAGCTAAAAGGGAGATCAAATCTGTGTGGGACCCATGGAGCCATGTGGGGTCCACATGGGTCTTGAACTCGAACCTGCTTCAAAATATGGACTAGGGTCTTTACGCATAGAAAGTCTTCAAGTAGTCTTCAAATAACTCCACGCATACCTACAAACAATTATGAACCGAAGTGGACATTGGGAGGTCGTCCACATGTCACCATGTCTGCAAAGGAAATGGGTAAAGCATGCTAATCCCCATCATCTCTCCCGAGCCCAAAAGAATTATTCTCCGAAGAATGAGACGTGATATACTAGGAATACAACTCTGGGTTGAGACGAAGGAGGTCTTCTTTAAGTATCCAGCTCGTCTTGGAAAGTGGCTTTCCTCTCCACTTGACTAAGAACTTTTGGTATGATCATGCTCGTGTGAATGTTGTCTTGCCATACAAGATCTCTTCAATCTCATCAAGGTTCTTTGGTATGGGTAAAGGTGGAGGCAAAGACAACTTTGGGTTTTCATGCTCACGAGGAGTGGGGAATAGAGTAGGATCACTTGCAAGGTTAGAATTGGACGGCTCCATAAAAGATGATACTTCAAGAAAGGGGGTTAGATCCTCAACATTAAACACATTGCTTATATTAAAATCAATAGGAATATCAAGCATGTAAGCATTAGAACAAATTTTCTTTAAGGTCTCATCTTTTTAGCATGCAACTTTCTCACCTTTCCTATAGAAATCCGCTCAGGATGAATACGAACCATAACCATATCGCCTTCTAAAAATTCTTACAACCTGCGATGTATATCAACACTAGATTTATAATGCTCATTATTCAAGTTAATTTTCATTCTTATTTCAGAGTGTAGATCATATATGTGCTTTGCAAATGCATCAGTTCGCTCACTCACTCTAGCCTGTGGGGCTAATGGGATGAGATCTATGGGCTTCCTAGGTTGGTAACCAGTGACAACCTGAAAATGACTTAATCTTGTGGTTTTATTCACTAAACTATTAAATGCAAATTTAGCCATAGGAAGACAAAAATCCCATGAACCTATGTTTTCACCCACTAGACATCTTAATAGGTCACTTAAGCTCTTATTAACTACCTCAGTTAACCCATTAGTTTGGGGATGGTAAGCACTAGAAAACTGAAGTTTGGTGCCTAACATGGCCCACAAGGTTTTCCAAAAATAACTCATAAATTTTACATCCCTGTCAGAGACAATAGTCTTGGGAAGACCATGTAGTCTTACAACTTCTCTGAAAAAGATAGTAACTATTTTATAGACATCATGTGTTTTGTTGCATGGAATGAAGTGTGACATTTTAGAAAATCTATCCACAACAACAAATACAAAATCATTCCTTTTAGCACTCCTAGGGAGTCCTAAAACAAAATACATACTATTGTCCTGCCAAAGGGTATACAATCTAGTGTTTTGCTTCCTACCCTTTGCAGTTTGGCATGTACCATAATGAGACGCAATTTAGCAACATCCCTTTTCAAACTAGGCCAAAATAATCTATCATCTACCATAACAATGGTCTTATCTCTACCAAAGTGACATGCAGCACCACATGCATGCAATTCTCATATCAATTGGTCACATAGAGATGTAGAGGGTATGCACAACTTAGTTTCTTTAAATAGGAATCCACCATGGATCACAAAATCAGGATGGAATCCTGGAAGTCCTTGTAACAGGTCAGAAAAAATGTCATAGAAATCATAATTGGGAATATTCTTTCTTAATACTCTCAAAGCCTATTACTCTCACCTCTAAAGTCTGTAAAGTTGCCACAACTCGACTCAAAGCATCAACAACTTTGTTTTTAACACTAGCTCGGTGTTTGAGCATAAAAGTGTATTGCTAAATATACTCAACCCACTTTACATGCATCTGATTCAATTTCTTTTGGGTGCTCAAATATCTAAGGGTTTGGTGGTCAGAAAAGAGTACAAACTCCTATGGGAGCAAGTAATGTTTCCAGTGTCTCAAAGATTGAACAACAACATAAAATTCTTTATCATAGTTCGAGTAACGCTACTTTGCATCATTCAATTTTTCATTAAAGAAGACAACATAATGGCCCTCTTGGCTAAGCACTCCTCCTATGCTTACGTGGTAGGCTTGCCAAGGATTGGATCCTTAACTACCAAAGATAATATTTATAACATAACTATCCCCAAGTTCAGTAGAACAATTAGTAAGTTAGGTGTCGATCCTTAGGGACTCAAATGCAGTTGTTTACCATTTCTAGCCTAATTTACTACGCTTAGTGTAAAAGAGAAAAAGGTGAGATTTTGAAAGTGTTTTTCTATCAACTACGAAAGCAATAAAATTATATTAAAACTATTCCTACAAAGCATATCTCAAATCATGAATCAAGCTTAGGCTCTCGTGTGCGCTAGCTATGTCTAGTCAGCTATCCGTACTAGGGGAAATGGTTAAGTGGACCATTCAAGTGGCATAGGGTAGCAAACGTGCACCAATCATCCGAAACACAATCAGGAACTAGGGTATACCCTATCTAGCGATCATGAGAACACCTCGCACATGAACCGTAGCCTAGTCCGTATAAGTAACTAAATCCCTAGTTATGTTATCCTCTACCCTAAGGTCTCATCACAATCAGAGAAGTAAAAAGTGCATGGAAATTAGACATGAAATTTAAAGTGTAGGTATTTAAATGAAAGCAGTAAAAGACATGTATTGAAAAATGGCTTCAATTGCCACTCAACGACCTGTCACTAGTGATCAAGAATACAACCAAACAACCAACTATCTATGCAGCAGCACCAAGAACTCAAAGGTTGTCACAGGCCTTTGAAGAATCCAAGAATGAACCAGATGTTGCTCGTCCAACGTCATTTCTTTCAAATTCCTCCCTTCAACCATAGTTGTTGCTTTTGGCTCCCAGATTGAAGGTAGTCCTCTAAGTATCTTCCTAATCATTTTATAAGTAGGATATATTTTTCCAAGAGCATTTAAAGAATTTGTGATGTGTTTGAATCCAGTGTACATGGATTGTATAGGCTCATTAGGAGTCACTTTGAAAGCTTCATATTCACTAGTAAGCACATCTATGTGACTATCCTTAACATCCTTAGTTCCCTCATATATGATATCTAGTTTATCCCAAATCTCTTTAACAGCTTTACAAGCCATGAGTCTATTAAATTCATTTTCATCTAAAGCACAATATAAAGCATTCATGGCACTAGCATTTACTTGTACTAAATTCATGTCCTCTTCACTAAAATCATCCTCAGATTTAGGAACACTTTTACCTTCAATAGCTTCCATATGTATATAGTCTCCCTTGGCAACAACCTTCACACTCTCCAATCTATATTTTAAAGAAAAAATCTTGTTCTTTGTTTCCAAAATGTGTAGTTAACACCACAAAAGATTGGAGGGCGTGAAGATGATTGTCCCTCACCAAAAGGGGATGCACCAAGATGAGCCATATGATCTTTAACAAATATGTTTAAACTTTTTGTAATAAAGCTCTGATACCAATTGTGACTTTTGGTGTAATCCCAAGGGGGTTGAATTGGATATTTTAAAAATCTAGGTCAACTTTTGCCCTATTATTAAAACGCAACTTGATGTTTCGGGGTTTCTCAATCAATCTCAAATGCTACAAATATTTAAGCATACAATCAATCTCAAATGCTAAAAATATTTAAACAAGCAAGTATGAAAATTTAAATGAAAGTAAGGATAGAGAATGCAAACACCGAGATTTTTATGAGGTTTGGCTATTCCCACCTACATCCTCACCTCAAGGCAACCGCTTGAGGATTTCCACTAAACACTCGTTCAACCAATGCGGAGCCACATCATACAACACTCCTTCAATCGGTCGAAGATACCCGTTTCACCACTCCTTGTAGGGGGAGCTACCTCTCCAAACAATATGCTCTCGTTTGGTGTGATTCAAGACCCGAAACGCTAAAATACAAGTAAGAATGATATTTTTGTGTACAATGAAATGCTTCTTCAAAAGCTAGTTTGTACAATGAAAAACCTAATGCACTTTCACAAGATAAAATTTAAGCTCAGTGGAGTTTAGGTGTTTCTCTCAAAAATATTTTTGAAATAAATGAGAGTAGTTGATCTTTGATGTGAAAATAAATGCACAATAAATGCTTCAAAGATTCAATAGTAATAAATGATTTTTCTAAAAATAATTTTCAAAAATAAGAGTAGGAGAAGTTAGGGTTTTCTCTCAGAATGATTTTGCAAAGAAATGAGTAGGAGAGCTTTGATCTTGTAAAAATAATGTAATGAATGCTCAAATATCTCAAGAGTAATAAATGATTTGTCAAAAAGTGTTTGCAAAGTATTTGGGCTTAGTATTTATAATCAAATTCAAAATATGACCATTTTATGGGCGTTGGGAAATATAATAATATTATATTTTGAATTTTATGTTCGTTTTCTACTCAAAATAGCATTAACCCGAGAGTTTAGGTTGACAGACCCAAGGTCCGATCGACTGACCCAAGGGCGATTTCCCTTTTAGCGCAGTTTTGTCTGCCGGGTTGATGATCCATCATTTTCATATGAATGCTGGTTGACTGGGCTTATGATCTAGTCGATTGAGTCCTTTATAAAATTTGGGTTTTAGCCATTCTTTGTCTTTGGTCGACCGGGCTTATGAGCCGGTCGACTGAGCCCTTAAGAGAATTGAGTTTTAGCCCTGACTTAACTTCAAAATCACTTCAAACCTTTTGTATAAGTTTTAGCTTTTTATGTGAAAGGTTTTCCATGAAAAGTGTGAGTTCCTCGGGGCCATTTGTGGTCATTATTGAACTTCAAATTATATCAAGTAAGACATGCATTTACAATTAAAACTAAATACAATATAACTAAAAATTTATGTGTCTTCGGTCTTTGCTCTTCAATTTTCCATGGAATTAGCCATGTAATGTGAACTTTGAGTGCTTCATGGCTTCCATTTTACCTTTACCATATGTGTGTTCTAAAATATAAAAATGCTCAAGTGCTAAACTATTGGTTTTACTAAAATCCGAAAAGAATTGGTATTTTAAAATTTTTCTCTCCTAGGCCAGATATCCACCACCAGTATTACACAACCTAGGGTTAATCTAAAGTAGATAATTAAATGAATCAATAAATACAACTGAAATTAAATTGCATAAATAAATTACTTAAGCATGCACAGTAAATCAAGTAGGACATCAGATATGTTATCGAGGTTCGGCAAATGTGCCTATGTCCCCACCTTGGCTCACAAGCATAAGGATTCCACTATGGCTCACTTAACGGGTGGAGCGGCACCTAATACACCCATGTAAATTAATGGGGCTGACCTCAACTTATACAATCATTCCGAGCTAGATTATCACCCCTTCAGGCCACACTTGGAATACAACAGAATCACAATACAATTTGTGTACAAAGTGTATGCTTCCCAAACAAGCATATTTGTACTAGTATAATTAACACACTACAGTATGATAGGATATGATAAGCTCAATGTAGTCTCAATGTCTACTCTCAAAATAATATTAGTATATCAATCAGAATGTGAGAGTGTGTTGTGTTAGGATCTTTGTGTCAAGATATTATCAATCACAAGATGCAGCAACAAAGATCTTCAGCATACAAGCAAATATCTTAAAAATATTTTTCTTAAAAATAAGCACAAGATATATTTAAGATTGGTTTGTAAAAATTATTTCACAAACAAAATACAATACAAGCTTTTGAGTATTGCAATGATAATACAAAACTAACAAGTTCTAAGGAGTTTTCCCAAAGAAGACTTATTGACAAAGTCTCCAAGAAAAACTCTATGCTTACTCTCAAGTAAAAATAAATCTTAATCAAACACAGCCGATAAGAGTGTAAGCCTTATAAGATAATCACAATAACACTCTTACTAAATGATTTTTGCAATGGGAATTAGTAAGAATGGAAGTGGAGAGCTTGAATATGAGAAATAGGGTTTTTGAGTTTCAGAGAGAATTTGCTAATGATATTTGTTAATTGGTTACTAATCTATCCAAATGAGGGGGTATATATAGACACCCCCAAAAATATAACCGTTTAGGACCTATTTGATATTTTTGAGAAAGTTTAAATTGGGTTAATAAAAATTAATCACATTTTAACCTCGGCAAAATTCGAGCAACCCTAGAGGTTCGGTCGACCATTTTTAAGGTTTGGTCGACCGGGTTACTCAATTCGGTTGACCAGGGTGTTTTTGAACTGAGGTGATGGTCAACCAGACTTGAGGCGATTTTTGAACCTCCGAGGTTCGGTCGACTAGCCTAAGTTCGGTTGACCGAATTTGGATGTTCAGTGAATCAGGACATTTTTCAACTTTAAGTTCGGTCGACCAGGGCATTGGGATTTCCCCACGTGCCAATTCAGTCGACCAGGGCATTGATGTTCATTTTAAGGGCGGTTGACCAAATGGTCAAACTTTTGACCCTACAGAGGTTCGATCAACCGAAGATCTATATGTGTGTTCAAGTTCAGTCTACCGAGCACACAGAGATTGTGCATTTTAGTCCTAATTTCATTTGAAGTTACCCCTATTCACATGATTATTACTTCTAAATTATATAAGGGCTTTTTCATGCAATATATTTGGACTTAAGGTTAGTCTACGATCTTTGAGCTTATTTGTCCTATCATGCATGCAATGCATAAATTATTACAGACCATTGATATTTAAATATTACAGACTTGAATAAAACTTAATTGAATTACAACAAATAAATGTTCTGGGTCTTTCTCTTCTTCAAGTCCTTGTGCGTGCAACATATGATACTTCCAATTGATTCTGCACACAAACTCATCAACCATTAAATATCAAAGTATTTGTCATACTCAAAACGAGATATGACCTATAAGGTCAACAATCTCTCCCTTTTTGATGATGACATATACCTTATGCAAAAGTGCGTACAGCCAAGAAAGGCTTCCCTTGAAATTATGCCAAGAAAGGCTTCCCCTGAAATTATGCATAAGAGAAATGTAAAGATTGTAAAAATGCAAACATTTCCTATGGTACCCAATTTTGCCTAACTTCTCCCCCTTTTGGTAACAGCAAAAAGGGCCATGATAAATTTAAAGTATATAGGCCAGGCATGGAGTATGAATCATTTAAATACAATATATGGTTGGGAAGGTTTTTAGAAAATTCAACAGCATGTCATTTGAAGATAGAGCATTTCCCAAAAATATCTGTATGGAAATAACCTAATTGAGTTCAAATTTACAATTTATCCACAACTAACAACTCAAGCAATCCAGTATGATCAAAATGGAAAAAACATCAGAATAATTATCAACAAGAAAGAGATATGATAGCCATGCAACATAAACAAATTCACAAGGTATAATACAATGATAAATTTAAATTTTCTAGAGCCATATGTTTCTAGGTGAGTAGCTCCCCCTAAGTTGATGTAGTTTATCAAAAGTCTATGTGCCCTCTTTACTATGCATTAGACCTAACTCACTTCTAATCTGTATGAACCTATCTTCTTGAAGAGGTTTGGTGAAAATATTAGCCCACTGCTCACTCATACATACAAACTCAAATGCCACATCCCCTTTCTGCACACGATCACGAATGAAATGATTTCTAATCTCAATATGTTTGGTTTGTGAATGTGAGATAGGATTTTTAGAGATATTAATTGCACTAGTATTTTCATATTTAATTGGAATCGTATCATAGTGCAATCCAAAATCCATGAGTTGTTGCTTCATGTAAAGCGTTTGAGCACAACAAATTCCAGACGCAATATATTCTGCTTCGATTGTGAATAAGGCAACTGAGTTCTATTTCTTGGGGAACCAAGAAACCAGAGATTGTCTTAAATAGTGATAGGTGTCGCTAGTACTCTTCCTATCAACCTTACTACAGACAATGTCAGCATCCATGTAGCTAACAATCTCAAATGTTGTATGCTTAGGGTACCATAAGCCTAATTCAACAGTTCTAACTAGGTACCTAAGAATTCTTTTGATTGCTAATAGGTGAGACTCCTTAGGAGCAACCTGAAACCTAGCACACATACACACACTAAACATGATATCAGGTAGACTAGCTGTAAGGTATAGGAGACTACCAATCATGCCACGATATAATTTCACATCAATAGGGATGCCTTGCTCATCTTTATCAAGATTGGTGGAAGAACTCATAGTAGTACCAAGAATTTTACTATCTTCCATATTAAATTTTTTGAGCAAGTCCCTAACATGTTTAGATCGGCATATAAAGGTTCCATGTTTTTTAATTTGAAGTCATAAGAAGAAACTTAGTTCACCCATCATGCTTTTTTCGAATTCACTTTGCATGCATTTGGCAAATTCATTACACAATTCATCATTAGTTGCTCCAAAGATGATATCATCAACACATATTTGAACAAGAAGCATATCATCATTTTTAGTTTTGATGAAAAGTGTAGTGTCATTTTTGCCCCAAGTGAACCCATTTTCTAAGAGAAAACCACTAAGCCTCTTATACCAAGCTCTGGGAGCTTGTTTCAATCCGTACAAGGCTTTGGATAATCGGTATACATGATCAGGGTATTTATGATTTTCAAAATCGGGAGGTTGTTCTACATACACCTCTTTGTTTATATAGCCATTTAAGAAGGCGCTTTTAACATCTATTTGATACAATTTAAAGTTCTTAAAAGTGGCATAAGCAAGCAACATACGAATGGCTTCCATTCTAGCTATCGGAGTTTCCTCAAAATCTATCCTTTCTTCCTGATTATATTCCTAGGCAACTAGTCTAACTTTGTTTCTAGTAACTACCCCATTTTCATCCTTTTTATTTCTATAAACCCATTTAGTTCCAATAATGGTATGATCATCGGGCCTAGGAACTAGGGTCCACACTTTACTTCTTTCAAATTGGTTAAGCTCTTCCTATATAGACATTATCCGAGATTCAACCTCTATGGCTTCCTTAATGTTTTTGGGTTCTTCTTGGGATAAAAATGCAAAATGACTCACTAGGTTTCGTAAGGAAGATCAGGTGGCTACACCCCATGAAGGTTCACCTATAATTTGATCTAAAGGATGGTTCCTAATGAATTTCCAATCCTTAGGCAATTCATGAACCTCACTTTCAACTTTATTTTCTTCAATTGATTTATCACTGATTTTTGATTTTTTTTCCACATTATTTTCAATAGATAGCTTATCTAATCCCTCTCTAATATCAATATCATCTTCATAATCTCTTTTAGAAAATTGATTAGATTCATCAAACACAACATGAATAGATTCAATAACATTTAATGCTCTTTTATTAAAAATTCTAGATGCTTTACTGTTAAGTGAGTAGCCTAAGAAAATACCTTCATTAGATTTAGAGTCAAATTTTCCTAGGTGTTCATTATGTCTAAGTACAAAGCACTTACAACCAAAGACATGAAAATAGGAAATGTTAGGTCTATGCTTGTTCTACAATTCATATGGAGTCTTATTAAGTGAGGGCTTGATTAATACTCTGTTCATTACGTAACAAGTAGTGTTCACTATTTCAATCCACAAATATTTGGGTAATTTGTGTTCATTAAGCATAGTCCTACCTATTTCTTGCAAGGACCTATTCTTTCTTTTTACAACTCCATTTTGTTGTGGGGTCCTAGGTGCACAAAAATTATGTGAAATTCCCTCTAGGTCACAATAGTTTTCTTTGCCATCATTTTTGAATTCAGTTCCCCTATCACTTCTTATGTGTGTGATTTTGTAACCTTTTTTATTCTGAATTCTTCTACATAGTTTAGTGAATTGTTCACAAGATTCATCTTTATGAGAAAGAAATAGCACCCATGTGAACCTAGAATAATCATTCACAATAACAAAAGCATATAATTTTCCACCTAGATTTTGTACTTGATTAGGACCAAATAAATCTAAGTGTAGCATTTTAAGTGGTTTAGTGGTGGATATGAATTTCTTTTTCTTAAAGCTTGATTTAGTTTGCTTACCCATTTGACATGCATTACAAATTTTATCTTTTACAAAATGTGTTTTTTGGCAAGCCTTTGACTAAATCCTTTTTCACAAATTTTGACAAAAGATCCATACTAGCATGTCCTAAGCGTCTATGCCACAACCAACTAGCTTCATTTATTGCAGAAAAGCATGTAACTTGTTGAGATGGTGTATACATATTCATAATGTTCAACACTAAAAAGTACTTTATTATTAGATTTACTCTCAACAATGTATTTATCATTTTCAAAAGATACTTCATACCCTTTATCATACAATTGGCTAATACTTAACAAATTATGTTTCAAGCCATCAACAAGCAATACATTATCGATAACAAGAGAAGGTTCCTTACCAACCTTACCTATGCCGATGATTTTTCCTTTTGCGTTGTCCCTCATGAATCCTCTTTCCTTGGGAGTGATGGATGCGAACTTGGCCTTGTCATCGGTCATGTGCAGTGAGTAGCCACTATCTAAGTACCATTTATGCTTGGAAGAGGACAACCATAAACGCATATGCAAAAATATCTAAGTAACTGATGCTAGTCCCCAAATTTTGTTGGGTCCAAAGGGATTAGTTCCTGATTCACCTTTGACTCTCCACACCTTTTTGATTTTTACATGCTTATTTCTAAATGGACAGTCAAACTAAATGTGACCAATATGTTTGCATTTAAAACATATCAATCGACATCAATGATCTTTAAGTCGAATTTGGGAGTTTGATTTTCGAGTAAAGTGTCCCAGGTAAAGATCAAGTCATCTCACGTTTTCAATATCATTAAATCCGAGACCTTCTTTACTAAGGGAATTTCTTTGGGCCCTAAGGAGTTTTTCAAAATTGCATTGGCCCTCGGTGAATTTATAAATAGTTTTGGAACTATCCTCCAATTTTCTTTCAAGTTTAGCAAATTTCACATTCTTTTCTTCTTGCCAAGAAGAATGAACAAATTTTCCCATTTCAACAAGCTTTGAATAATTTTCACATTTCTTTTTCAAAAAATCATTTTCCTTAGTCATTTTATTTAGTAATTTTGACACGCAAATATATTCATATTGCAATTCTTTATAAGTAGGCATGCTATCAGAATCACAACCATCATCATTAGAATAATATGAAGGTAATGAGCAAGAAGACAATACCTCATCATCGTGTACCATCAAGCACAGTTTAGCAACCTCTGAATCACTGTAGTCTGAATCTGAATCACTGCTACTTTATTTATCCCGCGAGGTGCCTACTTTCATAGCTTTCTTCTTTTTCTTGGACTCCTTCTTCAGCAACGGGTAGTCGGGTTTGATGTGCCTAACCTTGTTACAATTGTAACACGTGGGAGCATTTGATTTTTCTTTTCTTTTGCTAGATTCTCCCTTCTCAAATACTGGATCTCTGAACTTTCTATATGGCCTACTGTTCTTTTTAAAGAACTTGCTGAACATCCTAGTAAGCATTGCCATCTCATCACTAGATTCAGGTTCACTACACTCACTAGAAGTGTTAGTAGACGTTTTTAAGGTAGTCACGTTCTTCATTCTATTGTGCTCATTTAGTCTCTCATTAATAGCTAACTCATAGGTGATAAGTGAACCTATCAGTTCATCTAGTGACATAGCCTTAAGGTCTTTACCCTTAGATATGGTCGTAGCCTTTACTTCCCAGACATGAGGCAATCCCCTAAGTATCCTAATCATTTCATACGCAGGATATGTCTTACCTAATGCATGCAGTGAATTAATAATGTATGAATTTAGTGCACATGCTCTAAATGGACTCACCAGTGTTCATCCTAAACGCTTCATACTCATTGGTCAACATATCAATCCTACTATCCTTCACATCTCTAGTACCCTCATAGGTGACCTCTAACTTATCCCATATTTCTTTAGCAGAAGAACATGTCATAACTCTATTAAGTTCATTAACATCAAGTCCATAGTAGAGATTATTCATGGCAGTAGCATTTATACTAAAAGCTTTCATATCATCATTAGTATATTCCTTTTCAGTCTTAGGAACTCTAGTTTCACCTTCAGTTTTCATGTGGACATAGTTTCCCTTAGAGACAACTCTCCACACCTTCTAGTCAATATTCTGAAGATAAATACGCATCCTTTGTTTCCAGAAATAGTAATTGACACCGCTGAAAACAATAGGACATGTGGAAGAGGGTCCCTTATGGAAAGGGGCTACAGTGTTATGAGCCATCTAGATCTTTTGCAAAAAAATGGTTAAGTCTAAGCAACCTCGCTCTCATACCAATTGTTGGTTTTACTGTAATCCAAAAAGGGAGGGCGTGAATTGCTATTTTAAAATTTTTCACTCCTAGGTCAAATATCCAGCACCAGTATTACACAACCCTAGGGTCAATCTAAAGCAGATAATTAAATGAATCAATAAATGCAGCTGAAATTAAATTGCGTAAATAAATTACTCAAGCATGCACAGTAAATCAAGTAGGACACTAGATATGTTAACGAGGTTCGGCAAATGTGCCTATGTCCCTGCCTTGGCTCACAAGCACAAGGATTCCACTATGACTCACTTAACGGGTGGAGCGATACCTAATACAACCATGTCAATTAACGAGGCTGACCTTAACCTATACAATCATATCGAGCTAGATTATCACCCCTTCAGGCCATGCCTAGAATACAATAGATTCACAGTACAATTTTTGTACAAAGTGTATGCTTCCCAAACAAGCATATTTGTACTAGTATAATCAACACACTACAGTATGGTAGGATATGATAAGCTCAATGTAGTCTCAATGTCTACTCTCAAAATAATGTTAGTATATCAATCAGAATGTGAGAGTGTGGTGTGTTAGGATCTTTGTGTCAAGATAATTATATCAATCACAAGATGCAGCAACAAAGATCTTCAGCACACAAGCAAATATCTCAAAAATATTTTTCTCAAAAATAAGCACAAGAGATATTTAAGATTGGTTTGTAAAAATTATTTCACAAAAAAAATACAATACAAGCTTTTGAGTATTGCAATGATAATACAAAACTAACAAGCTCTAAGGAGTTTTTCCAAGGAAGACTTATTGACAAAGTCTCTAAGAAAAACTCTAAGTGTACTCTTAAGTAAAAATAAATCTCAATCAAGCAAGGCCGATGAGAGTGTAAGCCTTATAGGATAATCACAGGAACACTCTTACTAAACGATTTTTGCAATGGGAATGAGTAAGAATGGAAGTGGAGAGTTTGAATATGAGAAATAGGGTTTTTGAGTTTTAAAGAGAATTTTCTAATGATATTTTCTAATTGGTTACTAATCTATCCAAATAAGGGGGTATATATATAGGCACCCTAAAAAATATAACCGTTTAGGACCTATCTAATATTTTTAAGAAAGTTTAAATAGGGTTAATAAAAATTAACCATGTTTTAACCTCAGTAATATTCGAGTAACTCGAGAGGTTTGGTCGACCATTTTTAAGGTTCAGTCGACCGGGTTACTTAGTTCGGTCGACTAGGGTGTTTTTGAACTGAGGTGATGGTCAACTAGACTTGAGGCTATTTTTGAACCTTCAAGGTTCGGTCGACTAGCCTAAGTTTGGTTGACCAAATTTGGATGTTCGGTCAACCAGACCATTTTTAAACTTTATGTTCGGTCAACCAAGGCATTGGGATTTCCCCACGTGCCAGTTCGGTTGACTAGGGCGTTGACGTTCATTTTAAGGGTGATCGACCAAATGGTCAAACTTTTGACCCTAGGGAGGTTCGATCGACCAAACACATAGAGATTGTGCATTTAAGTCCTAACTTCATTTGAAGTCACCCCTATTCACATGATTATTACTTCTAAGATATATGGGGGCTTTTTCATGCAATATATTTGGACCTAAGGTCAGTTTAAGGTTTTTGAGCTTATCTGTCCTATCATGCATGCAATGCATTAATTATTACAGACCATTGATATTTAAATATTACAGACCTGAATAAAACTTAATTAAATTACAACAAATAAATGTTCTGGGTCTTTCTCTTCTTCAAGTCCATGTGCGTGCACCATATGATACTTCCAATTGATCCTGCACACAAACTCATCAACCATTAAATATTAAAGTATTTGTCATAATCAAAATGGGATATGACCTATAAGGTCAACATAAACGCACAAATGAGATTCTTGTGATTTGTCATTATCAAAATGGGATAGGACTCAAAAAGTCAACACTTTTTGGTGAGGCTCAAAAAATTTCACAACAATGTGCTTGTCGTGAAAGGCTTTCATCGTATCTTGATAGATATTGGCATTCTCATACGAGGTATTCCAGATCTCCTCCAACTCATTGAGTTGGAGGCAGTGATGAGCACCAACAGCAACCTTGTCGAAATTGAACTTCTTAATTGCCCAATAAGCCTGATGCCCTAACTTAACTGGGAGGTGACATGCCTTACCATTGACCAATCGATATGGGGACATACCGATAGGGGTCTTGTAGGCCATCCTATATGCCCATAGAGCATCATCTAACCAAGACGACCAATCTTTTCTATCTGGCCTCACAATTTTCTTAAGGATGTTTTTGATCTCACAACTCGAAACCTTAACCTGCCCACTAGTCTGAGGATGGTACGGTGTGGTGAACTTGTGTGTGATGAAGTATTTTTGAAGGAGTGCTGCAAAAATACGATTGAGGAAGTGAGTTCCCTCATCACTAATGATGGCTTGGGGACAACTAAAATGACTAAAAAGACCCTTAAGAAATCAAATGACTACTCAATGATCATTGGTCTTAGTCGTAGTTGCTTGTACCCACTTCGAAACGTAATCCACCACCACAAGTATGTACATATATCCATGGGAAGGAGGGAAGGGACCCATAAAGTCAATCCCCCACACATTAAATAGCTCAACCACTAAAATGGGGCTCAAAGGCATCATGTCACATCGGGAAATGTTCTCGGTCTGTTGACACCACAAGCATGTTCTACAAAAATCTTGAGCATCCTGGAAAAGTGTGGGCCAAAAGATTCCACTTTGAAGCACCTTGGCCATTGTTTTCTTCCCACTAAAGTGACCACCACACTCTAACATATAAAAAAACTCCAATATTCTATGGTACTCACTCTCGGGGACACATCGCAAAATGATCGAATTCAGGCCGATTTTGAAAAGGTCCGAGTCTTCCCATAAGCAATGGCGCACTTAGGAGAAGAACTTGTCTTTCTCCCTCCATGTCCAATTATGAGGAATGGCTCCTGTGGCTAAGTAGTTAGCAATCATAGCAAACCATGGGAGCTGGGAGGACACGGCAAAAAGCTACTCATTAGGAAAGGAATTTTGAATTATACCGACCCCTCAACTAGAATGCAGGACAAATGATCAGCTACGTGATTTTCTGTCCCTTTCTTATCTCGGATCTCATAATCAAACTCTTGCAAAAGAAAAATCCTCTTGATAAACCTAGGTTTGGTCTCTTTCTTTGTAAGAAGATATTACAAAGCGGCGTGATCGGAGTACACAATGACCTTTGATCCTAGGAGGTAGGAGCGGAACTTTTCAAGTGCGAAAACTAGAGCTAGAAGCTCCTTCTCGGTGTTAATATAATTCAATTGAGCTCCTTGAAGAGTCTTACTAGCATAGTAAATCACATAAGGCAATTTTTCAACCCATTGTCCCAACACAACCCCTATGTCGTAAACTGATGCATCGCATATGATTTCAAAAGGGAGGGATCAATCGGGTGGCTGCATGATCGGGGAGGAAGATAGCAGCGTCCTAAGAGTTTGAAATGCTGTGAGATAATTTTTAGCAAACTTAAAGGGTGCATCTTTTATTAACAAGTTGGTTAAGGGCCAAGAATCTTTGCTAAAGTTGGAGGACTATTTATCAAATTGGAGGAGGAAGTGGTGCACATTTCAACTTTTAGTTCTATTCCTTTTTCCTCCTCTTCCTCTTCCTTGCTCAATTGCTCCTCAACACTTTCGTTCACCATCCTATTACTTGGAATAGTGATCATCATCTTGGCCTGTTTGTTATATGATGAGGGACCAGTGTCTGGTTCACATTCCACCTCATAATGTCCCTTGGGGTTCACTAAGGGCTGACTCGGCAATTTACCCTTGTCTCTCTAACTCAAGGTGGTAGCTAGTGATTGGGAGTAAGAGTGAAGGAGCTACTGATCTATTTGATGGTCAACCTCGATGTCCTTTAGGGCTTTCAGCACTATCTCCTAGAAAGATTTGTCATATTGGGGGAGGAGAAATTGGAGCATTAGGGTTTTGTTGAAGTCTTTGGGCATGAAATCCTAGAGTTTGTGACCTCTAGGAGAAGTTAGGTTGCAGTTTCCACCCAGAATTGTATGCGTTGGAGTAGAGGTAGTTTGACGGCCCATCATACCAATTACGGGGAGTTAACTTCTTCCTACACAAGCTCAAGCTGGGCTCGTGCATGTGGGAAATTGTGATATGAATGGGAAGGGTTGGAACATATTGCACACACTTCTTCATAGGCCTTTGATTGCTATTACTACCTTAAGGAGAAGCAGTGATCTAGCTTTTTAGATATGATGCGTAGAGTGGGTGCTAGGTCATGGTCTGAAGTTAACTCGTAAACACCCTTAGGCTTGGAGGTGGATGGGTTGGGGGGTCTACGAGCAGTAACCATGTGCTGCTAAGAATTCTCAACTAGGTTTCCAAAGAGAATCGAGGCCTCATTCTCTTGCTTGGTAAGGAAAGTACCTCCGCATAATGCATCAACCATTGACCTATCTTTGTTTGCTAACCCTTCATAAAAGATCTACACTAATTGCCACTTGGGAACCTGATGATATGGACATTTACGAAGTAGGTCCCTAAATTGCTCCCAGGTCTCAAAGAAAAGTTTCCCATCCATGTGTGAAAAACTTATGATGGCTCTCTGAAGCTGGTTCGTCTTCCCAATTGGGAAGTACTTTTTCAAGAATTCGTGCTGCATGGTAGCCCAGTTGGCCGCTGAGTTTGGCTCTAAGGATGTCAACCAATATTTGGCCTTATCCTGCAGAGGGAATGGAAAAATCCTAAGACAGAGAGCATCATCACTAAAATTAGGTATACGGATGGTGGAGCAAATCTCTAAGAACTCATCCAGATGTTGGTAAGGATTTTCTGTAGAATTCCCATGAAAGGTGGGTAGCATCGAGATGATGGAAGTCTTTATCTCAAATTTTGCCGCCTATACATCTGGGAACCAGATGCAAGACGACAAGGTGTATGCATTAGGTACAAAGTAGTCCCTAAAAGGCTGAAGGGGTTGCTCTCCCATCATAGGTTGGTAGGGAGCTCGGGGTATGATCTGATGTATGTATATATGTATGCAAATGTATTTTAGATACACACTTTAATTAAAATGGGATATAATGTGATGTATGTATGCAAATGTTTAAATTTATTTGAATGTCATACTTGTTTTAAATATTTGCATACATGTTTATTTGGGGAATTGAGATTGCTTAGACTAACCCTTGGTTGAGCTATACTGATTCTGGATTTGACTTAACTTAGGTAGAAATTTTAAAATACCCAATTCACCCTGCTTTTGGGAATACACCAATTCCAATAGACACCTCAAACATGCTTTGCAAAACTCTTGAGCATCTTGAAAAAGTGTTGGCCCAAAGAATTCGCTTTGAAGCACTTTGGCTGCCATTTTCTTCCCACTAAAGTGACCACTACATTCTAAGGTGTGATAGAACTCAAGAATACGGGGGTACTCACTCTCAGGAACACATCATCGAATGATCAAATCTGGGCAGATTTTGAAAAGGTCAGGGTCTTCCCATATGTATTAGTGCACTTGGGAGAAGAACTTGTCTTTCTCTTGCTATGTCCAATTGTGAGGAATGGCTCCCGTGGCTAAGTAGTTCACAATCATAGCGAACCATGGGAGTCAAGAAGACATTGCTAAGAGGTTCTCATTTGGGAAGGAGTTTTAGACTAGATAGGGGTCGGTAGACCCTTCAACTAGAATGCAGGACAAATGAATGGTTACGTGATTTTCCATCCCTTTCTTATCCCGAATCTCATAATCAAACTCCTGTAAGAGTAGAGTCAATCAAATCAACCTAGGTTTGGTCTCTTTCCTCGTAAGAAGGTACCGTAAAGTGGCATAATTAGAATAAACGAAGACCTTCGACCCTAGGAGATAAGAGCAGAACTTATCAAGGGCGAAGACTATGACAATAGGCTCTTTCTCGGTGGTAAAGTAGTTTAATTGAGGTCCTTGAAGAGTCTTACTAGCATAGTAGATCATGTGGGGCAATTTTTCAGCTCGTTGCCCCAACACAGCCCCTACAACGTAATTCGACACAGCACACATGATCTTAAAGGGAGAGACCAATCAGGGGGTTGCGTGATTGGAGCGGTAGAAAGAAGAGTCCTAGGAGTTTCAAATGCAATTAGACAATCTTTATTGAACTCAAAGGATGCATCTTTGACTAACAAGTTGGTTAATGGCTAAGAAATTTTGCTAAAATCCTTGATGAATTATCGGTAGAAACCAACGTGCCCTAGGAATGATCGAACTTGTTTAATGGAGGTCAGGGGAGGAAATTTTGAAATTAACTCTACCTTGGCTTTATGGACTTCAATCCCCCTAGTGGAACAATGTGTCCTAACACTATGCCCTCTCGACCCATAAGATGGCTCTTTTCCCAGATCAATACTAAGTTTGTGTCCATGATTCTTTCAAGAATTTTAGACAAGTTCTCCAAGCATGCATCAAAGGAGGGTGTGAACACAGAAAAGTCATCCATGAACACCTCGAGGAATTTTTCAACCATATCATAGGTTATGGTTAGCATGCACCGTTGAAAGGTCATGGGTGAATTGCATAGCCCAAAAGGCATTTTCCTATAGGCAAAGGTCCCGAATAGGCAGGTGAAGGTGGTCTTCTCTTAATCACCCAAGTGGACTGCAACTTGATTATACCCGGAGTACCCATCCAAAAAACAGTAGAAGTTTTGGTTTGCTAGCCTCTCTAGGATTTGATCAATGAGTGACAATGGGGAGTGGACCATGCACGTTAGGTTATTGAGTTTTTAGTAATTAATGCACACCTGCCACCCACTAGTGAGTGAGTGGGGATACCATTACCCTTATCATTTTCAACGATTGTGATTCCCGATTTCTTGGGAACCACTTGCATGGGGCTTACAAACTCACTATCGAAAATAGAAAATATTATTCCGACATCTAAGAGTTTTACCACTTCCTTCAACACCACATACTTCATCTTGGGGTTTAACCTTTGTTGCATCTCACAAATAGGTTTGGCATTTAGGTCAAGGTGAATCCAATGCATACAGATAGATGAATTTATACCTTTAAGGTTCGCCACTAACCACTCTATGACTCTTATAGATTTTTTCAAGACATGAATGAGCCGAGACTCCTGCGAACAAGTAAAACAAGATGGAATGATAACAAGTAGGGTCTCATGGGGGCCTAAGAAGACATACTTAAGGGAAGCCTGAAGGGGCTTCAACTCAAGCATTGGTGAGGCCTTGATGGAAGGACGCGCTAGAATGCTAGAATGAGTAGGAAGGGTTTCAAACTTAGCTTTTCAGGGCATTTTCTTTAGGCTAGAGGCCGAGTCACTGACAGCAGAAATATGCTTACATGGGTCCTCTAGACCTAAGATGGAAGGATGATTAAGCTGATGCATAGCCTTAAAGGGGTCCTTCGAAAGAATTGAGGGGCAACTTCCTCAACACACTCATCAATCATATCTATGTCCACACATTGGATGTAATAGGATGGGTGTTGGGAGGCGCAGAAAACATTCAGCCTAAGCTTCATGTTACCGAAGGATATATCTACGACACCAGTCCTACACTAGATACAATCATTAGTCATGGCCACTAATGGTTAACCTAGGAGGATAGGGATCTATTTTTTTGTCGGGTCGATATGTTCCACGTCTAAGACAACGAAGTTGGTTAGGAAATAAAATGTATCGACCTTCACTAGGATATCCTCAACAACACCTCGGGGAACCTTCATGGATCGGTCAGTGGGTAGGGTTTGTCTCACCAAGGCTTGGGTCCTTAACTACAAAAAATAAAATTTATAAACCTAACTACTCCCAAGTTCCGTAGAATAGTGAGTAAGTTGAGTGTCGATCCTCAGGGACTAAAGTGCAGTTATTTACCACTTCCAGCCTAGTTTACAATAACTTTGTGTAAAAGGAAAAAGATGAAATTTTTTTGGGGGGGGGGGGGTTCTAACAATCTATTGAAAGCATGTAAATTCTATATTATCACTACTCCTACAAAGTAGATCTAAGATCATGAATCACACCTAGACTATCGTTTCGCGCAAGTTATGTTTGGCAGCTATCTATCTTAGGCTAATGACTGAGTGAACCATTTGAGGGCATAGAGTAGCGAAAGGTGCACCAATCATCCAGAGCATGATCGGGAACCAGGGTATACTCTATCTCAATGATCATGAATCCATTCTATACATGAATTGTAGCCTAATCCCTATAAATGACTAAATCCCTAACTAGGATATCCTATCCCTTAGGGTATCATCATTCTCAAAGATGTAAACTTGCATGGTATTTAAATAAAAGCATGTAAAGGAAAGCATATAAATGAAAGCAGTATAGGAAAGCAGTAAAGAAAAACATGTAAAGGTGGCTTCATTTGTAAACTCAATAGTCTGTCACTAACAATCAAGCGTACAACTAAAAACCCTAACTTACTTGGCAACACAAAGAATGAGAAATTTGTCACAAGCCTTCATGAAACCAAGCATGAACCAGAAAATAAATTTAAATAAAAAGCAGTAAATCAATGGCTTTCTAGGTCTGTCACTAACCCAAAACAGGATAAAGAGGAACCCTAAACACATAGGCGGAACTTAGTTTTATACCCAAAATGGTTTACAAGATTTGAAATTAAAAATAGGAAAGTTTGTAGGAAATCTCGCACAGAAGATCATCGCTGTCGACCTAGTCGCACCCATGCAACACAATTATGCCATTTCACATACAAGTACATAACCTAATTACACACAGGCTCCTCCACACATAACTTCATCATACACACAACTTTGCAACAAATTACTCATGCAAGTTTCAACAGTGTACAACTATCATGAAAAATATAACTCATAGAGAATCAACCAACAATTGCAATTCAGAGTTAATATCATAATGTAAATTTAAGCATAGATAGGTGTTCGAATTGGTGTATTCCCAAGAGAGGGGGTGAATTGGGTATTAATATTTTTCTCCTGGGTTCAATTTAACTAACAGTAGTAATACACAACCTAGGGTCTGTCTAAGTATTTCCTAATCATTCACAAATATTCTACTGACCATATATTTAATCAATTTAAAACAATCTTAGTATATCAAACATTCAGAGCAATAAATATTAACATACAGGTGCAGAAAGTAAATTGTGAAAAATAAAACTGACACCAGATATGTTATCAGGGTTCAGCCAATACTGTCTACATCCCCGCCTCAGCTCACAAGGCCGAGGATTCCACTAACGCACACTTAATTGGTGGATCAGCACCGGTTACAACCAGGTCAAATTACACCAGGGCTGACCTCAAGCTTTACACTCTCCTTACGGGACGAAGAAGGCCCTACTGATCCTTACAGGCTAGATCAATGCCCCCTCAGTCCATGCCTGGAATATAACTTACAATTTAAATTTGTGTACAATTTTAATGCTTCTAAAGATCAATAGATTTATACTAATACAGTACAGTATAATCAATGCACATCAAATAGATAAGAACTATAAGCTTAGTGCAACGACGTGTGCAACAACACTCAATCTAATGTCAATGATCAATCAATAGTAAGAGTGTATTTCCAAGCAATCTTTTAAACAATATGTCAATATCTAACAACCACAATAAGGGTTTCAAAGATTTTCAACAAGAGTGATTACGCACTTAAATTGTGTAATTAGGTGTTTTAATTCATGCATTAAGGCATATATTTTTAATTAAATATCTAATTACTCTCAATAATTTAACATTGTGTCCTATTTACCATATTTGGATTTTATTGAGTAATTTATGAATTTTTGGTATTTTTTTATCGCAGGGCAATTATTGTGTTGAATTAGGTGTAATCTTAAAAGGGGGGGGGATAAATTGGGTATTTTAAAATTCTTTGAATCTATTTACCACTTAATCCCTACTTGTATATTTAGCAAACCAATCTTAGGGATTTATAACAAAAAAAAAAATTCAATTTACCAAGGAGTTTTTATTACCCAATTACTTGTGTGCAATGTTATTCAATCTACACATGCAATATGAACAATTTAAATGTAGTGCTAAAAGCAAAGAGTAAAGGGAAGAGAGAAGACAAACGCATTTTTTATGAGATTCAGCCAACTCGACCTATGTGCTCGCCTTGAGCAGCCACTCAAGGATTTCACTAAAATCCCTACTCCTTAAATTGGTACAGAACTTCCCTTACAATCCGTTGCTTACAAGAGGTACAACTCCCTCTTACTCTGCTACTTACAAGAGATACAACTTTCACCTCAAACCTCGGTTCACACACCGAATCGTGAATGCAATAGAATCTGTAAAAACACTAAAAAATGCTTCCAAGCAAAAGCTCGTGAGTACAATTCAAATTCCTAATACATTTACCATATGATATAACTAGAAGTTAAGAATGTATGAAACGATACAATCGTTTATGCATGATATGCTTCAACACACAATTCTCTTTTTATCAAATCTTCCAAAATGTTTGTATGAATCAATACTTTGGAGAAACTTAGGTTAAATCTTTGAATACAAAAATAACTTTGAAGACTGCAAAGATTTGACACACACTTTGTCAAAAACAATATTTCTCTCAAGATTTCAATCTCAATGTGATCCTGGTAGCATTTGCCCTAATGTATTTTATGATGAGAATACCAAGGATCAAATACTTAATATATGATTTTTAGAAAATATCCTTCAATATGTATAGGTATAGTTATGCACTTCTTAGATTATCTAATTAACTAGTTTAGAAGTAACCAAAATATTGCGTCTTTAACTTTGAATACACTTGAATGATTACTCTTTAAACAATAGCCAAATAAAAACTTGCTCAAGTATTCAACTTGTCAAAAACAATCTTTATATGAATATAAAAACAAAACTCAATATCAAATTTCTCTAAAGATATTCAATGATAGATGTTGATATGAGAATCTCTTGAAAAAGCTAAATGAATCAACCAAACTTCAATACCAAGAGGAAATAAAGTCGTGTGAATGAAACCCCTTTGATTTCCTGAGTAGATTTGCCCAAGCTTGATTAGTGTAAGTTGAAGAGCAGACAATCATATAGTAGTGTGCTCAATGTTCTCAATTCGCTTTCAAAAGGTGTTCTCTTTTCTTCTTGTTTTTCTTGGCATCCGAACTAGGGTTTAGATATTCGGTATATATAGTGTCTTACCTTTAGAATTGATCTTAACCATTGGATCAATGAAATATCTTGCGAGTCCTTTTAATAAAAATCATATTTTTAAGTTTTCCCGCAAGTTTAGGCTACTAAGGTTAAAGTCCAGGTGACCAAAGTCCCTTAGTGTTTCAAAAAATTAACTTGGAATACAAGTTTAGGCAACCGAAGTAGGGTTCAAGCTCCTGAAGTGGCAAGTTCAGGCACCTGAAGTTCTAGGTTTAGGCGACCGAAGTGCTTCGGCCAGTTTCTGTGTTTCCCATTAATTCTTCAGGCTACTAAACTTAATCTTCAGGCTCTTGAAGAAATTCTTCAAGTGATTGAGGTTAAGTTCAGGCTACCGAAGTGCCCTTGTTCTGAATTTTTCTTTTCTAATTTAAAAATTTGCTTTGCTCTCTTTCTTGGCTCTTTTATAAAAACATTTTCCAAGGTTTTAACAATATTTCTAAGTCCATGAATGTCCCCTAATGATATATATGAAATGCATGAATCCTAAAAACATTCTAAGGTATATGTTGAGCCTCAAATTAAATCATATGAGAAAGTACCCATTCCCAAGATGTTCTTGAACTTTGCCACTTGTATCTTGATTCTTATACTCTTTGAGTTCCATGAATCTTGCCAAGATATGTATGCTTTACTTTAAGGCTTCCGTGAATCGTTATTCTTTCGTGCATGCTTAATAAGGTTCCTATTCACAAACTCAGTGCACAGATCAAATACTAAGTGATTTGTCATTATCAAAATCGGATTGGACTCGTAGAGTCAACAATCTCCCCCTTTTTGATGATGACAAATGCACGAGCAAAAATATATAATGGGTTACGCCTAACAGGGCTCCCCCTTAATTAATGCATCAAATGAATGATAATATGCTCATGTTCATACACAAAGTGTTTAGCCTGAATCCAAATGAAGTATAAAATAAGCTCATAATGAATATGCTCATGAAAATACTCATGATGTTTCAACCATGACATCAACAACAATTTCTACCCCTTTGTATATCTCACCATGAAATAACATCAATAACAACAAAAAGGTGTATAATAATAAAACATGAATGGACATACCTTTATGTTCTACTCCCCTTTGAAATTTTAAAGTTTGAATCTTGTTCAACCATTAGAATTTTTATAGCCTTTACTTCTCCCCTTTTTACATCAACCATACCCCTTGCTAATGCATAAGTTTCAACGATTGTGTGAGGATACCAAATATTGATTGATGTGATACCAAATGTGGACTAATGTTATATCGAATGTGCACAAATGTTGATTGATCGATTTGATACCAAATGTTAGTTAATGTGATACCAAAAGATGATTGATTTGATACCCAACGATGACATCTTAAGTGATGTTGCTCCCTTTGAATTATGTTAACTAATATAATTCTAAGCAACCTCTCAACTATGCATCAAGCCTAATTCACGCCTAATTTGGATAAACCTATCCTCCACAAGTGGTTTCATGAATATATCTTCCCATTGTTTATCCGTGCATACAAACTCAAAAGTCACATCCCCTTGTTGTACATGGTCACGAAGAAAGTGATGTTGTACCTCTATATGCTTAGTTCGTGAATGTAATATGGGATTCTTTGAAATATTTATCGCACTCGTATTATCGCATCTAATAGGGATTGTTTCATACTTAATCCAAAATCCTTTAGTTGTTGCTTCATGTATAGCATTTGAGCACAACAACTACTTGCCGCTATATATTTAGCCTCAGCTACGGAAAGGGCAACTGAATTTTGCTTCTTGGAAAACCAAGAGACTAAGGAATTTCCTAAGAAATGACAAGTACCACTCGTGCTCTTCCTATCCACTTTGCTACCAACAAAATTAGCATCTGAATAACTAATAATCACAAAGGATGTGTACTTAGGATACCATAACCCAATTTCCACGATTCCTATTAGGTATCTAAGTATTCATTTAACGGCTAACAGACGTGACTCTTTTAGTGCTGCCTGAAATCTTACGCACGAACATACGCTAAACATTATATCAGGTCTACTGGCAGTCAGGTATAATAATCTACCAATCATTCCATGATAAAGTTTGACATCTACTGGTATACCTTGTTCATCTTTGTCTAATTTCAATGAAGTGCTCATAGGCGTACCTAGTATTTTTTTCATCTTCCATATTAAACTTTTTGAGTAGATCTCTAATATACTTTGATTGATTTATGAATATTCCATGTTTTGCTTGTTTAATCTGAAGTCCTAGGAAGAAATTTAGTTCACCCATCATGCTTATCTCAAATTCGTTTTGCATAGTATTGGCAATTTCATTACACAATTCTTAATTCATAGCACAAAAAATGATGTCATCTACATATACATGCACTAGGAGAATGTCATCTTTCTTAGAATTTATGAATAGGGTTGTATCTATCTTTCCTCTTATAAATCCATTTTCTAATAGAAAACCGCTTAGCCTTTCATACCAAGCTCTAGGAGCTTGCTTTAAACCATACAAGACTTTTGTTAGTTTATAAACATGATTTGGATTCTTATGGTTTTCAAAACCTGGGGGTTGTTCTATATACACTTCTTCATTTATAGAGCCATTTAAAAATGCGCTTTTGATATCCATTTGATATAACTTGAAATCCTTGAAAGCAGCAGATGCTAAAAGCATTTGAAAGGCTTCCATTCTTGCTACAGGTGCAAATGTTTCTTCCAAATCTATACCTTCTTCTTGATTATATCCTTGAGCTACTAATGTAACCTTATTTCTTACAATTACTCCATGTTCTTCTTTCTTATTCTTATATATCCATTTGGTTCCAATGATTGAATTATCCTTAGGTCTGGGAACTAATGTCCATAATTTGTTTCTCTCAAATTGATTTAACTCTTCTTGCATAGACAACACCCATGATTCATCCTTTATAGCTTCACTCACATTCTTTGGTTCTTCTTGTGATAAAAATGCAAAATGACTCATCATATTCCTAAGTGAGGATTGAGTGGCTGCTCCACGTAATGGTTCACCTATTATTTGATCTATGGGATGATTCTTTATGTACTTCCATTCTCTAGTTGGTTCATTAACCTGATTTTCAATTTGATTAGTTTCAGTGGATGGTTCTTTAAGTTCATTTTTCTTTTCTGAATCGTTCTTCAAATTCTTTGTTGATTTCAAGTTCATCTTCATTAGTTCTTTTAGAGAAGGGATTTGACTCATCGAACACAACATGAATAGATTCTATAACAGTCAATGTTCGTTTGTTATATACTTTATAGGCTTTACTATCTAAGGCATACCCTAGGAAGATACCTTCATCTGATTTCACATTGAATTTTCCTAAATGCTCATTGTCTCTAAGCACAAATCACTTACAGTTAAAGATATGAAAATATGATATGTTTGGTCTATGACCTTTCCATAACTCGTACGGAGTCTTATTAGTGATGGTCTAATCAGAACTCTATTTAGCACACAGCAGGCGGTATTCACTGCCTCAGCCCAGAAGTATGTGGGTAATTTATGTTCGTTAAGCATAGTTCTGGCCATTTCTTGTATAGACCTATTTTTCCTTTCAACTACACCATTCTGTTGTGGTGTTCTAGGTGCAAAAAAATTATGGGCAATTCCTAATGAATTATAATAGTCTTCCATGCCTTGATTCTTAAATTCTTTACCCCTATCACTTCTAAGTTTAGTGATTGTATATCCCTTTTCATTTTGGATTTTATTGCACAGGTTTATAAATTGTTCACATGCTTCATCTTTGTGACCTAAGAATAGTACCTTTTAGAAAAGGTGTATTCCCAAGAGGGGGGGCGGGTGAATTGGAAATTTTAACTTTTATCCTAGGTTAAGTCAGAAGTCAATAAGTTTTGGTAACTTAGGGTCTTTCTACACAGTTCCAAATGTGCTGATAAGTAAAATACGTGGAATTTAAATCATGCACATCATTCATACAATAACATATACGTGCGATAAATATAAAGTGCTGAAATGTAAATAGACACACAATATGTAATCGGGGTTCGGCCAACTGTGCCTACATCCCCTCCTCTAGCTCGCAAGCCAGAGGATTCCACTAATAGGTCACTTAAGGGTGGAGCGGCACCGTTTACAATCAGGTCAAATTAACACATGGCTGACCTCAACCTTAACCAGGTCAATTAGCGGGGCTGACCTTAACCTACACGCCTTAACAGGACAATGCACCTAGCTTTCCTAACCGGATCTAAGCCAATCTAGGACTATTCCAGGGCTAGTCTCCCTCTTCAGGCCCATGCCTGGAAATACAACAGATGTGTATATAAACAGATGGTACAGTGATTGTGCTTTTGTGTAAAGTAGATATGTACCCAAATGCGCGCAATAACATACACCACAATATGATTTAATATGTAAGCTCAGTGTGGTCCAATATTTCAACTCTCAGATATATATATATTTACTATCAGTGTAATGAGTGCGTAAGAGTAACAATCAAGCAATCTTTGTTTCACAAGATATTTAGGCAAGATGTTCACACAAAGATGCTAGCCAAACAATATATATATATATATATGTATATTTCAATGAGCGGGTTTTCTCAATCGTATGATGCTCTAGTAATGTATATGTTTGGTTTGCAAAAAGATATTCAATCTTTGTATTCAGCAAATAATATGTAGGTCAATGAATATTGCAACAAAGATCAAAATCACATAAACAAATATCTTTTCAAAGTTATATCAAGATAAATCCCACAAGATATTTGGAAATGTTTGAAGAGATTTTGCAATCCAAAAACAAATACAAACTTCACAAGATATTGCAATGAATGTGCAATACTTGGAAGTTTAATATAAGTCTTCTTAGGAGAGACTTATTAACAAAGTCCCCTAAGAATACTCGGGTTGGCTCTTAATTAAAATCGTCACAAACAATTAACACACTTGGGAGAGCAACCCTAGAAAGCAACAACACTTAAAATCACACTTACAAAATATGTTTGAGTGGAAGATCTGATAAGAATAAGTGTTGGAGGCTCAATAAATGAGTATTATAAACTTTGGGATTTTCAGAGAATTTTCCCTAATCAAAGTGGCTAATTTCCCTTAATTTTCTCAAATGAACTCATATATATAGGCATGGGAGAAAATATGACCGTTGGGGACCTATTGGGTATTATTAGGAAAGTTTAATGATGTTTAAAGCATTTTAACCCTGTTTAAAAATACTAATTGTGGTAAAAAAATCAGGGCAACTCGAGAGGTCCGGTTGACCAAAAATGTTTTGGTCGACCAAGTTTCAAATGGTCTGGTCGACCTGGGGAATATTGAACTGAGGTCTTGGTCGATCAAGCCATTTTGAACTGCCTGGTTCGGTCGACCAGACCACTGGGAATTCTCCCGAGGACCCTCCGGTCGACCAGGTAGTTGGAGTACAAAAGTGATCGGTCAACCAGATGGTCAAAATATTGACTAGGGAGGTTTTTAGTCGACCAGAGCCTTTTGAACTACCTGGTTCGGTCGACTAGATGGTCAAACTTTGACCCAGGGAGGTTTCGGTCGACCAGGGCCTTTTGAACTACCTGATTCGGTCGACCAGATGGTCAAACTTTGACCCAGGGGGGTTTCGGTCAACCAGGGCCTTTTGAACTACCTAGTTTGATCGACCAGATGTTTCGGTTGACAGGGCCAAAATGAACTGACTTTTCTAGTCGACCGAAAGTGCACCATGTGTGCATTTCGGTCCCGTTTCAAAACAAACAAGCCCTATTCAAGTGCCTAACAAACATATGTGTAAATGTGTGTGTCCTAGGGTCACCTGGGGTCCAATTTGAAGACATCGGAAAAGTCCAGTGTCAGTCGACCGAAGGGTACACCCTAAGGTCTTTCTAAGGTCATTTCTCATTTACGGTTTGTTTGAGCTTACGTAATAAATCATACATGTGATGTGTGTGAGCTTATTACAAACCAAAAGACCTATTTAATATTACAGACCAATTTCCCTACTGAATATATATATATTACAACTGAAAAACGTGTATTGGTCTTCAAGCTTTAGTTCCTCTTTGTGATCTGCCAATTTGAATTCCTGCACATCAACTTGGCAAATATTAAATACCTGAGTATTTGTCATAATAAAAACAGGAATATGACCTATAAGGTCAACAGTACCCACATATATCTTGAAAAATCATCAACTATGACAAATGCGTATGATTTTCCTCCTAAACTCTGAATTTGGTTTGGTCCAAATAAGTCTAAGTGTAGCATTTGGAGTGGCCTAGCAGTGATCTCTTTCTTCTTCTTAAAGCTTGTTCTAGCTTGTTTTCCTAGTTGGCATGCATCACAGATTTTATCTTTCACAAATTTAGTCTTGGGCAGTCCCTTAACAAATTCTTTCTTAACTAGTTTTGAGATTAATCCCATGTTTGCATGTCCTAGTCTCCTAATTTCATTCATAGCAGAGAAGCATTTCACACTTTGTGAAGTTAAGTTATCAAAGCTTGTGGTGTATACATTCTCACGACGTTCAGCGGTGAATAGTATCTTATTATCAGTTTTGTGTTCAACTATGCACTTATCATGTTCAAAAGACACTTTGTATCCTTTATCATACAGTTGGCTTATACTTAGTAAATTGTGCTTTAAACCTTCCACCAGTAAAACATCATCAATAATTAAAGAAGTATTATTACCAACTTTACCTAGACCTTGTGATCCTTCCCTTAGCATTATCTTCAAAAGTGACAAACCTTTCATCCTTGGGTGTGATGGATGTGAACTTTGCTTTTTCCCCAGTCATGTGACGTGAGCATCCGCTATCCATATACCATCTCTCTTTAGAGGATGCTGATCTTAAGCATATTTGCAAGACATAATCAAACAACTAGCTTTCGTACCCAAATTTTCTTAGGTCCATGGGGGTTAGTGCTATGTTCTCCTTTGACTCTCCATACTTTCTTGATTTTGACATCTTTATTTTTGAAAGGATAGTCGAATTGTATGTGACCCAACCTTTTACATTTAAAGCATGTAGTATTTCTATAATAATTCTTAGTTGGAACATATGTCTTTGACTCTCTTATAAAATAACCCATGTAAAGATGTCTCTTCTTTAAATTTTCCTTCCTATTAAAACCAACCCCTTCCTTTTCTACGGAATTTCTTTGAGATCCTAGGAGCTTTTCAAAATTATTTTATCCTTCAGTAAATTTGCAAATAATTTTAGATTTATCTTTCAAATCCTTTTCTAACTCCTCAATTTTCAAATCTTTATTTCTTATGAAAGATGCATGAGATTCATTTTGACGTTCAAGTAAGCTTGCAAGTTCTTTGACTTTACTTTTTAACACAGAAATTTTCTTTTTTTTTTTTTCTCAAGAATTTTAATAGAGTACAAGTATTCTTGTTTCAATTCATCATATAAAATCATATCATTTTCATTTTCAGAATCACTAGAATAATACGAAGATGATGAAAATGATGATTGTACCTCAAGGTCATCATGTGCCATTAGACACAGATTGGCAATTTCGTCATGGCTGGATTCAGATTCTGTACCTTCTAGTGTTATGAGTATCCCAACCGAGTTTTAGTGCCTTCTTCTTTTTCTTTGAGGCTTTCACTAGTTTGGGGCACCCAAACTTGATGTGTCCAACCTCTCGGCAGTTGTAGCATGTTGGAAGATCTTCCTTCTTTTTCTTCATGCTTGACTCTCCTCTTTCTGATTTTGAGTTCTAGAATTTCGAGTTGAATTTCTTGTTCTTCTTTAAGAACTTCCTGAACTTCTTTTTTAGCAAGGCCATGTCATCATCTATTTGTGAGTCACTTCCTTCACTTGAGTAGCTTGATGATGCCTTAAGTGCAATGACCTTCTTTGCTTTGCTCATTTTTCTTCTCGTTTATTGTCAGCTCATAGGTGATGAGCGATCCAATGAGTTCGTCCACCGACATCTCCTTGAGATTTCTCCTTTCTGCTATTGCCGTAGCTTTCGCTTCCCACACTGGAGGTAATCCTCTAAGTATTTTCCTGATCAACACATAAGTAGGGTAAGTCTTTCCAAGTGCATTTAAATAATTAATGATGTGTGTGAATCTAGTGTACATGGATTGTATGGATTCATCAGTAGTCATTTTAAATGCTTCATATTCACCAGTGAACGTGTCTATCCTACTATCTTTGACTTCCTTAGTGCATTTATATGTAACTTCTAACTTTTCCCAAATTTCTTTAGGCGAGTTACATGCCATTACCCTATTAAATTCATTTGCATCTAATGCACAGAAAAGCAAGTTCATGGCAGTAGCATTGATTTGTACTGACTTCCAGTCTTCCTTTGTATGTTCATCTTCAGTTTTAGGTACATTAGTCTTATCAATTACTTTTATGGGAATGTAATTTCCCTTAGTCAATATTTTTCAAACCTTCCAATCTATGTTCAGTAGATATATGCTCATCCTACGTTTCCAATAGGTGTAATTTACACCACAAAAAATTGGTGGTCTAGTGGATGAGTGTCCCTCACTAAATGATGTTACACCGATGTGTGCCATGTGATCTTTTACACAAGAACTATTAAGTCTATGTAAACTTGCTCGGATACCAATTGTTGAATTAGGTGTAATACCAAAAGGGGAGGGGGGTGAATTGGGTATTTTAAAATTCATTGAATTTATTTACCACTTAATCCCTACTTGTATATTTAGCAAATCAATCTTAGGGATTTATAACAAAAACAAATTCAATTTACCAATGAGTTCTTATTACCCAATTAATTGTGTGCAATGATATTCAACCTACACATGCAATATGAACAATTTAAATGTAGTGCTGAAAGTAAAGAGTAAAGGGAAGAGAGAAGACAAGCGCAGTTTTTATGAGGTTCAGCCAACTCGGCCTGCGTCCTCACCTTAAGCAACCACTCAAGGATTTCACTAAAATCCTTGCTCCTTAAATTAGGATGGAGCTTCCCTTACAATCCGCTACTTACAAGAGGTACAACTCCCTCCTACTCCACTGCTTACAAGAGATACAACTCTCTCCTCAAACCCCGGTTCACACACCGAACTGTGAATACAATAGAATCTGTAAAAACACTAAAAAATGCTTCCAAGCAAAAGCTCGTGAGTACAATTCAAATTCCTAATACATTTACCATATGATATAACTTGAAGCTTAGAATGTATGAAACGATACAATCGTTTATGTATGATATGCTCGAACACACAATTCTCTTTTTATCAAATCTCCCAAAATGTTTGTATGAATCAATACTTTGGAGAAACTTAGGTTAAATCTTTGAATACAAAAACAACTTTGAAGATTGCAAAGATTTGACACACACTTTGTCAAAAACAATATTTCTCTCAGCATTTGCCCTAATGTGTATATATATATGATGAGAATACCAAGGATCAAATACTTAATATATGATTTTTAGAAAATATCCTTCAATATGTGTAGATATAGTTATGCACTTCTTAGGATATCTAATCACCTAGTTTAGAAGTAACCAAAATATCATGTCTTTAGCTTTGAACACACTTGAATGATTACTCTTTAAACAATAGCCAAATAAAAACTTTCTCAAGTATTCAACTTGTCAAAAACAATCTTTATATGAATATGAAAACAAAACTCAATATCAAATTTCTCTAAAGATATTCAATGATAGATTTTGATAAGAGCATCTCTTGAAAAAGCTAAATGAATCAATCAAATTTCAATACCAAAAAGAAATAAAGTTGTGTGAATGAAACCCCTTTGATTTTCGGAGTAGATTTGCACAAGCTTGATAAGTGTAAGTTGAAGAGCAGACAATTGTATAGCAGAGTGCTCAACGTTCTCAATTCACTTTCAAAAGGTGTTCTCTTTTCTTCTTGTTTTTCTTGGCATCCGAACTAGGGTTTAGATATTCAGTATATATAGTGTCTTACTCTTAGAATTGATCTCAACCATTGGATCAATGAAAAATCATATTTTTAATTTTTCTCGCAAGTTTAGGAGACCGAGGTTAAAGTCCAGGCGACCGAAGTCCCTTAGGGTTTCAAAAATTCAACTTGGAATACAGGTTCAGGCAATCGAAGTAGGGTTCAGGCTCCTAAAGTGGGAAGTTTAGGCACCTGAAGTTGTACGTTCAGGTGACCGAAGTGCCTCGGCTAGTTTCTGTGTTTCCCATTAATTCTTCAGGCTACCGAATTTAATCTTCAGACTCCTGAAGAAATTGTTCAGGAGACTGAGGTTGAGTTCAGGCTACTGAAGTGCCCTTATTCTGATTTTTTTTTTCTAATTTTAAAATCTGCTTTGCTCTCTTTCTTGGTTCTTTTATAAAAACATTTTCCGAGGTTTTAACTGTTGGGCTTTTGTGGAGTTTAGTTGCGTTAAAGTTGGATGATGACTCGACCTTTCTTTAATGAGAGATTTCTATCCTAAAGCGTAGTCCATAGAGTGAAGGCTTGGACCGTAAAATGATTGTTGGGCCCATTTTGTAGCGCATTCGGAACACTGTGCGTAGCAGATAAAATGTTTGTTTTTGTGTGATTAGGGTATGTGGTCAAAGTTCACGAGAGAGCGAGAGGGAGAGCATTGTACTGTTGCACTCTCTGTATTTTCTTCTTTATGTGAAATCCTTACAACTCTGCGGACGTAGGCAAAATTTTCGAACCATGTAAATATTGTCTTGTGCATGTGATTGTTTTTTCTTTGGTGTGTATTCTTTCTCTATTTTGTTTCTCACAGGTTTCGGAATTTGTTCTTAATTCCCAATATTAATAATATTTCTAAGTCTATAAATGTCCCCTAATGATATACATGAAATGCATGAATCCAAAAGACATTCTAAGGTATATTTTGAGCCTCAAATTAAATCATACGAAAATGTAAATTCATGAGGTCTAAGTACCCATTCCCAAGATGTTCTTGAACTGTGTTGCTTGTATCTTGATTCTTGTACTCTTTGTGTTCCATGGATCTTACCAAGATATGTATGCTTTACTTTAAGGCTTCCATGACTCGTTATTCTTTCGTGCATGCTTAATATGGTTCCTGTTCACAAATTCAATGCACTGATCAAATACTAAGTAATTTGTCATTATCAAAACTGGATTGACTTGTAGAGTCAACATATTGGAAGCTAAAACTGACACCATTTCATATTATGTGCATAATTTTCTTGTCTAAACTCTTATCGAGACGATTAAAAATTTTGTGGAGCTGAGGAAATTATCTACGACTTTTGTGTTTTAAGTTTTGAGAGATACGAGTTCTAGGATGGTCAAAATTGGGTTTGTTCGTTGAGAAGAAAAAAGAAGAAACAAGAAACAAAAAAGAAGAAAAAAATAAAAAAATTATTAAAATACTTTGATTTGACCCGGCCATGCAGCCGAGTCCTTCTTGTGGCACTGGGTAGGTTTTTTTTTGGGGGGGGGGGGCTCCCTTTATATATATATATATATATATGTATATATATATATATATATATATATATTTTTTTTTTCTTCTCATATAGACAACACCCTTCCTCTCTAACCTCCTCTCTTCTCTTCACTCTCCCTCTTTCCTTCTCTTTGCTCTCTTGGCCCTAGCTCTCAAGCTTTCCTCTCTTAGCAGTCTCCCTCCTTGGCTCATTTTCCAGCCGGCCTCTTCTTTCACGCTCCCTGCTGTCTTCCTCTTCCTCTCCCTTTCCCTTCCTCTCTCTCCTTTACCTCTTTCTCTCTCTCTCTCTCTCTCTCTTTCTTTCTTGTTTGGTTGCTACTCGAACCCATACTCACCTTCTTCCTACTGCCAACTCGTGAGCAACCAGCTGAGAACCTCCATAGCTGCTTCAACTACTACTGCTGCTCCACCCAAGCCGCTGCTACTCCTGCTCCTAGGTGTTGTCCGAGAAGAACCTTGCTGCTGTTGGAAGCCACCCCCTATGACTGCTATTGCTGCTGCTGCTTCTCCTTTAACTTGCTCCAATCCGAAGACCCCTCCTCCATCCTCTTGCCGCAAGCCGAAGCCTTGCTACCAGCCGAAGCTCCCACTACTGCAACTGCTGCTCACAACCAACCACCTTACTGCTGCTCCTTCAAGCCGAGAAGACCACTACTGCTACTGTTCCTGCTGCTCCAAGCCGCAACTTTCTACTCCACACGGCTTGCTCTTCTCCCATCTCTCTCATCTCTCTCTCATTTTTATTTAGTTGTTTTAATTTATTTTAATATACCTTTGTTGGAACTTTACTTGGATTTGAGTTTAATTATTTTTAATTTAAAATTTTGTTTAAGTTATTTATAAGGTTTCATTGTTGAAATTTAAATATTTTTTTTTTATTTAAGTTTGGTTGTTCAAGTGTGGTTTATTAGTTTTATTTTTATTTTAAATCTTTCTAGGGAATTTAAATAATTGTTGGGTTTCGATTGTCTTAGTTATTATTGTGTTATAGTTTATTACTTAAGTTGTTAAAGAGTCAATTTTGATTTTTGCGAAACTATTGTTAGGTTGAGTTTAATTTTTGTTTACGTGGGTTAAGTTCAATTGTTTAATTGATGTTTAATTTTAAGGTTGAATGCTTTAGTTAATTAATAAAGTTTTGATCTTTAGGCTTTTGTCCAGAATTTCACACATAGGATTTATTTATTGTCTAAATAGGCCTTAATTACCATCATTCGTTTCTTGTTATTCTACGTGTATTAGGTTCTTGTTTTATGTTTTAATTTCATCACAACAATCTCAAACATCCCAGAAAACCCGAATCTGAACTATGTTCAGCAAACCTTTTATTTATTATTTTCTAATTGGAATTACATAAAATTTAGAATTAAATTGCATTCCCTGAGGAGACGATCTAGCCTTTGGGTTAAATATTACATGATTGAACTCCTATAGTTGGGATAGCTTCCGAGCTGCTCATTGTCAAGTTTTTGGCGCCGTTGCCGGAGAGTGCCAGCTTTAATTTCAAAATTTGTGTTTTTCCAATCATTTTGATTTTTAATTAAAAAATAATAAAAAATAATAAAAAAATTAAAATATTTGAAAAAAATTGATTATGCTTGTTTGCTGCTGTGTTGGTGAATTCCTACTGTTTGAATTGATGTTTGATGCCTTAGGTCCGAGATATTTCGAATAGACTATCTAAAATTTCACTTAGCACCAGTAGTGACACACAGAGCACAAATTCTAATTGTTCTCCTGTTACTTTTACGAGTGATTCTGAAATTTATTTGAGTAATCTATTTGAAGAATTCTTTGAGGAAGTTATGGCTGCACCTGCACTATGTAAACTTCAAGAATTTCTATAGCCTACATGCATATCTACACCTTCTTGCATTGTGTTACCACAAGATGCACCGAACTTCACAATTAAGCATGACATGTTATTTGTGATACCCTAGTTTCACGGGACAGATTCTGATAGTCCATACCAGCATTTGACAGATTTTGAGTTGATCTGTACCACTTTCATTAATATGGTTGGAACCGATGAGTATATCAAACTTCGTTTGTTTCTTTTTTCTTTGAAAGATAAGGAAAAAATTTGGTTTAATTCTCTGCGACCTAACTTTATTACTAGCTGGGCTGAAATGCAGCATGATTTCTTACATAAGTTCTTTCCTTTTCAGAGAACTCAGTACCTGTAGGAGCAGATCAGTGAGTTCACGCAGAAAGGTGACGAGACATTCTAGGCTTGCTAGAAGAGATTCAAGGACCTGATGAACATTTGTCCACATCCCGGATTCGAATCTTGGAGGTTAGTGAATTATTTTTATACTGCACTTACCCTTGAATGTAAATAGTTTGTCCAGACTATGTGCAATGGGGAGTTTTTAAGCAAGAAACCAAAAAAGGCTCTACCATTCTTTGATTATTTAGTTGAAAGTGCCCAACAATGGAACACACAATATGACCAGGCACCAATGGTAGCATAACGTCTCAGAGCTATCGATGGTAGAGATAGATACGAGGTTAAAGAGGAAACTAGTCTACATACACTTGTTGCTGCACTATCTAAGAAACTAGAGGTTATGGAATCACAGAAAGTGAAAGCTATGAAATTAGTGGAGGATTGCTCTATTTGTGAGACCCCAGACCATAGAATTCAGGATTGTCCATTGCTACTAGTATGGCAAGAGAGTAGATCTGATCAGGTGCAATCAGCGAATTGGGTCAACAAATCTCAAAATCAGCCATTCTCGAACATTTATAATTCTGGATGGAGAAATCACCCAAACCTCTCATGGAAGAATGATCGGTACGGTCCATCATCCTCACAGTATCATCAAGTTCCTCAATCTTATGCACCACCTCCACATTTGCTATATCATCCAGCTGCAGCCCCTCTATAGCAGTTGCAGTATTTGCCGCAACAAATCTCTCAAAACTACACACCACCAAGATTCCAAGTGATTTTAGCTCCTATTCCGTCAAAGAAACCTTCTAATTATGGCATGGCATAGATAGCGAACACTCTTCAATAATTCATGCAGAACAACAATCAAACCATGAATGAGCCACGAGGCACTATTAATAAGTTGAGTATACAGGTGAATGCTTTAGAAAAAGGGAAATTTTCAGCACTACCTTAGCCTAATCCCCAGGTATATCGACAACAATAGCAACTGACACATAATGTTTCAGGGGATGCTTTTGAGTAAGCTATGGCCGTTATTACTTTAAGGAGTGAAAAAGAAGTTTCTTGACCTAAAATGCCCGTTGATCAACAAACAGTTACTCCAACACCTGAAGTGGCAACTAAGACAGATGAGGGAAAAGAAAAATCATATGAAGCAGGCTCAAATTCAAAGAAGTCAGATAATAAGGAGGTTGAGACTGTAAAAGAGTATCAACCTGTGGTACCCTATCCTCAAAGGTTGACATCTAGTTAGAAAAATAAGTATCACACCGAGATTCAAGAAATATTCAAACAGGTGAAGATAACCATTCCACTTCAGGACACCATACAATAAGTCCTTGTATATGCAAAATTTTTGAAAGATCTATGCACAGTAAAAAGGAAATTGAACGTGAAGAAGAAGGCTTTCTTGACCGAGCAAGTTAGTGCATTGATATTGAGTCAGACTCCTCAGAAACTCAGAGACCCCGGTTCTCCCACTATTTATATTATGATTGGTGAATCTCATATCAAGAGAGCTTTACTTGATTTGGGGAGTAGTGTGAACTTGCTTTCATATTCAATATATGAGCAGCTGGATTTAAGTGAGCTAAAGAAAACTTCTATGATGCTACAGTTGGCAAATAGATTCGTAAAAGCTCCACGAGGCGTTATTGAGGATGTATAGGTTCAAGTTGACAAATTTTACTACCCCGTGGACTTGTTGTTCTGGACATGCAGCAGTCTGTCTCCACCAAGTATCAGACCCCTGTTATTCTTGGGCGACCATTCCTTGATACTTCTAATGCCTTGATTAATTGTCGACGTAGAGTACTTAAGCTCACATTCAAAAATATGACATTGGAAATGAATGTGTTCAATGCTCACAAGATGTCAAGTGGGTGCAATGATGCAGAAACACATGCATTTGATGTAATAGATGATTTGGATATTTCAGAGCTATTGTTAGTACTTGATGTTGATGACGTGTTTGAAAATGACAATTATGAACAACTTGAGGTATTTAATGAAAAATTGCCATAATTAGAGGGGCAGTTTCCAGAGATAGATGGTTCGCTTGACTTGTTGGATGCAAGTTACACGAGTAGTTGGCGTAAGCCAATGTTTGAGGCTACTGATCTGCTTGAAATTATGAAATCATTAGAAGAAAAAATTTCAACACTTGAGCTGAAACCATTGCCTGAAGAGCTGAAGTTTGTTTTCCTGGGTCTAATAGAAGGCACATTCCCTATGGTAATTTCTTCTCACCTTACTCTTAAACAAGAAACTGAGTTATTATAGGTATTAAGGAAGCATCGAGGAGCGATAGGATGGACCATTGCAGACATCAAGGGTATCGAACCTTCGATTTGTACTCACAACATCTTCCTAGAAGGAGATGCTAAACCAGTTCGTGATAAGCAATGGAGGCTAAATCTAACCATGAAGGTGGCGGTAAAGAACGAAGTGCTGAAATTATTAGCTGCCGACATCATTTATCCGATCTTTGATAGCAAATGGGCTTTTAAAACTCTAAAGAAACATTTGACCATTGCACCTATCATGCAACCTCCTTGGTGGGACTTGCCATTTGAAATCATGACTGATGTTAGTGACTACGCCCTTGGTGTTGTTCTAGGTCAAAGAATTGATAACAAGCCGTTTGTCATTTATTATGCGAGTCGAACTTTGAATGATGCTAAAAAAAAATTATACCACCATTGAGAAGAAATTGTTAGCTGTTGTATTTGCCTTAGAAAAATTTCGTTCTTATGTCATTGGATTGCCTGTCATTATTTTTACTAATCACTCTGCTTTGAAATATTTGTTAGCAAAGAAGGATGCTAAACTCAGGTTAATTAGATGGATTCTACTTCTTTAGGAATTTGACATCACCTTTCGAGATAAAAAGGGCGTGGAAAATGTTGTAGTTGACCATCTCTCTCGTTTGCAGCTACCTGATGTGTCTATATCTCCTTCTCCTTTAAATGATGATTTTACTAATAAACATCTTTTTGCAGTGTTACACATTCCGTGTTTTGACGATATTGTGAACTACCTTGTCACTGACCAAATGTCAGAACACTAGTTAACTCATGATAAACATAAGTTCCTCATAGAGGTACGTCATTACTATTTTGACAATCCATACGTGTTTAAATACTGCTTTGATCAGTTGGTTCGTAGATGTGTGCCTGATGATGAATTCACTTCCGTGATGCATTTTTGTCATAGTGGAACATGTGGAGGTCACTTTATTACAAAGAAAATCATTTCAAAAATTTTTCAGAGTGGACTCTACTGGCTTACTATGTTCAAGGATGTTGACAATTTTTGTAAAATTTGTGAGGCATGTAAGAAACTATGGAAAATCATAGCAAAAAATGAAATGCCTATGTCTCTTATTTTGACTATTGAAATCTTTGGCTATTGGGGAATTGAATTTATAGGACCTTTCCCAAACTCTTTTGGAAATTCTTATATTCTAGTTGCTGTGGATCATGTTTCAAAATGGGTGGAAGCTATACCTTGTAGAACAAATGACCGCAGGGTTGTCATCCGGTTTCTCAAGTAATTATTTGCACATTTTGGCATGCCCAAGGCGATCATTAGTGATGGTGGGATGCACTTTTGTAACAAACCGTTTGAAAAATTAATGCAAAAATATGGAGTTACCCATAAGGGCTCTGCTCCATATCATCCTCAAACTAATGGTTAGGTCGAGCTAGCCAACAGAGAAATCAAGATTACACTTAAGAAAGCGGTGCGTTCTAATCGAAAAGACTGGTCAGAAAAGCTAGTTGTTGCACTCTAGGCTTACCAAACTGCATTCAAGATGACTTTAGGGATGTCTCTCTACAAGTTAGTTTATGGTAAGACATGTCATTTACCTGTTGAAAGTCAACATCATGCATTATGGACTATTAAACAGATTAACTTTTCCCTTGATGATGCCAAAGGTTTAAAAAAGTTGTAGGTATGTGAGCTTGAAGAATCTAGGAGAGAAGCCTATGACAATGCTCGTTTAGCGAAGGAATGCATGAAGTTGCTGCATGACTAGAAAATCAAGGACAACCACCTTTTCCCGAATCAGCAAGTTCTCCTCTACGACTCTCGGTTACATCTATTTCCTAGGAAGCTGAAGTCCCGATGGGGTAGCCCGTACACCGTTAAACATGTTCATCCTCACGGCGTAGTGGAGATTGTGGACCCAAATAATGGTAATAGTTTCACAGTCAATGGACAATGACTCAAACCTTTCATGACTCCCTTCGACTCAAATGAAGAGGTTTTGTTTCTGCAAGACCCTCGAGGAGTTTTCTAACCCTTCTCTCTTACTACTTTTCTTTTTATTTTTCTCTTATGTGTTTCTTTACTTGTATTTTTCTTTTCTTTTTCTGTTGCATTAGTTGGTAGTAATTTTCAATGTTTTTTCTATTAGCTTGTTTCACCCGTGCACAATTTTTCTATTTCCCCTATGTTTTCACATTGAGGACAATGTTCCACTTTAGTTTGGGAGGGGTGATAATTTGCATGTGACACTATGCATGTCCACTTGCTGAGTAAATAATAATAATAATAAAAATAAAAAAAAGAAAAAAAAAGAAAAAAAATAAAAAGAAAGTAACATATAACCTAAGAATTACACACTCAAGTCATTTATGGGTAGTGTCTCTTTATATGACTTTATAACTCCATGAAGGTTAATTAGTAGTTCATTCATGTTAATTTGGCTATATAAACTCTTGTATGTACGTGGTATTTCATGAGGCTGAATAGACATATTGATGTGATTCATTGCACTTAGGGTTCCTTGTGAGCACTGAGAGAACACCCGTGACGACTATGACACCTTGTAAAGAATCCTTGAGCTATTTATCGTCCTTTTGAGTGTTAACATCAAATCAGAGTTCATGAAACTCAATTCTCTTTTCTTCTGGATGATTCTTTGTACACTATTCTCTGTTTTTGACTTGCTAGCCTAGTGGTGACATCTAGTGGGGAGATAGAAATCTACGTCTTGTAGCCTATTCAAGATGTGAAGGCTGAGCTATCCCTAGAAATAAACTTAGTTCATGGACTATCGTTCGAGGTTAATTCCTATTGGTGGTATGAAGACAATAAAAGAAGTGTAATGATTATCCTAATTAACAAAAAAAAGGCAGAAATTGAAGAATGGGCAGAAGAAAGAAAAAAACAAAAGAAATTGAAATGCATATGAAGTGAAAGATTAATATCTGCTCCATAGAAATGCATAAAAAGTCATGGACATGACACATGTTCTCTATATATAAAGACTCTTCAACCGCTTAATGCCTTAGATGTATTCATGCTTGGTTTGTGAATAAGTTGATCTAGGGTGGTCTTGGTTGGATATGGCGAGTAGGTGAGAAGATGCTAGGGTGAAAGACCCGACACCTCACAAATAGGTTAGATTCTTTTTAGACTAGTCTACTCCATACATTTAGCGTTTGTTCCTTGCAATACGTGGGATGTTTGATCGCGACACTCTTCCTCACATATGATGAGTGAACCTATCCTTTTTGAGTGTTTTTGAGGGTATAACAGTTAGGCGGAGTCAAAACAACCGTTCTATAGGTGTCCACTAGTATCTTGGGTCTAACGAGTCATACACGTTACACATACCTCTAGATTTTTCATGTTTATACTCGAATTTATGTAACTACATTAACTCTGAATTGTACCACTGGTTAACTTCATGTAAGTATACTATTCTTAATGGCTATATAACAATGAAACTTGCATAAATGACTTACTTTGGAGTTGTGTGATCATCAGACATTTATTGCCAATCTGGTGTAGCAGCCGACTTTACAGGGAAGAATTAAAGTGGCTCAGAGGAGTGATGCAGAGTTGGTAGAGCTTATAGAGAAAGCACAGCATGGTTAGGAGGCAGATTTCAGTATCTCAGATAATGGAGCCTCGAGGTTCTGTACTAGGCTATGTATACCTATTGATGTGGAGATTAAGAAAGTTATACCAGAAGAAGCGCATTGATAAGTATATACGATACATCCTGGTAGCACAAAAATGTATAGGGATCCTCGGGAATATTTTTGGTGGAGCAGTATGAAAAGTGAGATTGTTGAGTTTGTAGCACAGTGTTTGACATGCTAGCAGGTGAATGCTAAGCATCAGAGACTAGCATGGTCATTGCAGTCGCTGTATATTCCTAAGTTGAAATGGGGGCATATAGCGATGGATTTTGTTATAAGGTTACCGCTGGCACTGCACGTACAAGACGCCATTTGGGTATTCGTGGATTGACTTATGTAGACTGCCCATTTCCTACCTATCAGAGTTAATTACTCCTTTAACAGATTGGCAGAGTTGTATGTAAAAGAGGTAGTTAGAAAGCATGGCGTGCTAGTGTCCATAGTTTTAGATTGAGACCCACGATTTACATCCCATTTTTGTAGGAGCTTGCAAAGGGCCATGGGTTCTCAGTTGTCGTTCAAGACAGCAATTTATCCTTTGATGGATGGGTAGACAGAGAGGACGATACAGATACTAAAGGATATGCTGCGTGCATGTGTAGTAGATTACAGTTATCAGACAAGCGTTGGGATGACACCATTTGAGGCATTATATGGTAGGAGATGCTGATCCCCATTGTACTAAGATGAAATTGGGGAAAGATAGGTTTTGGGGCCAGAGTTGATATAACATACTTAGGATAAAGTCAGACTCATCAGAGATAGAATCAGAATAGCACAGAGTTGACCGAAGAGTTATGTAGATACTCGCTGACGAGAGTTAGAGTTTGACACTGAGGATCATGTGTTTCAGAGAGTATCATCGTTGAGAGGAGTTATGAGGTTTGAAAGGAAGGGTAAATTGAGTCCTAGGTATATTGGACAATTGTAGATTCTTGAAAGAGTGGCTCGAGTTGCCTATAGGTTGGCGTTACTGCCGGATTTGTCTAGAATTCATGACGTATTTCATGTTTCCATATTGAGGAAATACGTGCCATATCCCTCCCATGTGTTCAGATATGAGGCACTGGAGCTTAGTGATGCCTTGTCTTATAAAGAAGTACGAGTGTAGATTCTGGATTAGAAAGAGTAGGAGCTGCGTACAAAAAGTACCATTGGTAAAAGTTCTGTGATGCAGCCATGTAGTAGTGGAAGCTTCTTAGGAATTAGGGGAGTAGCTGCGCCAAAGATACCTATATCTGTTTAGTGGGAACTAGGGTTAAGGTATGTATTTCGATTTGTATAGTAAAGGATAGGTATTGTTTTGATGGTTTTGGGGTAAATTTTCTTTAAATGGTTGTAATCTCCCAAAACCCCCTTTGTAACCACGGTATTCCTCCGCCATAATTGAGGGGAATTAATAAAAAGGTGGTGTTTTCCTTTAAGAATGGAAATGCGATGAATGAAAAATTTCGAGGACGAAATTTTATAAGGAGGGGAGAATGTAGAGACTCGAAAAATAAGAATAATAAAAGAAATTGGGATAAAGAGGTTTTGGTTGGGAGAGTAGAAAAATGGCGACAATTTTCTGGAGTGGATAGAAAACCATTAACGGTTATGGAATTTAACCGTGGGCCGGTAATAGGTAAATGGTAAAATTGAGCCGGTTAATAGAAATTCAGTGATAGTTTTCTGAGAGTCAGAGAAAACTGGTGATAGTTTTCTCTGTAGTGGGCGTTATAAAGAAAACTCGCGAGTCATTTTCATTAATCAAAACAATCCTCTTTCTCTCTCTATCTCTGTCTCTCTCTCTCTCTCTCTCTCTCTCTCTCTCTCTCTCTCTCACTCTTCCATAAACCTACAAACCCCCTTCATTCTCTCTTCGATTTTAGCTTCGTTAAAACCCAGATTGATGATTAGGAACCACCACGAGGTTCCTGCGAAGATCTCTACAACTTAGATGGAGTAGATTTTCAGTTTAGGCTTCCGGGGCACCACTCCAAAACATAGGTAAGGGTGTTAAATGTTAGTTCTAATTGTAACCTTGGAATATATAGGACCTAGGGAATATTGATTGTTAATATTGTGGAGATTGAGTTGAATAATGTGGGGTAAATGTGAATTTCAGGCTTTTGGGCTGTAAACACCGCAAAGTGTATGATTTTGGGTGTTAGAGGACCTCTCAGTAAGCCAGGTAAGGGGAATAAATTATAGCAGTTTTTTTTTTCAAAGATTATTGATAGAGAAATATGAGAAATTGAAATATAATATTTTTACCTGGAATTTATCATGATATGAGTATTAGATGAAATTTGTGTGGCATATAAGTTATACTGAAATATGTTTGAAACTAGGTTAAATGATTTGCTTTGAGAATTATGAGATCGTGAAATGTATACTAAAATATGGGATTTGAAATGTGGAAAAATGATGAAAGTGATATGTATTGAAAATTATATCTTCTGAGAAATGATGAAACACAAAATATGGAAATGTTTTATTGAGAAATGTGAATAATGTGAAATGAGATAGGTATATGTTAATATAAGATGAAATGAGTTGTGAATATGAAAATGAAAAATGGAATTTTGTAATGTGAATACTGCATTATAGATATTGACATGTGAATATGAGAAATGGGAAATATTGTAGTGTAAAATTCTGCAATATGAATATTGAATTGTGAGAATTGAAATTTGACATTTTGAAATGTATATATTGAAATATGAATATTGAAATGTGATATATGAAATGCCAATACCATATAATGATTGTTGGTATATGGTAACGATAGCCCTAGTGGATGGAAATGAAAACCATAATGATGTGTTGTGATATTGAGCACAATATAGTTGCTAGTGGTGTTAGTGCAACCACACGGGCTTTTGGAGTGTGTGGTATAGTAGTTGACTGAGCTGTATAGTAGAGTTGTTGTGCTCCTTGAGTCAAAATTAGGGCTATAGGCCGGCCAATTGTACTACAGACGTGGATATATAATATGATATTATATTTTTCCCATTACAATTAGAAGTGCGAAGGCAGGGGAATTTCTGCACTTGACGCAGGGACCGATGACAGTACAACAGTATGCAGCTAGATTCATTGAGCTATCTCGGTTTGCTTTGTATTTGGTACCGGGTGAGGAAAAGAAAGCGAGGAAGTTTAAGGAGGGCTTCAGAAAGAGTCTGTTTGAGCTAGTTATAGGCTTCAGGGCCTAGACATTTTTAGAGGTAGTGGATAGAGCTGCAGTGATTGAGAGTAGTCTTCAAAGGGGCATTGCAGCATAGAGTCAGGAGAAGAGGTCTGTACCTTCAGATTTTCAAGCAAGGTCCTGTCGAGGGCCTTGGATGGGGCAGGATAGCAGAGGAGGATGAAGATAGGTAGTGAGAGATTGAGCAGTACCGGGTAGGCAGATGCCCCCTTCTTGTCCCATATGCTACATGAGATACTCGAGAGAGTGGCGGGTTAGGGAGGTGATATATTATCAATGCCATCAGCCTGGGCATATGGTGCGGGACTGCCATGCACCACTAGTTATTATGCCAGGCACCTCGAGGTGGCCAGCAGAGGAATATTGCCCCAGCATGGGTTTATGTGCTGACACCGTGGGATGTTGAGGTGGCAGGTGACATGTACAGTTTTAATTCTGTCATTTACAACTACTGCTTGTTTGACTTAGGGGTGACTCATTCTTTTATCGCCTAAGATTTTGTTAAATTTTATAGGTTAGAAATACAATAGTTGGGTATGAGTTTGTTAGTGGCTATGCCGACAGGGACTGTGGGGATATATGAGAAAGTATTTGAGAACTGTCCAGTGTGCATTCGGGGGGAGGTCTTTATTGGCTAATCTGGTGGTCTTGGATATGCATAGGTTTGAGGTGATACTGGGGATGGACTGGCTAGCTTCTCACTATGCCAGTATAGACTATAATTAGAGAGAGGTAATGTTCAGACCTCCAGGAGGATAGGAGTATAGATTCATGGTCTTGTGTGTGCACCCCACCACAGTTGCTATTTGCCATTTAGGCAAGGTGATTGTTTCCGGAGGGTTGTCAGGGATATGTGGTTTGTATGAAAAAGGTATCAAAAAGGGAATTGGGGCTAGATGGCATTCTGATAGTGAGATATTTTCCCGATGTTTTTCCTAAGGATTTTTTGGGACTACCTCTTGATCGTGAGGTAGAGTTTATTATTGATCTGGTTCTGGGGACAACACCGATTTCGAAAGTACCATACAGAATGGCACCCGTGAAATTAAAGGAATTGAAAGAACATTTGTAGGAATTATTAGGCAAGGGATTTGTTCGGCCCAGCGTGTCACCCTGGGGAGCACTAGTATTGTTTGTGAAAAAGAAAATGGGTCGATGAGAATGTGCATCGACTATCGAGAAATTAACAAAGTGACTATGAAGAATAAATACCCACTTCGCTACATCGATGATTTATTTAATCAGCTGTAGGGGGCACAGGTTTTTTCAAAGATAGATTTACGGTCTGGGTATCCTCAGGTAAGGGTTAGAGCAAAGGATGTTTCAAAGATGACATTCAGGACTCGGTATGGTCTTTACAAATTCTTGGTTATGCCGTTTGGATTAACCAATGCTCTTGCAGTTTTTATGGATTTGATGAATAGGTTCTTTCACTGGTATCTGGAGTATTTTGTGGTAGTATTCATTGATGATATACTGGCGTATTCAAAGAGCCTAGAGGAGCATGAGGGACATTTGAGGATAGTACTATAGGTACTAAGAGAAAGAAGATTGTATGCAAAATTTAAGAAGTGCGAGTTATGGCTGGAGCAGGTTACCTTCCTTGGACACGTGATATCCAGGGGTGGTATTTCAATGGATTCGAGCAAGATCGAGGCGGTAGTAAATTGGTTACGATTGAAGAATGTGCAGGAAATCAGAAGTTTCCTCGGATTGGTTGGATATTATCGCAAGTTTGTTTATGGTTTTTCTAAGTTGTTGGGTCCTTTTACTAAATTGACTAGAAAAGGTGTGAAATTTGAGCGGACCGATGAATGTGAGCAGAACTTCTAGGAGTTGAAGCAATGGCTCATCACTGCACCTATGTTGACGATTCCTTCAGGTGAAAAGGGTTTCGTGATTTACAGTGATGCATTGCATAAAAGGCTCGAATGTGTTCTAGTGTAGCAGGGAAGAGTGATAGCATATGCCTCCCGATAGTTGAAAGAGTATGAGAAGAATTACCCTACTCATGATCTGGAGTCGGCAATGGTGGTATATGCACTAAAAATTTGGAGACATTATCTTTATGGGGGTAGGTGTGAAATTTTTACTGATCATAAGAGTTTAAAATACTTTTTCACGCATAAAGAATTGAACATGAGGTTGAGGAGATGGTTGGAGTTGATTAAAAATTATGACTATACCATCAGTTACTGCCCCAGAGAGGCTAATGTGGTAGCTGATGATTTGAGCCAGAAATCAGTGGGAGTGTCAGTGTCTGCAGTGGCGATTCAGCATCCAATACATATGGATTTGGAGAGACTTGTGATAGAACTTGTAGAGGGTGATCATCAGACATTTATTGCCCTTTTGGTGTTGCAACCAACTTTACAGGAAAGAATTAAAGAGGCTCAGAGAAGTGATGCAGAGTTGGTAGAGCTTATAGAGAAATTACAGGATGGTTAGGAGACAGATTTCAGTATCTCAGATGATGGAACCTTGAGGTTCTGTACCAGGCTGTGTATACCTGTTGATTTAGAGGTTAAGAAAGTTATACCAGAAGAAGTGCACCGATCCCTATATATGGTACATCTTGGTAGCACAAAATGGTATAGGGATCCTTAGGAATATTTTTGGTGGAGCAGTATGAAAAAAGAGATTGCTGAGTTTGTAGCACAGTATTTGACATGCTAGCAGGTGAAAGCTAAGAATTAGAGACTGGTGGGGTCATTGCAGCCGCTATATATTCTTGAGTGGAAATGGGAGCATATATCGATGGATTTTGTTACAGGGTTATCGCCGGCACTGCACGGACAAGACCCCATTTGGGTAGTCATGGATCAACTTATGAAGACTACCCATTTCTTGCCTATCAGAGTTAATTACTCCTTTAATAGATTGGCAGAGTTGTATGTACAAGAGGTAGTTAGAAAGCATGGCGTGCTAGTGTCCATAGTTTTAGATCGAGACCCATGGTTTACATCCCATTTTTGTAGGAGTTTGCAAGGGGTCATGGGTTCTCAGTTGTCGTTCAACATAGCATTTTATCCTCAGATGGATGGGCAGACAGAGAGGACAATACAGATACTAGAGGATATGCTGTGTGCATATGTACTGGATTACAGTTATCAGACCAGCATTGGGATGACACCATTTGAGGCATTATATGGTAGGAGATGTTGATCCCCATTGTACTGGGATGAAATTGGGGAAAGATAGATTTTGGGGCTAGAGTTGATACAACAGACTTAGGATAAAGTCAGACTTATTAGACACAGAATCAAAACAGCATAGAGTCGGCAGAAGAGTTATGTAGATACTCGCCAACGAGAGTTAGAGTTTGACACTAGGGATCATGTGATTCTAAGAGTAACACCATTGAGAGGAGTTATGAGATTTGAGAGGAAGGGTAAACTGAGTCCTAGGAATATTGGATCATTGTAGATTCTTAAAAGAGTGGGTCCAGTTACCTACAGGTTGGCATTACCGTCGGATTTGTCTAGAATTCACGACGTATTTCATGTTTCCATGTTGAGAAAATATGTCCCAAATCCCTCCCATGTGATCAGATGTGAGGCATTGGTGCTTAGTGATGCCTTGTCTTATGGAGAAGTGCCAGTGCAAATTCTGGATTAGAAAGAGTAGGAGCTGCATACAAAAGCATACCATTGGTAAAAGTTCTATGGCGAAGCCATGTAGTAAAGGAAGCTTCTTGGGAATTAGAGGAGCAGATGCGCCAAAAATAGCCACATCTGTTCAGTCGGAACCAGGGTTAAGGTATGTATTTTGATTTGTATAGTAAAGGATTGGTAGTGTTTTGTTGGTTTTAGGGTAAATTTTCTTTAAATGGTAGTAATCTCCCAGAACCCCCTTTGTAATCACGGTATTCCTCCACCATAAATGAGGGTAATTAATAAAAAGGTGGTGCTTTTCTTTAAGAATGGAAATGTGATGAATGCCATATTTCGAGGACGAAATTTTATAAGGAGGGGAGAATGTAGAGACCTAGAAAATAAGAATAATAAAAGAAATTGGGATAAAGAGGTTTTGGTTGGGAGAGGAGAAAACCGACGATGGTTTTCTGGAGTGGATAGAAAACCATTAACGGTTATGGAATTTAACTGCGTGCCGATAATAGGTAAATGGTAAAATTAAGCTGGTTAATAGAAAATCAATGACGGTTTTCTGAGAGTTAGAGAAAACTGCCGACAGTTTTCTCTGTAGTGGGCATTATAAAGGAAACTCACGAGTCATTTTCATTAATTAAAAAAATTCTCTCTCTCTCTCTCTCTCTCTCTCTCTCTCTTCCATAAACCTACGAACCCTCTTCATTCTCTCTTCGATTTTAACTTCGTTAAAACCCGGATTGATATCAGGAACCACCACGAGGTTCCTGCGAAGATTCTCTACAACTTAGGTGGAGTAGATTTTCAGTTTGGGCTTCCAGGGCACCACTCCATAAGGGTGTTAAATGTTAGTTCTAATTATAATTATGGAATATATAGGACCTAGGGAATATTAAATGTTAATATTGTGGAGATTGAGTTGAATAATGTGGGGCAAATGTGAATTTCAGACTTTTGGGCTGTGAACTCCAAGAAGTATATGATTTAGGGTTTTAGAGGACCTCTCAGTAAGCCAGGTAAGGGGAATAAGTTATAGCAGTTTTTTTTTTTTGAAAGAATATTAATAGAGAAATATAATATTTTACCTGGAATTTATCATGATATGAGTATTAGATGAAATTTGTGTGGCATATAAGTTATACTGAAATATGTTTAAAACTGGGTTAAATGATTTGCTTTGAGAATTATGAGATCGTGAAATGTATACTAAAATATGAGATTTGAAATGTGGAAAAATGATGAAAGTGATATGTATTGAAAATTATATCTTTTGAGAAATGATGAAACATGAAATATGGAAATGTTTTATTGAGAAGTGTGAATAATGTGAAATGAGATACGTATATGTTATTATGAGATGAAATGAGTTGTGAATACTAATTTGTGAATATGAAAATGAAAAATGGAATTTTGCAACGTGAATACTACATTATGGATATTGAAATGTGAATATAAGAAATGGGAAATATTGCAATGTAAAATTCTGTAATATGAATATTGAATTGTGAGAATTGAAATTTGACATTCTGAAATGTGTATATTAAAATATAAATATTGAAATATGATAGATGAAATGCCAATACTGCAAAATGATTGCAGGTAAATGGTAATGATAACCCTGATGGATGGATATGGAAACCCTAATGACGGGTTGTGATATTGAGCACGGTACCATTGCTAGTGGTGTTAGTGCAACCACACGGGCTTTTGGAGCGTGTGGCATGGCAGTCAACTGAGTTGTATAGTAGATTTGTTGTGCCCTCTAAGTCCAAATCAGGGCTATAGGCCGACCAGTCGTACTACAGACGTGGATATATAATATGATATTTTGATCTAACTGGGTAGGCCAGCGCAGTCACTAATGATGTATTTGTTGATGAGGAAAGAAGTTCAATAGGTTACTAAGTACAGAGGACTCATCTCTATGCAATCTCACTGAGAAGAAATTATCCTCTAGCTTGACCTTTATAAGTCGATTCAGGATTCCCCAAAGGGGAGCATTATTAGTGTTGGTTTTAAAAATTGTCACTAATATAATGGATTATTAGTGACAGTTTAGAAAACCGTCACTAATTGTGTAAGTATTAGTAATAGTTTTTAAATGCATCACTAATAATGTACGTTAACGAAGGAACAATTTGTGTTTGATTGGCTGATTTTAGACAATGAGCTATTGTCTTTTATTAGGTACTTGTGTGCTTGTGAGCTAGTTAGAATAGGTTGTGAATGAAGTATCTGCCACATTGGGTGGCTATGCAATTCAGAATGGATCAATAACTTCAGGACAAGGTTGAATTCTTGCCTGTCCCGCCATGTTCATTCCAAGTAGGGGTTTCCATTAGGTACTACAACTAGGGGAAGAGTAATATGTTGACTCGAGCAAATTGTAATGAAGTATGTGTTTATGAAGATGAGTAATCCTAAGACTTCACCATCTGATCAAGCAAGAATGCACAGGGAAAGTTGCGATTCCTCTGCATCGAGGAATCTTGACAATCGTAGTGAAGGAAATTCCAAAATCAAGGTAGTGACGGTAAGTGAATGGAGCAATGAGGAGGAAAATTTCCCTTTGGATACAGAGGTTCAACTTAATGATTCAAGTGAAACTAATGTCAAACTAAAAGTGGCACCAATGGTTCTACTAGAAAAAAGGTGAAAGCAGTTTTCATGACTCAGTCACATCAAGGAGTACTCTAAAATCGTCACTAATATAAGAGTACTAGTGACCGGCTTTCTCTGTAAGCATTCTACTTAAGGTTCAGAAACTGAGATCTAGAAAGTTAGATGGACACAAACACACTGAGTTAGAAACTAAGATCCAAGAAGAGTAAATAAATTATTTATTGAGAATTTTGAGAAGGAATTGTGATGATATAAAATAATAGTAGGAGAGCTTGAGGTTTAAAGGAGGGAAGCAGTAAGGTTAAAGGAAAGGTGCTTCAGAGGGTAGAAGCAATAGTGGAAGAGTTCAAGAAGACTCAAATAATAAGAGGAATTGTAGAGTGAAGAATTCAAAATAGGTTCAAAGGAGAGCAGCATGTCCTTAAGTAGAATGCTTAGAGAGAAAGATCGTTACTAGTAGTCTTGTAATAGTGACGATTTTAGAGTACTCCATCATGCAATTGGGACATGACAACTACTTTCACCCTTTTCGGGTGGAACCATTGGTGCCACTTTTGATTTCACATTAGTTTCACTTGCATCACTGGGTTGAACCTCAATATTCAAAGGGAAATCTTCCTCCTTATTGCTCCATTCACTTATCGTCTCTACCTTGATCTTGGAAGGTCTTTCACTATGATCGCTAGGATTCCTCGATGCAGAGGAATTGCAACCTTCCTTGTGCATTCTTACTTGATTAGATGGTGAAGTCTTAGGATTATTCATCTTCATAAACACATACTTCATTACAATTTGCTCGAGTCAACATATGACTCTTCCACTAGTTGTAGTACACAAGGGAGAACCCTGCTTAGAATGATCTTGGTGGGACATGTAAGAATTCAACCTTGCTAAGAAGTTATTGATCTATTATGAATAGCATAGTGAAATGATATGACATATACTTTGCTACACAACCTATTCCAACTAACTCACAAGCACATAAGCACCTAACGAAAGACCGTAGCTCGTCATCTATACTCAACCAATCAAATACAGATTTTTTTTTTCATTAACGTGCATTAATAATCCACTATATTAGTGATGATTTTTAAAACCAACACTAATAATGCACCCCTTTGGGGGATCCTGAGTTGACTTATAAAGGTTAAGTTAGAGGATAATTTCTTCTCAGTGAGGCTCCGTAGATTCAAGTCCTCTGTAATTGGTAACCTATTGAACTTTTTTCCCTGTCAACAAATGCATTATTAGTGATGGTTGTAAAAACCATCACTAATATAAGACTACTAGTGATGGTCTTTCTCTTTAAGCATTCCACTTAAAAGGACATGGGTTGCTCATCGTATTTTATCTTCAACTCATTTAGATTCTCATTTGTGGTGTCAAGCACATTGGCGAGGTTAGCCACAACATCATCTGATATATTTCTGATTTTGCTTCCTAGATAATATCAACAATTGTTTTTATCTATCCACTGCTACAAAGATAGTCACCTATTGACCCAGTTGAAATGTAAACATCTTCACGAGCAACCCACCCATGCATGCAGGCAAAGAAAGGAGGAAGGAGGACCAAAAGGAGGAGGGAAACGAGGGGGTAGGTGGGAGATTACGAAAAAAATGGAAAATCAACGCGTATTCTAGGTGGCTAAAACATGGAATATGGACGTTGTTGCCACAACCCAACTACTACCACCGTGATCGTAAGTAAAATGACTAGTGGGAACTAGTCTTGCATCAAATAAGCCAATAGTAACAAGTAAAAAATGGGGTTCGAGGTGCCCAACACGTGAAACAGGCATATTTTTTACACAAATTGACTGTCACCACCATACTCATAAGAAAAAAGACCCATGGGAGCTAAACCTGCATCAAATAATGCAATGGTTCCCAAATTTGATTATATATTATGATGTTAAAGATTAAGTTATAGTTACACAATATAACTCTTATTTTTTTTTTTTTTAGAAAGGCAACTTGTTAGTCCAAAATTATTACTTTAACAAATAAAATAATTGATTAGTGGAGTGTATAACAAATTTTATTTTTTTTTAAATTTATGAAGCATTGATTAGTGAAAATGTGAAAGAAGTATATATATATATATATATATATATATATATATATATATATATATAATTTTTTATTAGTAACGGTTTAAAATTGTTGGAATTGGTGTATTCCCAAGGGGGGGGGGTGAATTGGGTATTTAAAAATTTATGCCTAGGTTAAACCAGATGACAACAGTATTACGCAACCTAGGGTCTGTTTATTCAATCCCAATCACACTGGTAATTAACTGAGTAAATATTTAAACAACTAAAGCAATCTTAGTATTTTCCAAGCATTCACAGAAATTGAAATATAACAAAATAAATACAGAAAATTAAATAGTGCACCGAAAAAGAATGACACATGATATGTTATCGGGGTTCGGCCAATATAGCCTACGTCCCCGCCTCAAGCTCACAAGTAAGAGGATTCCACTAAGTTGTTCACTTGCGGGTGGAGCGACACCGTTTACAATACCTTATCAGGATGGTGCACCTAGTTCTCCTAATCGGGTCTGAACCAGTTTGGTGCTCTCTTAACTGGGTTTGAGCAAATCTGCGATTATTCACAGGGATAGTGTCCCTCTTCTGACAACCCGTCGGGATTACAATAGATAATCAAATGAAATATTTTTTTGTACAACCAGAAAGCTTCTCAAAAGTAGATGTGTACAACAATATGCTAAGAAATACACTCAAGTATGATAAGGAATTAATTCTCAAGTGAGATTTGGTCTAAATAATGTATCTACTCACAACAATATATATATATATATATATCTATGTATATGTGAGTGAGTGAGGTCTTTGATTCACTAGAAGATATATTCACAATGTAAGCAATCAAAGAATCTAAATAACCTTAATCAAATGCCTCAATAATATGTTTAAACAATGAAGCACAAAAAGGTTATGGATTAAGTTTGCAAAAGATTTATCAAGGATAAAGGCAAACTTTCAGTTCTTGTAATCTGTATGTAAGAAACTCACAAGTTAAAATAATTTTCCCAAACAATGCTAATCAATCAACAACAATATGGGAAAAATTACCAAGAAAACTCTCACTGAAGAATTTTCAAATGAGTATAGAAATTTGAGAGTATATAGAGATTTGTGTAGGAAAATACTTGCAACAATAAAGCTCAAAACTCCCCTTTAACTTGCAATTAATTTGCAAGTGAGAAGTATAAGCAAATAAATCTCTCAACTCTTAAAAAGATTTTAGCAAGTAATGTAAGAGAGAGTATGAAAAAAATTGCTTGAAAATATGTTGTATGGCCAACGATTTGTTCGGTCGATTGGGCCTTTAATTTAAGCCTAAAAATCTGACGTCGGTTGACCGAAGTCTTTGTTTAATCGATTTTGGCCCTTGAGTTTTTTCAACCCTATGTGAGTAAGATGTGTCATTTTATTTTAAAGGTATTGGTTTCTATGAGTCAATGTATGGTCCATTGAGCATTAGAACCCTATCATGTATGCATATGCATTATTATAGACTATATTAATATTACAGACCCAAATAAACTGAATGCAATTACAATTTGAAAGATTTATCTTTATTCCCTTTGCACTTCGTATAGCCATGCCATGCGCCAAGTGATGTTGAATTTTAGCTCCTCATAGCTTCTATGTTATCCTCATCATCCGTGCATGCAAAGTGATAATCCTGTTCACATTCTCGATGCACAGGTTAGATACTTTGTATTTGTCATAATCAAAATGAGATAGGACTCAAAAAGTCAACAAAAATAAATGTAAAATTTGGTCCCCTTACTATAGAATGTTAGTAAGTTGAACTAAAGGATCTAAACTATACTAAAACTACATTGGTTGATGGAGTGTGAGCAATTAGAAGGTCACTAATGGTCTCATCAAATGTGATGAGGATGTGCTTAATGCTGAGTAGGGGGTAATGAAGTCTTGAAATTTGTGATACTAATTCCATCAATTAATATCTTAATTTGATTAATTGCTTCTGTGAATATTTTTATCTTTTCAGCATATTTTGTTAACAAAAAATAATGGAATTAATATTTTTCAAAGTCCTGTAAAGCGGGTTTAGTGGACTAAATGAAACTATAAATTAACTTCTTATTGTTGTGTATGGTAGTATAGCTTCTTTTTTTTTTTTTTGGTTTATTAACTAATATACTTTACTCTATTCAGAGCTGGACATATTTTTCTTAGACACAATTTAACAATGGAGAAGATGAAAACTGCCCTACTAACTTCTAGTTTAGATTCAAAGGAAGGTGATGATTCAATGTCTAGAAGTGTTGCCTGCCATGAGGATATTTATAGTTCAAATGTCAAGAACAAGTCAAGCTTGCCTCAATCTATGGCCGATGCAAGCTATTTTATGTCTAATTTCCAGTGTTTTGTGTATAGGCTCAAAGAACTTCGTAGTTATTATTTTAGTGAGATAACCTATGCTTTTGTGTTTTTTTAATAATTGGTATTTTGTATTTCTATTTGTAGGAAACAGGGTCGTGTGACAATGGGCACTTGAGGAGTACATCATGGGCATTTGAAGGTTTGTTCCCACTCACCATGGATGTTGTGCTATAATGTGATGAGGTCTAGTGATCTAGTTTCCTTTCTCTTTTTGTCTTGGAATACAAAGACTATTAACAATAACTGGCCAAAAATAGAGCAAGATGTAGATATGGGAGGGGAAACTTCAATTATGAATAGAATCACTGGCTATCACCATTTCGTGTTAATTAAAAATTTGGAGAAAGACTTGTCCCCAAGAGTAGTTGTGGAATTCATACATGAGCAGACTACCATATCAACATAAGTGTGCATTTTTCCAAGCTTGTCTTTAGAGGCATACACGAGGGGAACCATTGTGTTGGATTGTAAAGAGAACCTGTAGAAATTATAGAAATATTTGGAGAATCCAAATCACATTATAACATCTTCAACAGGAAGGTATCTATTCTTGTTGTGCCTTGGTGGTTTGGTAACTTGGTCCCAGTTAGTGTTGCTTGCTTTCTAATTTTTTATTTTTCTGGTTTCCTTTGTTTCATTAGCATAATGTGAATGAAGTGTAGCTTTGAAATGTTAGATTCAAGAAATTATTTTTTTGGCTGATTTCACAATATCTTATCTTCTGTTAGATGGATTTTTATACAAATTTGATGGTTATCAATATTTTTGTATATATTTGGTGAATTGCAGTGGAGTATACAATAGCTTCCTTGTATCCATATCTTGTTTTTTTGTCAGATGGATTTTTTTTATTGCTATTTTGCATTACCTTGCATTCTGTTAATGACCTATTTTGTTAATTTTAATATGTTATACCATTAGTGCATTATGAGTTCATTGTTCACAATTTAGCATCATTAATTGTTTGGTGGAATTAGTTTGTTGAGCATCATTGTTGCATGTGGAATGCATTTCATAGAGAGCCATTCTTTTTCGAGCACATTTTTGCCGCATTTGCTTACTTGTCAAATGCAAGGACTAGAGCATCTAATTTCTAGTGTTGAACCTTTTCAATGTTCTTTCTTGCATCTTTTTCTTTGCAGATAATTAGTCCATTTCTTTATTTATTATTTATATATTCTTGAACGATTTCTTCCATGTAGTAAACATACAAGCATATGAGTGCGCAAGCCACACTCACTTGCTCTCACCATCACTGCTACCCCACTAAAACACATGGAGAGATTACTATTGCCATTTCCTTGCATAGGATGAGCTATTCTACAATATACTTGATTCATTGTTGATTGTACAGTGTTAGCCTTTTTCCTCTATTTCCATATCGTATTATATTGGATTTGGAGTAATTGCTTTCATTTGAACTTATATTTCCATTGTCATATTGAACCAAATGTAAATTGACATTTTGACTAAATAATGCACTTTTGTTTGAAAACTCTAGATATGTTCATGACTTGGGATTCGTTGAATAAGTGAATTCTTTAATGGCCCAATAACTTCCCCAAACCAATGCCAAGTGATGTTTGTGATTTTGATCATTTTATGGTTAGTTAGCTTTCATTACTTTGTTCCTTTTCTGCAGGCCGTGGGTGATAACTCAAAAGATACCAAGGCATGGATTATTTAAACCATCAATTGAGAACCTGAAAGAGAAGTCCCTAGCAAGTTCTTAGCCTACTATATTATGCATATTTAAGGGCAAAAGAATTAAAAGAGCTTGTATCTTATAATATTAAAAAGGTTATATGTTTTGGTGTGCCATGACATTGCACCTCAATACTGTTGACCAGAATAATTTTCTTGGATAGCATGTGTTTTTCTTGTGTAGCATGGGTTGGACATAAATAAAGACGTGCTTTCTTGTTGATTTTCTGCATTATTCCAGCGTTTTTGCCTTATTTTTGTTCTCGCAACAAACTTTCATAAGGGCCATAAAATAAATCTTTCATTTTTATTTTTTTTATTTTTTGATAAAATATCATTAAGTAGAAAAGTGAGATTTTATGCTAGTGTTGGAGCTCTGTTGTGGAATTGCATAGTTGATTTTATGATTCTCATCTTGTAGAAGGAATTACAGAGCACAAATACTATAATTGGCAGAGAATTAAAGCTCTATTAGTTAGGAACTGAAGAATACATGATTGCTAAGCAACTAAGGGATTTATTCATGGAGTTTGCAGATATCAGGAGTGACTGCACAAGAAGCTTGCATTGGAAGAGAGACAAATCTTGCACCCGTCTCATCTAGTTTCACTGATTCAAGCAAATAATTAACTATCCTAAGTTCTTGTGGATGGGTTTATCTATACCTATATTATGGTATGATCAATGTCCCAATTTTTGTCTATACTTTTGTACTTGTTGTACATGGATTTTTGGTTCATAACACTCACAATGATCTTCCTAGAAAATCTTGCTATGAAATACAGTCAAAACTTGAACGCCTTCTCGACTAGTTAATTCTCCACACTTGGGTTTATGTAACTAGATATTATATAATTATCTATATATTCAAGAAATTGAATATTCATTTACATGTTATCAAGCTTTTTGCCGCATTTTTGCAAATCGAGTGTGTTCAGTCCCGACACGTCCATCACATTGACTTGGATGTGCCACATCTGACAGTGCCCAGAAACTCCTTCTAGGGAGCTTTTTGCCCACTTAGAAGTAAAGTTAGAATACAAACATAGTAACCTTAGTTCACGGTTTTGCACCCAAGTGTCCAATTTGGGCATATGAGGTCCAAATTGAGTAGGGTCAATCTTGACACATCCATCACATTGACTTGGATGTGCCGGAGGCAACGGTGCCCAAAAATCCTCCCTGGGAGCTTTTTCCCTACTTAGAAGCAAAGTTTGAATACAAACATAGCAAACTTAGTTCATTTTAAGCATCCAAGTGTCCAATTTGGGCATACGAGGTCCAAACTGATTGAAGTTAGTCTTGACATGTCTGTCACATTGACTTGGAAATGTCAGAGCTAATGGTACCCAAAAGCTCCTCCTCAGGAGCTTTTTCCCCACTTAGAAGCAAAGTTAGAATACAAACATAGTAAACTTAGTTGATTTGAAGCACCCAAGTGTCCAATTAGGGCATACGAGGTCCAAAATGGATGGAGTTAGTCCTTGACATGTCCATCACATTGACTTGGATGTGTCGAAGCTGACGGTGCCCAAGCACTTCTCCCCGGGATCTTTTTCCCCACTTAGAAGTGAAGTTAGAATACAAAAATAGTAAAATTAGTTTATTTTATGCACTCAAGTGTCCAATTTGGACATACAAGGTCCAAACTAAGTGGGGTTAATCTTGACACATCTGTGAGATAGAGGTTGACATGCTAGAGCTGACGGTGCTAAAAAATTCCTCCCCAATTGAAAATTATGCGCTTATAGACAGACTTTGTAAACTTAGTTGATTTGAAGCACCCAAGTGTCCAATTTGGGTATACGATGTCCAAACTGTGTGGGGTTAGTCCCAACATGCCTGTCACATTGAGCTTGATGTGTTGAAGCTTACAGTGCCCAAAAACTCTTCCCCGATTAAAAATTATGCGCTAAGAGGCGAACTTAGTAAACTTAGTTCATTTTAAGCACCCAGGTGTCCAATTCGGGCGTACGAGATCCAAACTGAGTTGGGTCAGTCCCAAGATGTTTGTCACATTGACTTGGACATGCCAAAACTGACGATACCCAAAAAATTCTCTCTAAGAGCTTTTTCCCTGCTTAGAAGTAAATTTAGAATACAAACATAGTAAACTTAGTTCAGTTTAAGCACTCGAGCATCCAATTTAGGCATACGAGGTCCAAACTGAGTGGGGTATGTCCCAAAATGTTTGTCACATTGATATGGACATACCAGAGTTGATGGTGTCCAAAAAATCCTCCCTGATTAAAAATTATGCGATTAGATGCGAACTTAGTAAACTTAGTTCATTTTAAAAACCCAGGTGTCCAATTCAGGCATACGAGGCCCAAATTAAGTGAGGTCAGTCCCGACACATCCATAACATTGACCTAAACATGCTAGAGCTAACAGTGCACAAAGACCCCTCTTTGGGAGCCTTTTCCCTACGTAGAAACAAAGTTAGAATACAAACATAGCAAATTTAGTTCATTTTAAGCACCCAGGTGTCCAATTTGGGCATACGAGGTCCAAAATGAATGGGGTTAGTCCTGACACTTCCATCATATTGACCTGGACATGCCAGAACTGATGGTGCCTAAAAACTCCTTCCTAGGAATTTTTTCCCCGCTTAGAATACAAACTGTTAGCCTTGGTGGCTACATAATCATATTTAATATGTTTTGATGATATTAACCTATTTGTGGTTCCTAGTGTTTTCCATTTTTGCAGATCATGTTTAGTATAGGTTCAAGTGGCAATTACATGAAGTACTAGATCAAAGGCAAAGATCGAACTGAATAGACGTCAAGTAGGAAAGATCAGATAGACATTCACTCGGAAAGGACTCAAGCACAATCAAGTGACAACTTAATGTAAAATTATATGTAATGGGGAGTGTGTTTGAGGTAGTATATTTTGTAACTCTTGAAATTTTATTTCTACATGATTTCTGACAAGAGTTGAGTAATTGCACATGCATCCTAGGACACATGGGTTTATAGGATATCACTAAAGTCACAAACTCAACATTCATAGTTTTCAAATATAAAACAAAGAGTTTTTCAAAAGAATCATAAACTCAAATATGTTTTCTAAAGTGACAAGTTTTCAAACATCCTAGTACTTTAGACATTTACAAACTTAGTCCTAGTTTTTCCAAAACGAGCTTTATGTCCTAAAGCCTCAAAGAAAGTTAAGTATATTTTTATAAAAGGACATATAAGCATATAAGATATATAAATAAGCTTTAAAATATGTTTTCATAAAGTAGATATCTTATACTCAAGGGGAAACTCATTTGGACAAGCCTAAATTATCACTAGATCAAATATTATTTATGTGCACTTGTACTAGCATGAGTTAGTTCATTTAGAGGCTCATTAGTGTGGAAAATAGGGGACTTGTCGGCTAATGGCTTGCACTCATTGACTAACAATTCCAGTAGCCAAAACGAGTATTCAACCTAGGTGACTCATTGATGAGTGAGGATGACTCGTTGACGACTAGTGAGGACTCATTGATAAGTAGGGTAGACTCTTCGACAAATCGCATCATAAACAACGCACTAATAGCTAGAAAACAGCTAGTTTCTGTTGGGATTTGCTCCCAACAACCACATAACGGCTAGCAAAGGTTTTTCGCTATAAATACAAGTTCTTAGACTTGCTTAGTATTGGTTTTGATCATTTTAGTGAAATATATCTTTTGAATACCAAACCTAGGAACTTTACATATTTGTTTATCATTCATAAGTGCTCAATCTCTCTTGCTCTTTAATCTTGTGTGAATCATTCCTTGAGAGAATAGTATGAGGTTTCCTTTGTAATTGATATTAGCTCATTTGTGAAGCATTTCCTTGCATTTCCATCATCTTGTAAAAGGTTCTTTGTGAACTGTTGTTGGAAGTTCTTTGTGAACAATTTGATGAAGGTTCCTTGTGAACCAAAGGCTCTTGGTGAGTGCGGTTGGGATTTGTTCCCGAGTGTAGGGATTTGTTCCAAAGTTGTAAGGCTTCTCCACCAGTGAAAAAGTATCCTTAGTGGATTATGGAATCCTTGGCTTGGTGCTAATGCGTGGAAATAGGCTTGGTGCTGAACCACGTAAAATTCCCAGTGTTGATCTTTTTATACCCTTCTCTTTATTTTATTTGTCTTGTGCTTGATTTACATTATATATATAAATTGTGATATAATTTCGGGTGGAACGTTTAACAAGTGGTATTTGAGAAAGGTGCTTGTATTTTTAGAGTAAAATCCAGAGCATAAAAGATCAAATGGCATATTCAGTGAACACCTCCTCTTCCATTGGACAATCCATTTTTTAACCACCATTGTTTGAAGGTACCAACTAGCTACTTTGCGCGGAAAAATAAAATGGCCGTCTTCATTCAAGCATATGACTTGGATTTATTGGAGATCATCTCCAAAGGAGAATTCTCAATCAGAAAGAAAAATGATAGAATGTGGATACTCCAAAGGCTTTATTGGAACAATCACCAAGCGAAAAAAGGTTAGTTGAACTCAATTTTAAAGCAATGCATATTATTTATTGTAGTTTAAATGACGTTGTACATAGTATTATTTGAGAATGTAAAATTGCCAAATAAATATGGGATGTACCTAAAAACATCTTTGGAAACACATCTCAAAATGATCAAACAAAAATATGCGTGCTAGTTAGAGAATATAAGATGTTTAAATTAAATGAAGGTGAAGAAATTTCGTCTATGCTCACTTGGTTCACACACCTTGTTGGCCTTATAAGGCTTACGAATCTTATTTTGATGACAACAAATCAAGAGAACTTAACATATTTGGTTAAATGATGATGTTTCAGTTACCTCAAGTATCAAGATCAAGTGACTTATATCAAAATGCTTGACAATGACTACTAAAAGCTCGAACTTAATATTGCAAGATTTTATGAAGCTAAAGACTATTGAAGTTTAAAGTCAAGCTATACATGAAGACAAGTTTTACATGAAGAAAAGAAGGTATACATGAAGACTTAGTAGTAGTGTAATAGTTGTTTAAAAGTCTCATGTAAGTACTTCGCATATTTTTCAATGTAAGAGATTGAAGCTTTTAGGATTCAATATTGACTTAGAGACCTGATTTTGAAAAATCTAAAAAATGATTTTAAATTAAGTCTCATAAAATATTTTCAAAAATTGAAGGTTTAACATATTGAATAAACAAAGTTTTTGGAAAGATGCAAGCTCAAGTGACTGACTATATTGGATTAGGCGTATGACATATTCTATGCTAAATAAATTGAGCAGACATAATAGTATCAGGTGTTGACCTGATAGGTCACACCTAGTTTTGATCATGACAAATACTCTTGGTACTGATGGTTGTACTAAGGCTTGCATGTAGGTTCACCTTGCGCGTGTACTCAAACTAAAAGACATATCATGATGACGTGCGGTGTTCGTACTGATAAATGAAGATGTCTGTTTTGTATTTGTATTTTCTTTTCACTTTCTTCATTCTGGGATGTAATATTATTGTGGACTGTACATTCCTATGAATTGTAATAATTTGCATCATGCATGATAGGTAGGTATGCTGAAATAGACCCTAGTTGGACTTTAGGTACCTACACCATAGAAAGACCTTGGGGATCGATCGACCAAAGCCGGATTTTTTCGGTGTCCTCAAATACCTTAGAAAGATCCTAGTTCTCAGCACTTAATCATAAAATAGTCCCCAACATCACTCATTATATCAGAGAAATTAAATAAGGCAAAATTGGACTTTAATTGAAAATCTTGAGAGAGCTCAGGCAATCGAACTTGTGGCGTTTAAAACGCCTCGAACAACTGAACCCTGGACAAAGTCAAATTGTTGACTTCTTGTTTGGTAGACCAAACTGACTTTAACATATCTTTCTCGGTCACCCAAACCCATGTTAGAGCACTTTTTACCAACCCGGAAGCCTGAACCTTCGCGGTCAAAAAGTCCTCGGGTGACCGAACTTACTAGTTTGGTTAATCGAACTTGTATCTAGGCACTTGAACCAAGGACATAAAGTTTCTGTCTTTTGTTCATCCTGACTTCGGGCACTCGAACCTTTTAAAAATGATTTTCTGAATGAGTCTATTCGGGCACCTGAACCTTAGATCAGGCACTCGAAACTTGCGGGTTAACTTAATTTTTACTGAAAATTAAAAGGGGTAAACTGGGTTAATTTTTTTAAACTTGCTTTAAACTTTTCTAATTATACTCATTGAGTCCCCAACAGTCAAAAATTACTCCTTGCCTATATATACATATTCATTTGCAATAATTAGCAAAGATTAGCAAATTGATTAAGAGCAAAATTCTCTAAATTCAAAAATCCCTTTTTAGCCTATACTACTCCTGAACACTCCAGAACTTCATTTTCCTTGATCTTTTAAGTGTTGTGAGTATTTCTAAAGTGATTGTGCTTAATCTTCCTAGTTAGTACTCTCATTAGCTATATTGTTTAGTTGATTTATTTGATAGTATAACATTAAGTTCTTCCACCGATTTTATTTGATAAATCTTGAGTGGGAAGAATTAGAAGGTTGTGGTTCTTGCATTTTCATTGCAAGACACGTAAGCCTATATTTTTGTGTGCAAAAATGGTTTTCAAAGTTTGCATTCAAACACTCCTTATGCTTAGTATATTGAGAACATCTTGTTGAGTTTCTTTCAATCAACTTGCTAGCATATTTGAAACCTTAATATGATATTGTGATATTAAAATATTTTGTTTCAAATCTTGTTTAGATATACACTCTTGATCTAGATTGATTATCTATACTTATTTGAGTGTTCAACACACATTAGAGCATTGAGCATATTTACATATCGTACGTGCTTGCATTATTGCTAGAACTATACTGGTGTATATATTTGCATGTGAAGAAGCTTATTTTTGTGTACAAAAATTTCATATCATTATCTATATTCTAGGCATGCCCCTGAAGAGGGAGACTAGTCCTATAGAATAGTTTTGAACTGGCTTAGCCCGATTAGGAAAGTTAGGTGTGCCACCTAGGTAAGGCGTGTTGTATTAGGTGCCGCTCCACCCGTTTAAGTGAGCCTTTGTGGAATCCTTGTGCTGGTGTAGCCAAGGTAGGGACATAGGCACTTTGGCCGAACCTTGATAACATATCGCATGTATCGTTTACTTTTTTCACACTTTACTTTACTGCACATGTATGTTTATTTATTGATTGCATAGACTGACCCTAGGTTGTGTAGTACTGTTGTTAAACCGATTGACCTTAGCGATAATTTTTTAAAAAACCAATTCACCCGCTCTTTTATTGTTGCACCAAAGCTAACAATTGGTATCAGAGTCTCATAACTTAGACTTAAACGTCATTTAGTTAAAGATCATGATGGCTCGTGTTAGTGCATCCCCTTCACGTGAGGGAAGATTAGTCACACACCTACCAATATTCTGTGGTGATAACTATGCTATATGGAAATTTAGAATGACTGTGTATGTGAAAGCTTTGAATTGGAAATTCTAGAAAGTCATTGATTAGGGTGATAGTGTGCCTGTGAAATCCACTGGTTGTACTAATGTTCCTAAATCTGAATATGAATTAAATGACCATGATAGGAACTTAATGTAGGTAAACTTTGATGCGATGAATACCTTGCTACATGCTTTAGATTCTAATATTTTGTGTGAGGTTATGGCTTGTAGCAATGCTAAGGAGATCTGGGATGGACTTAAGAGGAGATATGGAGCATCCATGCAAAATAAAGTGATCTCTCCATGCGACTCAAGCTTTACTGATCTTAAAGAAGGTAACCAGTGCTTTGTTGCCTTAACTAACAATGAGGTTATCTCTGTTCCTTCTGTTTTAGTAGATAAATCTAGAGATGATTCATGTGTTGTTTTGAATGATATATTTGTTTATGAATTATATGATAGTACTGATGATGAAAGCATGACAACTTATGAAGAATTGAAAATTGAATATGTTAGGACTCATAAGTTATTTGTTAAATCTAATAAGAAATATTCTGTTTTAGTGAACAAGTATGAAGCATGTATGAAAGAATGTGAATCTAAAGTTCTTGATGAAAGAGAAAATGACCTGAAAATCAAAAGAATAGTAAGCAAGAATGAATCATTAGAAAAAGAATTGATTGTCATGAAGTCTAAAATTTCTAATGATAGTAATAAAGACCATCTAATTGCAGAACTTGAACAAAAAGAAAACAATATGACTAAGGAATTCATTAAGCTTCAAGATGTTTGCAAGGGTCTTAACAATTTGAAAATGAAAGAGATAAAGAAGAAAATAGAAGACCAATCTAGGATCATCTACATGTTCACTAGAGGTAAGGACAATTTTAATAAGTTGTTAGGTTCACAAAAGATGACCTTAGATAAGGAAGGTATAGGTTTTAATGGAATTGAAAATAGGAAAAGGAAGAACCTATTCATGGGGTACTTTGTAAAAGAATCAAAACATTATGCTAGGACCTCCTCCAGTCCATACACTCACACCACATGTGTCTTATGTAAAAAGAAGGGGCACGTAAAATTTGATTGCCCGTTTAAAAGAAAAGGTGTGAAACCCAAATGAGTATGGAAAGTCAAAGAATCACCCAATCCTAACCCATCAAGAATAAAAGATAGAAAAATGGTATGGGTTGTTAAGAAAACAAATCCCTTGAAATTCAAGGAAGAATTTACTTAAACAGGAATTACATAATCACATAATTCTTCCTTAGCATTTAGGATTAGCCATAGGGGGTAGTGTTGATTAAAGGCTTAGGAAGTGGTTCGGGCTGAAAATGTAAAATCTTAGTATATGTCCACTATTTAAAATTTTACATACTAAGCATTTTGAAAAATCAAACCAACTTGTAAATCCAAGTATATAACCAATCTAAACGTAATGCATATATTCATTGGTTGAAATATGAAATTATTGGCTGTTTGAATAAAAATCCACTTCCAAATGAACAAGGCAATTGTGTCTGGCATATTATTCTCAAATGCTTAATTCATACTTGAATATACAAATCTTAAGTTAAGCATATCTTGTCCATTGCATGTATTTGAGCTTTAGGGAATCCATCTCGATATATATTCTTTAAACCTAAAATTTTTTTTTTAGATATAAAAGCCTTAATCATAGCTTAGTCATTACTCCAGGCTTAAGCACTAATGACTATTAGTTCCTATTCTATCTAGTGCTTACTTAAAGACATATTTCCATAATCAAAATTAGAGGCAACCATTAAGGGATTTTAGTTTCACTAATTAACCAAAATATTCCCTTTTGTGCTTAAAATGTAAAAATCTTCTAATTTTGGTTCACTGTATCCTCCACAGGAAATTCTTACCAAACCACGATCATATTCAATAAGGTTTCACCCATTCCTTGGTTTGTATCCTTACTCCTCTATATGATCATACCTAAAGGATACTTTCCAATCACCAAAGAGCAGTGTTCCAAAATTCATACTCTTCTAGTTGCTCTTTATCTAAATTGTTTGGACATATCCTCTTCCATGAAAATATCTTGAATCATGTCCATTCATAATGAATAATCTTTGAACATAACATAAATTTTAATTTTTCAAGAGTATTAATCCAAAATTTCTTTCATAAGCTCTCAAACATTAAATCAAATCCTTTAGAGCTTCAGTTTTTTGAATTAAGTTAAATGGCTAATATGATTGCTATTGGTTTCAACATATATGAAAATGTAATAACTGAGAAACCTATGCATGAACGATAAGAAAGACAAGCCATTTGAACTTAGGTCTCTCGCGTATTGTAAATCATAAGAAAAGAGGCAAATATAAGCTTAGAACTCTCAAAGAAATATTCATTGTGACTTTTTGGTCTGTTAAGCCTAAGAACTCAAAGCCAAGCATATATCAATAAAAGTCCAAATCTCTTGGCTAAATGTTTTGAAAAATAAGAAAAAGACATTAAATGAGTCGAGTGCATAATTGAGGGGGAGCATGCATCGTTCATATCTATATTCATTAAAATGCTCTCAATTTTTATCTATGCTTATATGTCTGTATGCTCCTGTGAGAACAACTTTGCACTAATCTCATAACTATCTATTGTTAGTTATTGTTCATATCATCTATTGGATAGTTCATTGCTTTTATGAGTTGTTGATTGAACTATTGGAAAGCATGCTTGTGTTGAAAGCCTCCTGCATGGTGGATGAAGTGATATAATTTGCATGCTAGTTGTGAATATTAGGTTGTTTCTTGCTTTATATGATTTATCTGTTGAAAATAGCTCATTATTAGGTACAAAATTTATGGGAAAACGTCCAATTTACTAACAGAATGCTGCCAAAATTTTGGTAGATTTTTTCCAAGATAAAACTTTGTATAAAGATGATTATGATAATAAAAATGTTAAAATGTTTTTGAAAGGATGAGTGAAAACTTAAATAGAAATATAGCACTTTCATCCTTGCATAATCATCGCATACTTAGAAAACCTAAGCTCTATCCTTATGGAAAGATCATAAAGGACTCACATGCATTAATTCACATTCTTGAATATTGAGGCTCTTCAGAAAATCCTGAGCATTATATCCAGTGCTTAAAGGCTTATGATTTGATATGGAATGTTCTTGGGTCATGAACATTATTGCATGCCTTAATACATATACTCTCTGATGCATCTATGGTCCATAGGGACAACTATACTAATCACGTGACAATTGTAATTGACAAATACTCAGTATAGTTGATTTTAAAGACTTGGATTGATGGCCTATACTCCGAGGCATAATGAAATAATTCTCTATTTAGTATAAGCTGCTTATTGCATCTAAGCTAGAATTCAAATTGATAGGGGGAGCATCTAAAATTAAAATGCCTATAATATTATGCTCACAAACTTTTTAGCTTAGATATGTTGTTGAATCAAATGTGGCATATGCTTGAATAAAATGGTTATATTGAAAATTTTTAAGTTGAAATATGTTATTTTTCCACAGTCAGCTGTGTAGCCATATGATTCTTGTTTTGAATTGCCCAATATATTTAGGATCTTTATGGTTGGTTTTTCTGGTTATATTCTTGTATGTGCTTAATTGAAAAACCAAAAAAATGTTGCTTGCTTGTTTTAAAATTAAAGTTTCTTGTTCAGCAAGCACCCCCATACTTTTTGCAAATATCAAGGGGGATATATATTTATATACATACATACATACATACATACATACATACATACATACATACATACATACATACATACATATATATATATATATTTTGGCAAGATCAAATTTCAAAACTAAACTCTTTATCTCTTGCCTTATCATCAGTATACATACATATATATATATATATATATATATATATACTTTTTGGCAAGATCAAATTTCAAAACTAAACTCTTTATCTCTTGACTTATCATCAATATACATATATATATATATATATATTAATTGCATAACTGGTTCGATAAATACACATGAAAATGCATACGAACTAGTTAGATGGTTTTATGCTCAAACCTTCTACCTGTTATCATATGCTGTATGTTTTAAAATCAATTCTTTTACGAGGCTTATGTTATGATTTAAATCGCTATGATTTGTGGATAATTCTTGTCTAATCATGTTTGTTTTGTCATTATAAATTTGAATGACCAGTTATATTGTTTGTGTGCTTAATTGCCCTATACTTTGTGAGTTTGTTTATAGTTTGCAATGCATAGCTATCATATCTCGTGCATGTGGATAGTTATATTTCTATTTTTCTGCTTTGATTTATGTACTGTTTGAGTTGATTGATTGAAATGTTCTATATATTTTTGATTGAAACTCAAATCATGTCACTTAGATACAAAGCAATGATTGGGAATGCTCTACTTTTAAACGGCATGCTCCCAAATTTTTTTTGGAATCCTCCCAATATACCTTTTATATCTAAATGATGTCCTTTGCTTTCATGCTTGATTGCTTAGCCCTTTTTTGCTGTTTCCAAAAGGGGGAGAAAAGGCAAAACTAGGTACTTAAATCTAAATTTAATTACCCACAATAAATCATTTAATTTGAGCTTAAATTGTCTTTATGCATAAAGTCAGGGAGAGCCTTTCTAGGCAGTAACCACTTTTGCATAAAGTATTTGTCATCATCAAAAAGGGGGAGATTGCTAACCTGATAGGTCACACCCAGTTTCGATCATGATAAATATTCTTGGTATTGATGGTTGTACTAAGGCTTGCATGCAGTTTCACCTTGCGCATGTACTCAAACTGAAAGACATATCATGATGGTGTGCGGTGTTCATACCAATAAATGAAGAAGTCTGTGTTGTATTTGTATTTTCTTTTTTACCTTCTTCATTCCAGGATGTAATATTATCATGGACTATACACTCTTATGGCTTGTAATAATTTGCATCATGCATGATAGGTAGGTATGCTCAAACGGACCCTAGTTGGACTTTTGGTATTTACATAGACCATAGAAAGACCTTAGGGATCAATCGACTAAAGTCGAATTTTTTTGGTGTCCCCAAAGACCTTAGAAAGATCCTTGGTCCCAGCACTTACACATAAAATAGTCCCCAATATCACTCATTATATTAGGGAAATTAAATAAGGAAAAATTGGACTTTAATTGAAAATCTTGAGAGAGCTCAGGTGACAAAACGTGTGGCGTTTAAAATGCCTCGAGCGACTGAACCCCGGACAAAGTCAACTTGTTGACTTCTTGTTCAGTAGACCGAACTGACTTTAACATATCTTCCTCAGTCACCTGAACCCATGTTAGAGCACTTTTCACCAACTCGGGTGCTCGAACCTTCGTGTTCAAAAAGCCCTTAGGCGACTGAACTTGTATCGGGGCACCCAAACCATGGACAGAAAGTTTTTGTCTTTTGTTCAGCCAACCAACCCTAACTTCGGGCACCTGAACCTTTAAAAATTGATTTTCTGATTGAGTCTATTCGGGCACCCAAACCTTAGACCGAGCACCCAAAACTCGCGAGTTAAATTAATTTTTATTGAAAATTAAAAGGGGTAAATTGGATTAATTTTTCTAAACTTGCTTTAAACTTTTCTAATTATCCCATTTGAGTCCCCAATAGTCAAAAATTACTTCTTGCCTGTATATACATGTTCATTTGCAATAATTAGCAAGGATTAGCAAATTAATTAGGGCCAAAATTCTCTCAAATTCAAAAATCCCTTTTTAGCCTAAACTATTAGTTTTACTGTGATCCCAAGAAGAGGGGTGAATTGGTATTTTTAAAATTTAATCCCTAGGTCAATCTTCTAACACCAGTATATTCATAACCCTATGGTCAATCTAGTGCAAGTAAAGTAAATGTATATTAGAAAGTAAAAAAAGCAATTTAATCAATCACACACACACACACACACACACACACACACACACACACACCAGAAAGCAGTAAAGAAAGGGTGACACGAAGAAATGTTATCGAGGTTCGGCCAATTGCCTACGTCCCCGCCTTGGCTAACAAGCACAAGGATTACCACTATCACTTGCTCACCTAAATGAGTGGAGCGGCACCTATACAAACCAGGTCAATTAGCATAGGGTTGACCTCAACCTACACAATCCTTACTAGGTTGAATTACCACCCTCTCAGGCCACACCTGGAAACACTTAGAATTTACAATCAAATGGTACAATGAAACAGTGCTTTCACATAAAGCAGATTTGTACCCAAATAATACGTTCAATCAAATATGCATCAATAGCATGGATATAGTGTAAGATCAGTGATGCAAGATTTGTTCTACCAATACTCAACATAGTACAGTCAATATGAAGCTCAAGGGTATCTAACACAATACAATCAGTATGATGTTCAAGAATAATTAGCACAAGCAATGACTTGGAATCTAAACAGAATATTTCAATAACACATCAATATTCCAAGTATACTAGATAGATAATCAAACTAGTTTAAAAATGGTTTTCTTCAGTGGAATAAGCACAAAGCCAGATTGAAAACATTGCTTGCTTGTTTGAAAAATTCTTTACACATCCAAAACAAAGCTCTTAGACACTTGCAATGAAATGAATATATCCTAGGCTTTCTTGGTTTAATCCCACACAAGATTTATAATAAGCAAGATTTATGCTCCCAATAAAATAAATCTCAATCACATACAACAATGGGAGTATTAGAAAAAAAGGCAACAATCACATGAGCACAAATGGAACTCTTACAATCTAGGATTTTATGCAAGTTTTGAGAGTATTAGAGCAAGGAGTGGATTTTCAAGAGAGAGAATTTTTTCTAATCACTTTGCTAGTCTGCATATAATCAAGCAAATGAAGGCATATTTATAGGCAGGTGAAAAATTATAACCGTTTGGGATAAATTGGTAATAATTAAAAAAGTCCCAAATGATTAACACCCAATTAGCCTGTCTTAACCCAGTTTTATCTCGGTTAAAATAATTTTAACCGTCCAAGGTTTGGGTGGCTAAACCTTGGTTCGGTCGCTCGATTAGACACAGTCATAAAGGTTTTTTTAAATGAAGTTCGGTTGTCCGTATAAAGGTTCGGTAGCCCGAATCAAAGTCAGTAGCAAAGCTACGTAACTTCAAGTGTCTGGTCCTGTGTTCGGTCGCCCATACTCATGTGTTCGGTTGCCTGGGGCTGATTTGAACTGAAATCCACGGTTGCCTGAGTTGGTGAGTAGTCCCTTTCGAGGCGTTCGAGTGCCTGAGGAAGATAAGCATGTTTATGGTTCGGTCACCCGAGGCTGGTAAATTTTTTGACCTTCACAGTTCGGGCGCTCGAGGAGATTTGTACTCCAAAGGTTCAGTCGCCCAACCCCTCTTAGCTTGCTTAGATATGTTTAGTTTTTAGCACGATTATTTCACACTGATATATTTTATGCTATGTGTGCATGAGTGTTGGAGCCTAGAGTCTTGCTATGGTCTAGTTGAGCTTACACTATATTTTGTATGCATGATGTGCAGGTGATGAGCATACATCTACAGTCTAAGTTACTATTATAGATCCATTTGAATTATTACAGACCGATATGAATTACAATTACAATTATAAGTTACAAATCTTTGCGGTCTTCTTTTTTCCACAAGTGTCCTTCCTTGGGATATTAATTTGAACCCACACAAGCACTTGTTAATCATCAAATATCAGTATTTGTCATTATCAAAACCGGGTGCGACCTATAAGGTCAATATTCTCCCCTTTTTTGATGATGACAAATATGCAAAAAATTGGGTATAGCCTAAAAAGCTCCCCCTAACAATATGCATCGTGTATTTATCCCAAAATTTTGCCCCTACGTCTCCCCATTTTGGCAATAGCAAAAAAAAAAAGGGCCATAGTAGTGAACACTCTAGGCAATGGGTAAACGTTACATTTATACATGAGAAATTTTAACGAGATTTTAAAAAATTTTGGTAGAGTATCATTTGTAAATTAGACTTTCGAAAATAAATCCTGCATAAAATGTAACTTGTTTGAGTTTATATTCCCTAACAGTTTATCCACAACTACTCAAACATTTCAGTATGGTCCAATCAGTCAAATAAAATTTTAATATAATTATGAAGTGGACAAAAGGAAGGTGGTATATCATAAGTAAAAAATAATACTCATTAAGTCCAATATGATCATGCTATAGATATAAGATATGTGCATACAAGCAATAATCAACATTCTCAAAGTGTAGGCAAGAATACAAAGAAACAATAATAGTGGTTGCATAGACTTATAAATTTTGCATAAGAGCTCCCTCTAAATTTATGCAAGCTATAAAACATCTAGGAAGCTTCCCTACTATGCATTAGACCTAACTCTCATCTAATTTGTATGAACCTATATTCGGGAAGTGGTTTAGTAAATATATCCGCCCATTGTGCATTAGCGCACACAAACTTAAGAGCCACATCTCATTTTTTCACATGATCACGAAGAAAGTGATGTCTAATTTCAATATTTTTAGTTTGTGAATGTGAGATAGAATTTTTAGAGATGTTGATTACACTATTATTATCACATTTAAGTATTGTTTCATAGTGCAATCCAAAATCCACAAGTTGTTATTTCATATAAAGAGTTTGGGCACAACAGCTTCCAGCCGCAATATATTCTGCTTCGGCTGTGGACAAGACAACTGAGTTTTGTTTCTTGGAGAACCAAGAAACAAGAGATTGTCCTAAGTAATGATAAGTGCCGCTAGTACTTTTTCTATCAACCTTACTACCGACAAAGTCAACATAAGCGTAACTAACAATCTCAAAGGTAGTATGCTTAGGATACCACAAGCCTAACTCTACAGTCCCAACTAGATACCTAAGGATTCATTTGATAGCTTTTAAGTGAGATTCCTTAGGGGTAGCCTGAAATCTAGCACACATACACACATTGAACATAGTATCAGGCCTACTAGCAGTGAGATATAGGAGACTCCTAATCATGCCACGATTCAATTTTATGTCAACAGGAATTCCTTGCTCATCTTTATCAAGTTTAATAGAAGAGTTCATAGGTGTACCAAGAATTTTGCAATCTTCTATATTAAATTTCTTTAGCAAGTCCTTGATATATTTAGATTGGCATATGAAAGTTCCATGATTAGCTTGCTTAATTTGTAGCCTTAAGAAGAAGCTAAGTTCACCCATCATGCTCATTTCAAATTCATTTTGCATGTATTTGACAAACTCATTACACAACTCATCATTCGTTGCTCCAAAAATGATATCGTCCACATAAATTTGAACAAGCAACATATCATCATTTTTGGATTTGTTGAAAAATGTAGTGTCAATTTTGCCATGGGTAAACCCATTTTCTAGTAGGAAACTACTAAGCCTCTCATACTAGCTCTGGGAGCTTATTTCAATCCATACAAGGCTTTAGAAAACCAGTAAACATGATCGGGATGTTTATGATTTTCAAAAACGGGTGGTTGTTTTACGTATACCTCTTCATTAATGTAGCCATTTAGAAAAGCGCTTTTAACATCAATTTGAAACAATTTAAAATTTTTAAAAGCGGCAAAGGCAAGTAGCATGCAAATGGCTTCTAACCTAGCAATAGGAGCATATGTTTCATCAAAGTCAATCCCTTCCTGTTGGTTATACCCATGGGCAACTAGTCTAACTTTATTCCTACTTACTACCCCATTCTCATCTTTCTTATTTCTATATACCTATTTAGTTCCAATGATGGTGTGCTCATTAGGCCTAGGAACTAGAGTCCACAATTTGCTTCTTTCGAATTGGTTAAGTTCTTCTTGCATGGACATCACCCAAGACTCATCCTTTATGACTTCTTTAATGTTTTTAGGTTCTTCTTGGGATAAGAAAGTGGAGTGATTTGCTATATTTCTCAATGAGGATCTTGTGGCTACTCCATGGGATGGTTCACCTATGATTTGATCAATAGGATGACTTCTAATTAATTTCCAATCTTTAGGCAACTCTTGATGTTCATTATCTTCAGATGATTTTTCATTTTCTTCTGGGTTTTCACTTGCATTATTTTTGATAAAGAGTTTGTCTAAGCATTTTCTAATATCAATATCATCTTCATCATCTTTCTTAGAAAATGGATTAGCTTCATTAAACACAACATGAATAGATTCAATCACAATCAATGTTCTTTTGTTGAAAACCCTATATGCTTTGCTATTTAATGCATATCCTAGGAAAATACCTTCATCAGATTTAGAGTCAAATTTTCCTAGATGCTCATTATCTCTAAGCACAAAGCATTTACAACTAAACACATGGAAATAAGAAATATTAGGCTTATGGTTGTTCCACAATTCATAGGGGGTGTTATTAATCGAAGGTCTAATCAATACCCTATTCATAACATAGCATGCAGTATTAATGGCCTCAGCCAAAAATATTTAGGTAAGTTAAGCTCATTCAACATAGTTATACCCATTTCTTGCAGTAACCTATTCTTTCTTTCTACTATACCATTTTGTTGAGGTGTCCTAGGTGCAGAGAAGTTATGTGAAATGCCCTCTAAGCCACAACATTTTTATATGCCTTCATTTTAAATTTCGTGCCTTTATCACTTCTTATGTGAGTTATTTTATATCCCTTTTCATTCTGGATTCTCTTACAAAGTTTGGTGAACTGTTCACGTGATTCATTTTTATGTGCAAGAAATAACACCTATGTGAATCTAGAAAAGTCATCCACAATTACAAAGGCATAAGATTTACCACCAAGACTTTGCACATAATTAGGTCCAAACAAATCTAGGTGAAGCATTTCTAAAGGTCTAGTAGTAGATATGAATTTCTTTTTCTTAAAACTAGATTTTGTTTCCTTACCCATTTGACATGCATCACAAATTTTATCCTTTACAAAAGACATCATAGGCAAGCCTTTAACTAATTCTTTTCTAACAAGTTTAGACAATAAATCCATGCTAGCATGTCCTAAGCGCCTATGCCATAATCAACTAGCTTCATTTATAGCAGAAAAAAATGTTAGTTGTTGTGAAGCTAAATTATCAAGAGAGGTAGTATAACATTTTCATGTCTATCAGCAGTAAAAATCACTTTGTGATCTGTTTTATTTTCTACTATGCATTTGTCATTTTCAAAATATACTTTGTATCCTATGTCAATAACTGACTTATGCTAAGTAGATTATGTTTCAATCCATCAACCAACAAAACATTATCAATAGTAAGAGAGGAATCCTTACCAACCTTACCTACCCCGATAATGCATCCTTTGGCATTATCACCAAATGTCATATAGCCTCCATCCTTGAGAACAATTGATGTGAATTTGCCTTTGTCACCAGTCATGTGGGCACCCACTATCCAAGTACCATCTGTCCTTAGAGGAGGACGATCTTAGGCATACCTGCAAATTAAGCTAAGTGACTGATGCTGGTCCCCAAATTTTTTTGGTCCGCGGGGGTTAGCAAGATCTCCCTTAACTATTCATACCTTCCTAATTCTAGCATGCTTATTCCTAAGTGGATAATCAAATTGAATGTGACCAATTTGTTTACATTTAAAACATTTTAATCTACACTTAGGCTGTTTAGGAGGAATATAAGATTTTGACTCACGTGTAAAGTGTCCTAAGTAAAGATTAGTTCATCTAACATTTTCAACACCATTAAAACCAAGACCCTCTTTTCTTAAGGAGTTTCTTTGGCCACCAAGTAATTTTTCAAATTTTTCTCTGCCCTTAGTGAATTTAAAAATGATTTTGGAGATATCCTCCAATTTCCTTTCAAGCTCAACAATAGTAGCATCTTTTTCTTTTAAAATAGAGGCATGGGAGGTTTTTGCCATGTTAAATAATTTTGACCAATTTTCACATTTCGTTTTCAAATCATTATTTTCTTTGGTCATTTTATCTAATAATTTTGAAACACAAATATATTCAAACTGTAATTCTCTAAATGTAGGCATACAGTCAAAATCACAATAATCAGATGAACAATAAGAAGATAATGAACTAGAAGAAAATACCACATCCTCATGTGCCATCAAGCACAGATTAGTGACCTCCGTGTCACTAAGATCTGAATCTGAGTCGCTACTGCTGAATTTGTCCTATGAAGTCCTAACCTTAATGGCTTTCTTCTTTTTCTTAGCCTCCTTTTTCAGCAGTGGGCAGTCGGGTTTTGAAATTAAGAATAGCTTCCCAAGAGGGGGGGGGGGTGAATTGGCTTTTAAAATTTCTTTTAATTCTTTTTTAGAATTCTTAAACTTATTTTATTTCTTTTAACCAATTCGTGACTGATTTGTTTAATTTGTCAAGCACTCAAGAACTTAGTTTCTTTACTTAATTTTTAACCGTACAAACATCCAATCATTCAACCAAACCAATCAACTAAAATTATAAAGTAAACAAACAAGCCAATACACAACACTTATGTAATATAACAACTCGAGATGGTTGTTTGTTTATATTTGCCAAATTTGAACCAAGCCCTGCAGTGAATGAGAATTTATGCTTGTTGATGTAAAGCCCTGTATAGATGAATCAAATCACTTTTTCCAAATATTTAAAACTCAAATAAACTCTTGGTAAATTTATCTTTGTGATGTTTACCAAGTAATGTACTCCCATAAGGTTTCTGCAAGATATGGTGTAACCAACGTACTCCTTTTTGATTTCCGCAACCCAAATCAAAATTAAACCTTAAGTTTGTTTGATTTCCAAATATTACGTAGTATATATGATTATCAAATAAACCATCCACGCAATTTAAATATGCTGAAAATAAAGAGTAAGGGAAAGAAAGAATGAGATGGAGATTTTTACGAGATTCGGCTTATACCTAGCCTACGTCCTCACCCTTGGCAATCCACCAAAGGATTCACTAAACCTATTCCGTTGACGGGTGGAACAAACCTTTACAACCTCCTTGGTTAAGGCTAGAGCCCGCCTTCTCCAAACAATATTCCCTCGTTCGGTCACTCCTTTAGGCTAGAGCCCACCTCTCTAAGCAACATCCCTTTGCTTAGCCAACGATCTAAAAAATCCTTGGAACGTCAAAGAACTACAAGAAATACAAGATAAGATCTGCATACAAGTATACTCTCTTGAAGAGCAAGTTAGTACAATTTCAGTACTATATACTTGAATGTAAAATATCAATACGAAATACAATGAAGCTCAAGTGTAGAATTCACCAATATCCTTCTTAGATGAGGATTAGCAGTAGAAATTCAGAGGAGGAAGGATTAGCACTTTAGAATATCTCAGTAAAATAGTTTTGCAATGAGTGAACAAGAGAGCTTTGGAAGAACAAGAGTGCTTTCAACTTTATAAGCAGATTTTTCAATTCTTGGATGAGTTTTGATTTGCAAAACCATGTATTTATAGGATTTCAAACTTGTTTCCATGTTGAAAAAGTTTCCTTAGAGAGTTTCCCAATTTTTCAGAAAGTTTGGAGCTCAAACAGTTATATTTTAAAATATTAGAATGTAAAAAATTTGCCCGTTGAATAGTGTTCAGATGTCTGAAAGCAGTGACCTCGCTTCAGTGTTGTGGCCATAACATTTTTATATAACTACAAATTAGGTGTTCTTTTTGTCAAAAGAAAGCTAAGAGAAAATCCTATAACTTTCATGTTGACCACTTTTTAAAAGAATGAGTTTTTGATAAAGAAAAATTCACCTCAATGCGGCTGTATAAAAACTGGCAGCATTTGCGAAAACTCTTTTTGGTGCTTTTTATTCCAAAAATGATTCTTACCTTTTTTAAAATAATTTTTGACCTTATAAAAATATTTTTTATGTATTTTAAAAGGTATCTAGGTCTAAGAAATTAACCTATGAGCTTCAAAATATTTCAAACGATATTTTAAACATTAAAGCACTTACATAAAGACTTCTAAGATATGAACATTCTAAGTTCTTGAGTCTTCATGCTTTGTCCTTGGATTGAGTTCATCTTTTCTTCAAGCTTTCATATTCTTTGAGCTTTCTCACTTTGCCTTTCTTTGGCTCTTTGGACTTTAATATGCCTTGGCTTTCAACAACTCATTCATGTCCTCATATTCTTCAAGGTTTCATATATCATCTTTAAATCCATGCTTCGACTCATTTAAGCTTCATTTGATCCTTGTGAGCACTTTCACCTTACTTTCTCATATGTGAGCCCTGAAATAACATTACTCACACAAATACATTAAATTTCACTTGTTTGTTAGCATCAAAACAAAATAACAAGATTTTAAGCCTTGTAAGGCCAACAATCTCCCCCTTTTTGATGATAACAAACAAGACGCAAAAGTTTGAGTAAGCCTTAAAAAAAGCTTGCCCTTTCAATAAGCTTCATCTTAATAAAATCAATATTAATTTCATCATTCATGCTCATCACTTTCTTTTGGTTTTACAAGCTTTTTCAATCAATATTAAATACTTAAATACTTCTTTTGAATAGATATAATGTTCATGCTCAATTATGCTCAATTTTTGCTTCATAACTTCTCCCCTTTTGACATCAATCAAAAAGAAAAGAAATGATTTAAATTCAAATAGAAATCATTTTAAGCATATCAATAACCATGTATTCCAAACATATGTACACACTCAAGTTATTGTTTTTCAATATAGCATGTGTAGTGTGTAGCTCACGCATTTATTCAAGATACCAACTGATATTAATTTGATGGTTTTTATGATACCAATTTAAAATTTTAAAAAATTAATTCATGATATCAATTGATTAATGATTCATGACACTCCCCCTGAATTCAATACACTTAGTTTTGTTATTAATTTTGCTTTTATCATCCCATGTAAAATATTCAATCATATCATATATCAAATGTCAATATCATGCTAAGATCATCAATGTCACCTCATGCTCATAGACATAATCATGCTCATAAATAATTTGACTTTGTGATACCAAGTGAGCTTTTAGATTTGGTATCTATTGAAATTTTTAACATGTGAAACCAAAAATACTTTATAGATACCAAAGCTTAATATCACATAATGTATAGTTCATGGATACCAATATAACTACTATTATCTTTCATAGCTCATAGATAAAGAGCAGTATGTTTATCCATGTGATTCATTTAAAATCATGCATGTTCAAGAATTATCCTTATATAAAAAATTTATGCTTAAGCTCAATAATCTCATTCTCAATTTTCAACATAATGAGCCATACTTTTCAATATAAATCAAGTCAAGTTAATTAATACACATTTAGCATATCAATACGTCACATGTAGGGAAGTAAGCATGTAGCATGTAACATCAAGGCACTTATATAATAAGCTTAGATTTGATATTTTCTTTATATTTTCTTAAGTTAAGCCTTGTAAAGAGTAATCCTATGATTTTGGCCAACAATGCCATTTTCTATTTTATATATGTGTGAAGTCATTATTTCATTTTTGGTACTCATATTTTCTTGGGTCTGGAGGATTTTTCAAGGGAGGTTTCTTTTATTTTCCATACTTGTTTGGTTTTAACACCTTTCCTCTTAAACGGACATTCAAACTTTATATGCCCCTTTTTCTTGCATTGATAGCATATGATGTTTATGTAAGCATTAGAAGATGTGCAAGTATAGTCTTTGAATTCTTTCAAGAAATATCCCAGGTAAGAATTCTTTTTCTTTTTATTTTCAATTCCATTGAAACCAATGCCTTCTTTATTTAAAGACATTCTTTGTAAGCCAATCATCTTATCAAGATTTTCTTTTCCTTTAGTGAAGTTATGAATGATCTTATCTTTATCTTCAATCTGACTCTTGAGATTTTCTATCTCTTTCTTGTTATCAACCTTCTTTTGTGATGTCTCTAACTCTAGAGATAATTTTCTTATTCTATCCTCTAATTCGGAAATATACATATCTTTCTCATATACGGTAGAGGATAGAGATCGAAGGTCTTCTATCATTTGTTCATTCTTGATTTCTAGTTTCTCAATTTTCAAGTTGTTTTCTTTTTCAGCAAGATTTTTGGATTCTATTTCTTTCTTTACTGATTCATACTTATGTTCTAATTGCTTGAGTTTTGAGTCTTTATCTCTTTCAGCATTCTTTAGGAATTCTAACTCTTTCGTTAAACTTTCATTCTTATTCTTCAATGAGGTGTTTTGTTTATTTGCTTTCATCAGCATCTTATGTACTTTGAATAGATCATTTTGAAGTTCATCATAAGATGACATACCCTCATCACTTGATTCATTACTACAAGAGTCATTTGAAGATTTAGTTGAGGAGTTTTCCTCGTTATCCCATGCCATAAAGCACGTGTAAGCAATCTCTTGATCACTTATTTCATTCTCCGAACTACTTGTACTATCCCAAGTAGTGGCTTTCATAGCCTTCTTGTTTTTATTTTTAGACCCTTTCTTTAATAGTGGACATTCCGGTTTTAAATGTCCAGTTTTATTGCAATTATAGTATGTAGGAGTTTTATTTTTAGGTTTCTTTTTGCTGATTTCTTCATCTGATTCATCTGATTCAGATTTTTGATTTCTTCTCTTGAATTTGTTTCTCCTTCTTAGTATCCTTGCTAGCTTTTTAGATATGAAGGCTTCTTCATCTTCATCCATTTCACTACTTGAGGTTTTTTTTAAGGCTTTAAAGGCTATTTTTTCTTGGGCTTTGGTTTTCCCACTCTTTTCATTCATTACCATTTCGTATGTGACAAGAGAACCTATAAGCTCATCTAGGGATGTATTTTTCAGATTTTTACCTTCCGTGATAGCAGTAACCTTTGGTTCCCACATGGAGGGAAGGCCTCGTAGAATTTTTCTTATCATCTTGTAAATAGTGTAAGTTTTTCCTAAGGCATTTAGGAGATTTATTATATAAGTGAACCTAGTAAACATATTTGTAATTGATTCATCTGGGTTTATCTTAAAGGCTTCATACTCGCTTGTGAGCATATCAACCCTATTATCCTTAACATCCGTTGTTCCTTCATAAGTAACTTCTAACTTATCCCATATTTCCTTAGCTAATTTACAAGCCATTACTTGATTAAATTCATTAGCATCTAAAGCACAATATAACGCATTTATAGCACTAGCATTAACTTGTAGTATCTTATAGTCTAGGTCGGTCATATCATTTTTCTCTTTGGGAACTTGTTTTCCATCAACTATCTTAGTGGGTATTTGGTCACCTTCCATGACAACTTCCCATGCTTTCCAATTCATAGTTTGAAGATATATTTGCATTTTCTTTTTCCAAAAAATGTAGTTCAAACCACAAAAGATTGGTGGCCTAAGTGAAGATTGTCCCTCTCCAAAGGGAGCTACGCCTATGTTAGCCATTTAGATATTTTTATAGCTACTATTTAAGATTTGCTATAACCCCGCTTTGATACCAATTGAAATTAGGAATAGCTTCCCAAGAGGGGGGGGGGGGGTGAATTGGCTTTTAAATTTCTTTTAATTCTTTTTTAGAATTCTTAAACTTATTTTATTTCTTTTAACCAATTTGTGATTGATTTGTTTAATTTGTTAAGCACTCAAGAACTTAGTTTCTTTACTTAATTTTTAACCATACAAACATCCAATCATTCAACCAAACCAATCAACTAAAATTATAAAGTAAACAAACAAGCCAATACACAACACTTATGTAATATAACAACTCAAGATGGTTGTTTGTTTATATTTGCCAAATTTGAACCAAACCCTGTAGTGAATGAGAATTTATGCTTGTTGATGTAAAGCCTTGTATAGATGAATCAAATCACTCTTTCCAAATATTTAAAACTCAAATAAACTCTTGGTAAATATATCTTTGCGATGTTAATCAAGTAACATACTCTCATAAAGTTTTCGCAAGATATGGTGTAACCAACGTACTCGCTTTCGGTTTTCGCAACCCAAATCAAAATTAAACCTTAAGTTTGTTTGATTTCCAAATATTACGTAGTATATATGATTATCAAATAAACCATCCACGCAATTAAAATATGTTGAAAATAAAGAGTAAGGGAAAGAGAGAATGAGATGGAGATTTTTACGAGATTCGGCTTATACCTAGCCTACGTCCTCACCCTTGGCAATCCACCAAAGGATTCACTACACCTGTTCCGTTGACGGGTGGAACAAACGTTTACAACTGATTACGGGTCAAAACTGTGTAATTGGGCATCTTAACCCGGGCTTTACGGTTTATATTTTTAATTAAATGTCCAAAATTGTCCAATATTTTAATAAAGTGCCAAAATTATCATTCTTGAACTTTATTGCATTATTTATTAAGTTTTGGTAATTTTTTGTCGCAGGAAAATTCCCGGGAACCAAAACCAACACCTGTTCGTATTTCAAGCATAACTTTTCCGTCCGAGCTCTGATCGAGACGACTCAAATTTCTAGAGAAATAAAAAAGGATTATCTACAACTTTCATGTTTTAAGTTTTGTGAGATATGGGCTCCAAAAGAGTCAGATTTGTGATGAACAGAGAATGAAAAAAAATGAAAAAAATTAAGTTGTCGGGTCAACCCTTTCCCATCCGGGTCAATCCTTTCCATCCGAGTCTAGGGCACCGAATGCATCCTATTTAAGTTCCTCTGTTTCTTCCCCCTATGCAGGCAGCCCACGAGGGCTCCCCCTCTCCCCTTCTCTCTTTTCCTTTTCTCTTTTCTCTTTTCTCTTTTCTTTTCCATGGCTTTTCTCTTGACTACTCTCTTTTCATTCCTTTGTTTCTCTCCCTGAACTCTCTCTTGTTCTCTCCTTTTGGTAGTTCTCTCTTTGTATTTATTTCTCTCTCAACCTTCTCCTCCAGCCACAGCAGTGCGGCCATACCAGCACCATCAACATCCGAGCAACAGTAGCCTCCACAGACTGCTCCCCACAGCAGCAGTCATCCGAACCACCACACCACAGCAGCCGGAACTTTTCTGTTCCAGCTGCAACACCATCAACACAGCAGCCACTGGAGTACCTCCATCACAGTAGCAACAACACAGCCTCCAGCTCCACCCTCAGCTGCAACACCAGCAACACAGCAGCCACCGGAGTACCTCCATCACAGCAGCAACAGCACAGCCTCCCCTGCTCTCTCTCTCTCTCTCTCTCTCTCTCTCTTTTATTTTATCTTTTGTTTTCCCCACTCTCTGTTTCTCTCTCTCTTAAATTTTTTTGTAGTTGATTGTTATTCTAATTTTTAAGTTATCAAGTTATGTAGTTTTGCTTCTCTATCTTTTGTTCTTTAATTAGTATTTGACTGAATATTAATATGATGTTAGTGTGTTTTGCTTTAGTATTTAGTTTTTGTTGTTTAAGTTATTTGTTTAATCGGATTAAGTTTGGGTTCGTTATGAAATAAAAATAAATAAATAAATAAAAGTGTTTTTTTTTCTCTTTGTTTTAAAGAATTTAATTAGTTGTTTTTTTCAAGAAAGTTTAATCTTTTTGTTGAGTTCCGATTTAGTTAGGGTCCATTTTATTTAAGTTTATATTTTTATCGCGCTCCGTATTGTTTGTGTGTTTTGAATTCTCGTTGAGTTTGTATTTGCGTTTAAAATATGATGTTTGATTTAATTTTCGTAGTTTTGTTAAAGGTTCGATTTTAGTATGTGCGTTTGTGTCTAATTGAGTTTCCATTATGTGCTTTAATTCCATGATCAATGTTACCATTTTTAATGAGCGCGTGTTTCAATGTTCCCTTAGGTAGATTAGAGTTTCCATTCCTACATACTCTTTAAATTGAAGCATGCTAGTTTTAGGACTTTAATTTAAGTTTTTGTTTAACTCTCCAAAATTCTGAAAAACCCCAAATCTGAACCAAGTTCAGTACATTTTTATTTTCGATTGGGAGAACGTGAAATTGAGATTAAAACGCATTCCCTGAGGAGACGATCTAGCCCTTGGGCTTAATATTACACGACAGAACTCCTATACTTGGGATAGCTTCCGAGCTGCTCATTTTTCGAGTGAGTCAACAACCTCCTTGGTTAAGGCTAGAGCCCGCCTTCTTCAAACGATATTCCCTTGTTCGGTCACTCCTTTAGGCTAAAGCCCGCCTCTCTAAGCAATATCCCCTTGCTTAGCCAAAGATCCAAACAATCCTTGGAACATCAAAGAACTACAAAAAATACAAGATAAGATCTGCATACAAGTATACTCTCTTAAAGAGCAAGTTAGTACAATTTCAACACTATATACTTGAATGTAAAATATCAATACGAAATACAATGAAGCTCATGTGTGGAATTCACCAATATCCTTCTTAGATGAGGATTAGTAGTAGAAATTCAGAGGAGGAAGGATTAGCACTTCAGAATATCTCAGCAAAATAGTTTTGCAATGAGTGAACAGAGCTTTGGAAGAACAAGAGTGCTTTCAGCTTTACAAGTAGATTTTTCAATTCTTGGATGTGTTTTAATTTGAAAAACCATGTATTTATAGGCTTTCAAACTCTTTTCCGTGTTCAAAAAGTTTTCTTAGAGAGTTTCCCAATTTTTTAGAAAGTTTGGAGCTCAAACGGCTATATTTTAAAATATTAGAATTTAAAAAATTTGCCCATTGAACAGTGTTTAGATGTCTGACAGCAGTGACCTCGCTTCAGTGTTGTGGCTATACATTTTTATATATAGCTTAAAATTAGGTGTTCTTGGTGTCAAAAGAAAGCTAAGAGAAAATCTTAAAGCTTTTATGTTGACCACTTTTTAAAATAATGAGTTTAATAGAGAAAAACTCACCTCAATGCGGCTGTATAAGAACTGACAGCATTTGGGAAAACTCTTTTCGGTGCTTTTTATTCCAAAAATGATTCTTACCTTTTTAAAAATAATTTTTGACCTTATAAAAATATTTTTTAGGTATTTTTAAAGGTATCTAGGTCTAAGAAATTAACCTATGAGCTTCAAAATATTTCAAACGATATTTTAAACATTAAAACACTTACATAAAGACTTCTAAGATATGAACATTCTAAGTTCTTGAGTCTTCATGCTTTGTCCTTGGATTGAGTTCATCTTTTCTTCAAGCTTCCATATTCTTTGAGCTTTCTCACTTTGCCTTTCTTTGGCTCTTTGGACTTTAATATGCCTTGGCTTCCAACAACTCATTCATGTCCTCATATTCTTCAAGGTTTCATATATCATCTCTAAATCCATGCTTTGACTTTGACTTATTTAAGCTTCATTTGATCCTTGTGAGAACTTTCACCTTACTTTCTCATATGTGAGCCCTGAAATAACATTACTCACACAAATACATTAAATTTCACTTGTTTGTTAGCATCAAAACAAGATAACAAGATTTTAAGCCTTGTAAGGCCAACAGGTTTGATGTGCCCCATCTTGTTGCTGTTATAGCACGTAGGAGCATTTGATTTTTCTTTTCTTTTGCTAGACTCTCCCTTCTTATTAGTAGACTCTCTATATTTTTTATGCGGACTCCTATTCTTTCTGAAGAACCTGCTGAATTTCTGGTTAGCATAGCCATTTCATCATTAGTGTCAGACTCACTATAATTACTAGATGTGTCATTAGATGCTTTCAATGCAGTCACTTTCTTGGTCCTATTATGCTCATTAAGTCTGTCATTTATGGACAATTCATAAGTAATTGAGGAACCTATCAATTCATCTAAGGTCATGGCCTTATGGTCTCTACCCTCAGCAATGGCCATAGCCTTGGCTTCCCAAACAGGAGGTAAGCCTCTAAGGATCTTCCTAATCATCTCATATGTGGGATAGGTATTTCCTAATGCATGCAGTGAGTTTATGATGTATGTGAATCTAGTGTACATGCCTTGAATGGACTCACCTACATTCATCCTAAATGCCTTATACTCACTGGTCAAAATATCTATCCTACTGTCCTTCACATCCCTAGTACCCTCATATGTGACCTCTAACTTATCCCATATTTATTTTGCAGTAGAACATGTCATAATTCTATTAAATTCATTCACATTAAGACTACAATACAAAATATTCATGGAAGTGGCATTAAGACCAACAACTTTCATATCATCATCATTATACTCATCCTCAGTCTTAGGAACCCTAGCTGCACCCTCAGTTTTCATAGGGACATAGTTTCCCTTAGAGAAAATCCTCCACACCTTCCAATCAGTATTCTGAAGGTAGATGCGCATCCTCTGTTTCCAGAAGGTGTAATTAACAAAAATGAAAACAGGAGGTCGTGTGGAAGATGGTCTCTCAAGGAAAGGGGTCATAGAGCTATGAGCCATAAATGATCTTTTTGCAAAATAACAGCTAGTCTATGCTACATGGCTCTGATACCAATTGTTAGCTTTACCATGATCCCAAGAGGAGGGGGGGGGGGTGAATTGGTATTTTTAAAATTTAATCCCTAGGTCAATCTCTAACACCAGTATATTCACAACCCTATGGTCAATCTAGTGCAAGTAAAGTAAATGTATATCAGAAAGTAAATAAAGCAATTTAATCAATCACACATGCACCAGAAGCAGTAAAGAAAGGGTGACATGCAAAAATGTTATTGAGTTCGGCCAATTGCCTACGTCCCTGCCTTGGCAAACAAACACAAGGATTACCACTATCACTTGCTTACTTAAATAGGTGAAGCGACACCTATGCAAACTAGGTCAATTAGCACAAGGCTGACCTTAACCTACACAATCCTTATCGAGCTTGATTACCGCCCCCTCAAGCCACTCCTAGAAACACTCAGAATTTACAATCAAATGGTACAATGAAATAGTGCTTTCACGTAAAGAAGATTTGTACCCAAATAATACGTTCAATCAAATACGCATCAATAGCATGAATATAGTGTAAACTCAGTGATGCAAGATTTGTTCTACCAATACTCAACACAGTACAGTCAATATGAAGCTCAAGGGTATCTAACACAATACAATCAGTATGATGTTCAAGAATAATCAGCACAAGCAATGACTTGGAATCTAAACAGAATATTTCAATAACACATCAATATTCCAAGTATGCTAGATAGATAATCAAACAAGTTTCAAAAATATTTTCTTCAATGGAATAAGCACAAAGCTAGTTTGAAAACATTGCTTGCTTGTTTGAAAAATTCTTTACACATCCAAAACAAAGCTCTTAGACACTTGCAATGGAATGCAAATATCCTAAGCTTTCTTGGTTTAATCCCATACAAGATTTATAATAAGCAAATCTGTGAGACAAACCTAAGCTATGCTTCCAGTAATATAAATCTCACTCACATACAACAATGGGAGTAATAGAAAAAAATGCAACAATCACATGAGCACAAATGGAACTCTCACAATCTAGGATTTTATGCAAGTTTTAAGAGTATTAGAGCAGAGAGTGGATTTTCAAGAGAGAGAGAACTTTTGCTAATCACTTTGCTAATCTGCATCTAATCAAGCAAATGAAGGCATATCTATAGGCAGGTGAAAAATTATAACCGTTTGGGATAAAATGGTAATAATTAAAAAAGTCCCATATGATTAACACCCAATTAGCCAGTCTTAACCCAGTTTTACCACGGTTAAAATTATTTTAACCATATGAGGTTCGGGTGGCTGAAACTTGGTTCAGTCACCCGATCAGACACAGTTATAAAGGTTTTTTTAAATGAAGTTCGTTCGCCCATATAAAGGTTCGGTAGCCTTAATCAAAGTCTATTGGGTGCCCGGTCCTATGTGGTCACCTGTACTCATGTGTTCGGTCACCTGGGGCTGATTTAAACTGAAATCCTCGGTTGCCTAAGTTGGTGAGCAGTCCCTTTCGAGGCGTTCGGGCATGTAAGGAAGATAGCACGTTTATGGTTCGGTCACCCGAGGCTGGTCAACTTTTTGACCTTCACGGTTCGGGCGCCCGAGGAGATTTGTACTCCAAAGGTTCGATCGCCCGACTCCTCTTAGCTTGCTTAGGTATGTTCAGTTTTTAGCGCAATTATTTCACACTCATATATTTTATGCTATGCGTGCATGAGTGTTGGAGACTAGGGTCTTGCTATGGTCAAGTTGAGCTTACACTATATTCTGTATGCATGATGTGCAGGTGATGAGCATACATCTATAGCCTAAGTTACTATTACATTACAGACCGATATGAATTACAATTACAATTACAAGTTACAAATCTTTGCGGTTTTCTTTTTTCCATTAGTGTCCTTCCTTGGGATATTAATTTGAACCTGCACAAGCACTTGTCAATCATCAAATATCAGTATTTGTCATTATCAAAACCCGGTGCGACCTATAAAGTCAACATATACTACTCCCAAACACTCCAGAACTTCATTTTCCTTGATATTTTAAGTGTTGTGAGTATTTCTAAAGTGTTTGCGCTTAATCTTCCTAGCTAGTACTCTCATTAGCTATATTGTTTGGTTAATTTTATTTGACGGTATAGCATTAAGTTCTTCCACCAATCTTATTTGATAAATCTTGTGTGGGAAGAGTTAGAAGGTTATGGTTCTTGTATTGTCATTGCAAGACACCTAAGTCTATATTTTTGTGTGCAAAAATCATTTTCAAAGTTTGCATTCAAATACTCCTTGTGCTTAGTGTATTGAGAACATCTTACTGAGTTTGTTTGAATAAACTTGCTAGCATATTTGAAACCTTGATATGATATTGTGATATTCAAATATTGTATTTCAAATCTTGCTTAGATATACACTCTTAATCTAAATTGATTATCTCTACTTATTTGAGTGTTTAGCACACATTAGAGCACTGAGCACATTTACATATCATACGTGCTTTCATTATTGCTTAAGCTATACTGGTGTACATATCTTCTTGTTAAGAAGCATATTTCTGTGTACAAAAATTTCATATCATTTGTTGTATTCAAGGCGTGGGCATGAAGAGGGAGACTAGCCTTGTAGAATAGTCCGGAACTGGCTTAGACTCGGTTAGGAAAGTTAGGTGTGCCACCTTGGTAAGGCATGTTGTATTAGGTGCTACTCTACCCGTTTAAATGAGCTTTAGTGGAGTCCTTGTGCAAGTGTGGCCAAGGCGGGGACGTAGGCACTTTTGCTAAACCTCGATAACATATCGCATGTATTGTTTACTTTTTCGGCACTTTACTTTACTGCACGTGTATGTTTATTTATTGATTGCATAGACCGACCCTAGGTTGTGTAATATTGTTGTTAAACCGATTGACCTAGGCAGGCGATAATTTTTAAATAACCAATTCACCCCTTTGTTAGGGTTGCACCAAAGTAAACATCAGGCGACTGACCATACTTGATCAGGCGACTGACATTTTAGGCTGATGAAAAATAAATAAACAAAAAAACATCAGGAAACTGACCTCTCAGGATCAGGCGACTAACCCTATTCTGTGTTTGATATTTCACTGATTTATAAAGGCACAGGCAGCTGACCCTGATAGTTCAGTCGATTGACCTTCAATTATTTAAATTTAAAATAGCGAGGGAATGTTTCTAAAATTGATTGCTTGCAGAAAACTTGGGAAACACACCAAGTAACTTGGGGAATACGAAAATTACTTTTTAAGTTCTATAAATACAATTTGATTTCAAGAATTACATGCCCAACAATCAATAGCAATTAGCATCCAAGCTTACACTCATACTCTCAAAGCTCTCTTACTGAATACACTTTACTGAAAGTTTATTGCTGAGTTCTTGCTATTCAATTCTCATCGTAGTCTGAGTTTTCTATTGAGATTTCAATCTAAGAATAAATCCACGGTTATATATATATATATATATATATATATTTGATCTTCAAAATTATTACATTGATTATATTGTTGATGTATATTGTTTTTATTGTGTACAAATATGCTCTAACTGAGAGTGTTCTTGTATGAACCAAAGATTGTTCTTGTTCTTTTTTTTGTTTTTGATGATTCAGGGTTGTTGAATCTTTGCCTAGCGAGAGGGGATTCTCATTAGAGAGGAAACTCCACCTGAGAAAGAGAGAGGTTGTAACTTTGGCCTAATAAAGAAAGTTGGAATCCTCACAGCAGTTGCTTGGGACAAAGACGTAAGCCTTAGGTTGAACCTTGTAAAAATTTGGTGTCTCTCTCTCTTCCCTACTCTTTTTAATTTTGTGTGTATATAAATTGCGTGAATGCTTACTTAATTGCTGGAAATTAATTTGTTATTGGGAATTGCAGAAACCTTAATTAAAGGTAGTACATTGATTGTAAAATAAAATCTCTAAAATTTTAATGAAGTTGATCTTTTCATTCATAAACATTTAATCTTAAATTGGTTCTTAGTTTTACTTGTGATTGCAAATCAACTATACTTGTGTGATTGCTGAATATAAAATAGTTGGGAAAGACTTAATAAAAATATTTATAAAGAAAGTTTTAAATCCCAATTCACCCCGCTCTTAGGAGTACACCTTACTTCTCAATTGGTATTAGAGCCTTAGGATGGAGTAAATCTTAAACTAGAAGCTACATAAAGATCCCTATGGCACACCTAGGTGTATCTCCCTTTGCTGAGGGTCAATCCTCATCTAAAACACCTATTTTTTGCAGTGTAAACTATACATTTTGGAAACAAAGAGTGAGAATTTATTTACAAACTATGAATTGGAAAGCATGGAAAGTTGTCACACATGGTGACCTTATCCCCACTAAAATCATGGATGGTAAAGAAATACCTAAAGAAGATAAAGAGATGAACGACAATGACCATAAGATGTTAGAAGTAATTTCAATTATTAATACGATATATAAGGACCACTACTACAAAGAGTACTACATCCTTGATCATGAAATATCAATTGCTTGTTGAACCCTGTGGATTGCGTAAGTGCTATGAATGCATTATATTGTGCTTTTGATGTAAATGAATTCAGTAGGATCCTGACGTAAATTAGCTAAAGAAATCTAAGATAAACTTGAAGTAACCTATGAAGACACTATTGATGTAAGAGATAATAGAATCGATATGCTCACTAGCAAGTATAAAGCTTTTAGGATGAATCCTGATGAGACCATTACTAGTACGTTCACTAGGTTCACCCATATAATAAACTCCCTCAATGCCTTAGGAAAGAATTACTCAACTTATGAAATCATTTGAAAAATCTTTAGAGGACTTCCACCAATTTGGGAACCTAAGGCAACTGCAATAATAGAAGGAAGAAACTTGAAAAATACTTCCCTAGATGAATTGATAGGACTGCTCCTCACTTATGAGATGGCGATAAATGAACAAAATTCTGAGAGTAATAAAAATAAGAAATCAATAACTCTCAAGGCTGCTAAAGATAGCTCTAGTGAAGAAGAAGAAAACGAATTAGATGATGATGATATAGCGTTCATTACTATAAGACTTGGAAAGTTTTTCAAAAAGAATAAGAAGTTTACTCAAAAGTTTAAAGGTTCAAAATTTGACAAAGGGGAGACATGTAAAAAGGAAAAAAAGAATGAACCCCCTACTTGTTATAATTGTAAGAAGGTTGGACATATTAAACCTAATTGTCCATAGCTTAAGAAGGACACTAAGAAGAAGAAAAAGAAGGCTATGAATGCTACATGGGATGACTCGAGTTCAAGTGAATTAGAGGAGGAATCAAGTGATCAAGACATGGCGAATATTTGCTTCATGGCAAAAGATGATGAGGTAAACTCCTATACTAGCTCATCTAAAGAATCTAGTAATGAGTCATGCAGTGATTCATGTGATAGTATGTCTTTATATAGAGAAATGCAAGCTGAACTATTTTCTCTACATAAAAGGTTCATAAGAGTATCCAAAAGAAATCTAGCCTTGAAAGAACAAAATGTAATACTTAAAAATCAACTAGAGACTTCGAAATCAGCTGAAAAAGAAAAGGATTCTCACATTAATGATCTCATGAATAAAATAAATGAGATGTATTAAGACCTAGTAAAGTTACAAGTAAATGGAAAAAGAAAGAAGGATTTAGAAATAAGCAACCTTAAAAGTAAAATTTAGGATGAAGACAAAATCATCCATAATTTTATAAAAAGAAAGGAAAACTTTGAAAAGTTGATAGGTACTCAAAGTATGTCACTAGATAAAGAAGGAATTAGATACAATGGAGTAGAAAATAAGAAGAAAAAGAATATTTTCATGGGGTACTTCGTAAAGGAATCAAAATAATATGCTAGCACATCCTCTACTAATGCTTATGAACATACTACATGTTTTTTTGGTAAGAAAAGGGACACATAAAGTTTGAATGTCCATTCAAAAGGAAAAATGTTAAAATCAAGAAAGTATGGAGAGTCAAAGTAGAAAATAAATCTAAAATAAAAACGTAAAAAGGTTTGGGTACCAAAAAGTAACACCTTTAACTCTTCTTGTAGGTATACTTTAGGACCACTCCATCAAAAGACAAATGGTACTTGGATAGTGAGTGTTTAAGACACATAACCGAAGGCAAGTCCAAGTTCACCATAGTAATGCTTAAGGATGGTGCATATGTTACCTTTGGAGACAATGCCAAAGGAAAAATAATTTGTATCGGTAAAGTAGGTAAAGAGCCATACTTAACCGTTGATGTTGTTTTACTAGTAGATGGGTTAAAGCACAATTTACTTAGTATTAGTCAATTAAGTGACAATGGCTTTGCTGTAATCTTTAAACAAGACAAATGCATAGCTAAAAATAGAGAAAATCATGATATCTTATTCACAGCAAATAGAGTTAATAACGTGTATTGTATAAACCTTGAAAATCTAATATCTTAAGAAATCACATGCTTAACAGCTATAAATGAAGCAAGTTGGTTGTGGCATAGAAGACTAGGACATGCAAGTATGGAATTACTTTCTAAATTAGCTAAAAAGAACTTAGTCAAAGGACTACCCAGTGCTAAGTTTGTAAAAGACAAAATCTACAATGCCTGCCAACTTGGAAAGCAAACTAACACTAGCTTCAAAAGAAACATAATTCCACTAGTAGGCCCTTAGAACTCATCCACTTAGATTTATTTAGCCCTACTAGAACATGAAATTAGGAATAGCTTCCCAAGAGGGGGGGGGGGTGAATTGGCTTTTAAAAATTTCTTTTAATTCCTTTTAAGAAATCTTAAACTTATTTTATTTCTTTTAACCAATTTGTGACTTATTTGTTTAATTTGTTAAGCACTCAAGAACTTAGTTTCTTTATTTAATCCTTAACCATACAAACATCCAACCATTCAACCAAACCAATCAACTATAATTAGAAAGCAAACAAACAAGCCAATACACAACACTTATGTAATATAAAAACTTAAAATGGTTGTTTGTTGATACTAGCCAAATTTGAACCAAGCTCTGTAGTGAATGAGAATTCATGCTTGCGGATGTAAAGCCCTGTATAAATGAATCCAATCACTCTTTCCAAGTTTTTAGAACTCAAATAAACTCTTGGTAAATTTATCTTTGGGATGTTAACCAAGTAACGTACTCCCGTATGGTTTCCGCAAGGTATGGTGTAACCAACGTACTCCCTTTCGGTTTCCGCAACCCAAATCAAAATTAAACCTTAAGTTTGTTTGATTTCCAAATATATGTAGTTTATATGATTTTCAAGTTTAAACCATCCACACAATTTAAATACGCACTAAAAATAAAGAATAGGGAAAGAGAGAGTGAGACGGAGATTTTTATGAGGTTCGGCTTATACCTAGCCTACGTCCTCGCCTTTGGCAAACCACCAAAGAATTCACTAAACCTGTTTCTTTGATAGGTGGAAGAAAACCTTTACAAGTGATACCCCATGCTCAAACACTTTTTCACTTAGGCTAGAGCCTGCCTCTCCAAACGATGTCACCTCATTCGGTCACTCCTTTAGGCTAGAGCTTGCCTCTCTAAGCAATATCCCCTTGCTTAGCCAATGATCCAAGCAATCCTTGGAACGTCAAAGAACTACAAGAAACACAAGATAAGATTTGCGTATAAGTATACTTTCTCAAAGAGCAAGTTAGTACAATTTCAGTACTATATACTTGAATGTAAAATATCAATACGAAATAGAATGAAGCTCAAGTGTAGAATTCACCAATATAATTCTTAGATGAGGATTAGTAGTAGGAATTCAGAGGAGGAAGGATTAGCACTTTAGAATATCTCAGCAAAAGAGATTTGCAATGAGTGAGTAAGAGAACTTTGGAAGAACAAGAGTGCTTTCAGCTTCTCAAAATAGATTTTTCAATTCTTGGATGTATTTTGATTTGCAAAATCATGTTTTTATAGGCTTTCAAACTTGTTTCCATGTTGCTAAAGTTTCCTTAGAGAGTTTCCCAGGTTGTTAGAAAATTTGGAGCCCAAATGGCTATTTTATAAAATATTAGATTTTAAAAAATTTTCCCGTTGAACAGTGTTCAAATGAGTGAAGAGTCGAGTTCAGTCATCTAAAGTTCCTGAAACCCTTTAAAAAATGAACTGGACACAGGGTCAGATGACTGAAGTAGGGTTCAGACGTCTGAAGTGTCGAGTTCAGATGTCCAAAGTATCAGGTTTAGATGTTTGAATAGTTACTACCTATTTCTGTTTTGTACCAAAAAATCTTCAGATGTTTGAGCTTATTCTTCAAATGTCTGAAGTGGTTCTGTGTGCTGTTCAGTCAGCTGAAGTTCCTCCCGTGAATAGTGTTCGGATGACTAACAACCGTGACCCCAAATCAGTGTTTTAACCATAACTTTTTCTATATAATTCAAAATTAGGTGTTCTTGGTGTCAAACGAAATATAAGAGAAAATCCTAAAACTTTCATGTTGAAAACATTTTAAAATAAGGATATGTTGATAGAGAAAAATTCACCTCAATGCGGATGTATAAAAACTGATAGTATTTTGAAAAACTCTTTTTGGTGCTTTTCATTCCAAAAATGATTCTAAGACTTTTAAAATAAATTTTGACCTTATAAAAATATTTTCCAAGTATGTTAAAAGGTATCTAGGTCCAAGAAGTTAACCTAAGAGCTTGAAAACATTTCAAATGATATTTTAAACATTAAAGCACTTACATGAGACTTCTAAGACATTAACATTCTAAACGCTCAAGTCTTCATGCTTGCTTTGGCCCTTTCTTGGCCTTCAAGCTTTAGTCTTTGAGCTCTCTCACTTTGCTTTTCTTTGGCTCTTTTGACTTTAAACAGTCCTTGGCTTTTAACAAATCATACATGACCTCATATTCTTCAAAGTTTAATATATCATCTTTAAATCCATGCTTTGACTCATTTAAGCTTCATTTGATCCTTTTGAGCACTTTCACCTTACTTTCTTATATGTGAGCCCTGAAATAACATTACTCACACAAATATGTTAAATTCCACTTGTTTGTTAGCATCAAAACAAGATAACAAGATTTTAAGCCTTGTAAGGTCAACTGAACACAAAGTTTAGGAGGAAAGCAATATGCTTTTGTCATTGTTGATGACTACTCTAAGTTTACTTGGGTACTCTTCTTAGCCTCCAAAGATGAAGTGTAATAACTAGAATAATAATTAGAATTAAATAATAAAATAAATGAGAGAAAAATGAATTTTTATAAGAGGGTGCAGCAGGGCCTTGTTGACGAGTGTAGAAGTGCCCATTGACGAGCAGACTATTGGGCTCATCGATGGGGACGTGCTTCTCATTGATGATAATTTACTGAGAGGCCTCTTCTAGGGTCTAAAACTCATCGATGAGGAGACAGTGTTCATTGACGAGATCCCTTCATTGCCTCGTCGACGAGGTGATATGTCTAGTCGATGAGTCCACGTGGACCAGCTTTCCACATAAAGTTGAAAATTATTTTTCCTGTGGGAATTTCATATCCAATTCACTCTCTCTCTCTCTCTAGGAAACGCATCCTCTGACTTCTCTTTAGAAATCTAGTTCCGTCTCTCCCCGATTCGATGATCAGAAGCTACCACGATGATCCTGCGGAGATTCTCTACAACATAGCCGGAGCGAAATGTAGATTTGAGAAGTTTGGGAACCATACCAAAACCAAGGTAAGTGGATTATTTAAATATTTTCAGTATTCTCTAGTTCATTTGAGGCCAGATTTTGTATTATATACAAATATACTAGAGTTTTGTGAAGTAAAATTAGGGTATCATATTTTCAGGAATATGGTGTTTTGGGACCCTGCAGGCAAGGGTTAAGGACCCAGTGGGTGGTATTTTAGGAAACTAGGTAAAATGATATATGGTTATAGTTTAGGAATAGTGCATATGTGGATTTGGGGAAATATAGTTGATTTATTGGAAATATATATATGCATTATTTCAGGATTTTAGGGATAGTACGCCGTGATTGTGAGGATAAAGTTGGAGGCGATCCTCCCAACTAGTTAGGTAAGGGAAACATACTATGCTAGTAAATTCAGAAATATTTTTAGTAAATTATAGTATTTGTTTATTAAGGAACATGGTATAAATTATACAGTTTTACAAATTTCATAACATGAGTTTTTATTAATTGTGTCGCCTGAGTAGATATTGATTAGTACATAATTTATATAGTTTTTTCAGAATATCATGATTTATAGTATATATATAGATAGATATATTTACCATACAAATATTTTACAGACATTATAGAGACCACTATTTTATAGTAATTATAGAATGTCGTGCTTTCCAAAACCATAACTCTTCGACTTTACAGATTATTCAATCAGATCTGACAGTCAGTTATTACAGTTAGATATTACAGTTATTTTAGTAAGATATTATAATATTTTCAAATCAGATTTATAGTGTTATGGTTCTTTTGGAATCATGATGAAAACAGTAGGATATTTATAGAAATAGTATATACAGTATTAGACCCTGATGAATCAAGTTATGTTTAGTTAGTAGAGCATAGTACTGTTGCTATTTTCATATCAGAGTGCAACCACATATCTCAGATAGTATGTGGATTTCGTCAACCATGTTTATGTAAAGATTGCAGTCTCCCCAGTATTCTAAGTTGAGGAAGCTAGTTTGATGAGGTAGTTACCAGTTTCGAGCTTAGAAGAGGTTGTAGTTTGGCTGGACTGAGGATTGGTAAAGTACAGTTGGCTTACCTGGTAGGCTAACCAAGATTAAGTCTCCCCTACGGGCAGCACAACTCTGTCATGAGGGGTTAAATCATAACGTACAGTTTTCTAAGGTAAACATCTCAATTATGTATATGTATATAATTTTACAGAATATTAGCAGATATTGTATAATACTAGAAGTATGAAAAAGTAGAAAACTCTGATATTACTGTTACATTTTAAACTTTGATCATTACAAGCTATACTGTATATTCATTTACTAGCTTATACAGTTTCAGATATTGTCATTATTATATTTACGAAACTCAGTCGCCACACACTAGTAATAGCATATTTCCTCTTACTGAGCATTGTATCATCGCAGTGGTTTAACATTTTTAAGGTGATCCAGCTAGGTGAGCAGATCAGGCTTATAGATAGAGAGATCTTTTATTTTTCCCTATTTATAGGATAAGTGTATTCAGGGGATTATATTTTTGAGCAGATGAAACTAAAGTGATGTGTATATATGTATATATATATGGTTTGGAAACACTGAATTCTAGTATTGTAAATATGGGTGTATGACTTTATGTTTTCCGTTGCATAGGTGTGTCAATTTGTGTATAGGGATACCTTAGTACCCATCTGGGGCTTGAGATGTTATAGCAGGTATTACAGGTGTATGCGAGTAATTTATATTTTATATGAAAAAAAAAATGGTGGAATTTTTTGGTCGTTATATGAAGTTTGCAAGATGTTAATTGACTTGTGCAAGAGACTCCAAAAATGAAAAAGGGTACAGTGTTTTAAATATTATGAGTGATCAAGGAAAATAATTTAACAATAAAGAAGTAGATAAATTCTGTAATGAGCATGGAATAAATCATAATTTTTCAGCACCGTGAACTCCTTTGCAAAATGGAGTTGTTGAGAGAAAGAATAGATCTCTTCAAGAAATGGCTAGGACTATGCTAAACGAGCACAAACTACCTAAGTATTTTTGGGCTGAAGCGGTAAATACCGCATGTTATGTGATGAATAGAGTTTCCACAAGATCAAACCTAGACAAGACCCCCTATGAACTATGGAAAAGGAAGAAGGCCTAACATATCTTATTTTCATGTATTTGGATGCAAGTGTTTTGTGTTGAGTGATAGAGATGACATACGAAAATTTGATGCAAAATCAGATATAGGAATGTTATTAGGATATGCATTAAATAGTAAGGCATTCAGAATCTACAACGAAAGAACACTAACAATTATAGAATCAATACATGTAACCTTTGATGAGGAAAATTGTTTCACTATGGCATCTAATATTGAGAAAGTTGAAACAACACAAAAAATAGAAGACTTAGAAATAAAAGAAGTAAAAAATGAGAACAATGAATCAACCTCAAATGATGAATCTTTAGAAAATTATGAACTGCCTAAAGAATGCAAGTTTGTAAGGAATCACTCAAAAGACCAAATCATTGGTGAACCTTCACATGGTGTCTCTATTAGAACCTCACTGAAAAATCTATGTAACCATTATGCATTTCAATCTCAAGAAGAACCCAAGAATATAGAAGCAACCTTAAGTGATGATTCTTGGATAGTAGCTATGTAAGAAGAATTAAATCAATTTGAGAGAAATAAAGTATGAAATTTAGTTCCTAGACCCACTGATCATTCAGTAATTGGAACCAAATGGATATTTAGGAATAGAAAGGATGAAAATGGAATAGTTGTTTGAAATAAAGTTAGACTTGTAGCTTAAGGATACAATCATGAAGAAGGAATAGACTACGATGAGACTTTTGCTCCCATAGCTAGAATGGAAGCCATAAGGATGTCACTAGCCTATGCATCTCACAAAGAATTCAAACTCTATCAAATGGACGTAAAGAGTGTTTTCTTAAATGGATTTATAAATGAAGAAGTCTATGTGGCACCACCTTCAGTTTTTGAGGATATTCATAAACCTGATTATGTGTTTAAATTAATAAAAGCACTATATGGACTAAAACAAGCTCTTAGAGCATGGTATGAGAGGTTAAGTGGATTTCTATTAGATAATGACTTCTCTAGAGGAAAAATAGATTCCACATTGTCTATTAAAACTAAAAATAAAGATATGCTTATCATTCAAATCTATATGGACGATATTATTTTTGGTGTTACAAACAAAGATTTATGTAAATACTTTACATAGTGTATGCAAGATGAATTTGAAATGAGTATGATAGGAGAATTAAATTACTTCCTAGGACTTCAAATAAAGCAAGTTAAAAATGGAATCTTTATAAATCAATCAAAATATATAAAAGATATACTTAAGAAGTTTGATATGGAAGGTAGTAAACCTATAGGAACTCTAATGAGACATCCATAAGTCTTAATAAGGATAAAAATGGAAAACCGGTAGATACGAAGTATTACCACGGCATGATAGGAAGTCTACTATATTTGACAACTAGTAGACTAGATATAATGTTTAGTGTATGCATGGGTGCTTGATTTTAGTCAGCCCCTAAGGAATCTCACCAAATAGCCGTAAAAAGAATTTTAAGATACTTGATAGGCACCCTTGACTTAGGTCTATGGTATCCTAAGGACAACGACTTTGAGATGATAAGCTATTCAGACGCTGATAGAAAAAGCACAAGTGGTACTTGCCACTTTCTAGGAAGGTCTCTTGTGTCTTGGTTCTCCAAGAAACAAATTTCTGTAGTTTTGTTTATTGCTGAAGCTAAGTATGTGGCAGTTGGCAGCTGTTGTGCACAAACACTCTATATGAAAAAACAATTAAATGATTTAAATTTAGAGTATTCAGTGATACCTATAAAGAGTGATAATACCAATGCGACAAACATCTCCAAAAATATCATATCACACTCAAGAACCAAGCATATAAACGTAAGGTGTAGAGACTCAGAAAGTATAATTATTAAATAATAGAGAGAAGGAAAATTTTAAAGGGACAAAGCAGGGTTCTTCAACGAACACCCTGGTTTCGTCGACAAACTCCCTATGGGATTCATGGACGAAAATCAGTGTTTCATCGATGAAGAGATACCAAGGAGGGGTAATTCAGACCCATTGGTTCGTTGATGAGTTCTTTACCTCCATCGATGAACTCCCTTCATTGGTTCGTCGATGAGTGCACGTGGCTCGTCGATGAAGCCACGTGTCAAGCCACCTATAAATATGTGGAAATTGGGTTTTCAGTGAAGAATTTAGCCTCTCTCTCATTTTCTCTCTCTAGAAACGGATTCTCAGACTTCTCTCTAAGATTTTGACCTCGTTTCCCCCTGGTTTGACGATCAGAAGCTACCATGATGATCCTGGGGAGACTCTCTACAACTTAACCGGAGCAGAATTTTGGTTTGAGAAGTTTAGGCATCATCCAAAAATCAAGGTAAGTAGGGTTTTTATAGTCTGAGGCTTTTTTGAACTTAGATTTTGTATTAGATGAAAATATATTGGTGTTTGAGTTGATTAAACTAGGGTATAGTAATTTCAGGGTTTGGGTTTCCAAAAACCACAGGCATGGGTTGAGGATTCCAGTAGGTATTCTCCCAAGAACTCAAGTAATGTTGATAAATAAATTAATAGTTTAGAATTTTAGGGATATGTGAGCCTAGCATATATATATATATATATATATATTTATTTATTAGTATAGTTACTATCCTGAGTTTGAGTTGATTGAAATAGGAAAATATACATATATATTTTAGTATTTTGTGTTTGGTACGCTGTGGACATAGGAATATGTTGACCTTATAGGTCACACCCAGTTTTGATTATGACAAATACTTATTGTTTCTAATGAGTGTTTGAGGCTTTGTGCAGGAACTTAAGTTGACATCTCGCAATGCACATGGAGAGAGTGAGGCTTGAAGACCAAATATTCTATTGAAGACCTAATTTCTCTTGTTGTAATATATTTCATTCATGTAAAGGGTCTGTGATAGTAATTAGGGCTTTTTGTATGTAATAATCACACACATCACATGCATGGTTTGAAACGTAAGCTCATAATGCAAATGACCTTAGAAAGACCTTAGGGGTTACCCTTTGGTTAACCTTCGGTCGACTGACACCAAAATTTTCCGATGTTTTCAAATTGGACCTAAAGAGACCTTAGGACACTCGGCCTTGCACTCATATATGCTAGGCACATTGAATAGGGTGTTTGTGATTCAAAACAGGACCGAAATGTGCACTTTGTGCACTTTCAGTCGACCGGACCATGCAGTTCATTCTGCCCCAGTCGATCGGATCCAGTCTGGGTCAACAATTTGACCTCAGCCTAGCTGACCAAACCATTGTAGTTCAAATACCCTCGGTTGACTGAAACCTCTTGAGGTCAACATTTTGACCACCTGGTTGACCGAGCCCAAATTGCATTGCAACTGTTTGGTCGACCGAGGGTCCTTAGGAGAAATCCCAACTATTTGGTTGATTGAATCACCCAGTTCAATATAGGCTGGTCGACCGAACCTTGGTAAAATGGAAAAATCGCCTCAGACATGTGCATCCGATCGACTGAGTCCCTAGTTCAAAAATGTCTCGGTCGACCGAGGCATATGAACTTCGGTCGACCAAAAGTGTTATAGTCAATCGGGTCTCATGGGTTGCCCTGATTTTTTTTTCCTAGGGCTAAATTTTTTAAATAGGGTTAAAATAATAAAAACATCATTAATCTTTTCTAATAATCCCAATCTTGTCACCAACGGTTATAATTCTTGGGGTGTCTATATATACCCTTTCATTTAGGAAAATTAGTAACTTGATTAGCATACAAAATCCAAAAATTCTCTCTCAACCAAAAATCTTCTACTATTCATTTTCATACTAAAATCACTCTTACTTACCTTCTTCTGTTGCTCACACTCTCTATAAGTTGATTTAGTGTCTATTTTTATAGGTTTGCTCTCCCATTTGTATTTGGTTGATTTGATTTTAACGACAACATTACCTAAGTGTTCTTAGGAGGCTTTTCTCATAAGCCTATCCTAAGAAAACTTGTGTTGAACTTCTGAGTGTTGCATTCTCATTGCAATAACTTAGGAAGTTTGTATTTGTTTTGGGCTACAAAACGTTTTTCAAAACCTACTCAAATATCGTGTGGTATTTACATTGATATATTTGTGAGAAGATATTTGTGTTTGTGATATTGGTCTTTGTTGCAATATTTATTCAAATATATATCATTTTACTGAATACAAAGATTACATATATCTTACAAACCAAGCATATACACTATTCATGTGATTGATATATTCTGCACTTTGGAATATTTGAAACTTGAGTGATATCTTTGTTTGAGCACCTTGATTAAGAATATCTTGAAATACAAAGATTGATTGCTAACACTCTCACATACACATTACACTGATAGAAAACACATTTGAGAGTTGAACTATTTTGACCACACTGAGCTTACGTATTAAATCATCTATAGTGTATGTGATTGAACACATTTGGGTACAAATCTGCTTTGTGTGAAAGCACTTTCATATTGTACCATTTGATTGTAAAATTTGAGTGTTTCTAGGCGTGGCCTGAGGGGGCGGTAATTTAGTTTGGTAAGGATTGGTGTAACAATTGAGGTCAGCCCTTGAATTGACCTGCTTTGTATCAGTGCCACTCCACCTGTTTAAGTGAGCAAGTTATAGTGGTAATCCTTGTGCTTGTTAGCCAAGGTGGGGACGTAGGCAATTGGCCAAACCCCGATAACGTTTCTGCATGTCACCCTTTCTTTACTGCTTTCGGGTGCTTGTGTGATTAATTAAATTGATTTATTTACTTTTTGGTACACATTTACTTTACTTGCACTAGATTGACCATAGGGTTGTGAATATACTGGTATTAGGAGATTGACCTAGGGATTAAATTTTAAAAATACCAATTCACCCCCTCTCTTGGGATCATGGTAAAGCTAACAGAATAAAATTGGAGTCGGATCTTCTAGCCAGTTAGGTAAGGGAAATATGCTATGTTGGTAATTTTAAGAATTTTATTAGTAAAATATATATGTTTCAGGGAAAATTCTACATATTACAAACTACTTTTATTATCAGTAAATATAGATTTTGGTACAGGGGTTTTCATTTATTTAGTCGTGTGACATAAGTTAATATTAGATTAGTACAGAGTTCATACAATTTTCAGAATACTATGATTTACAGTATATATATAGAAACCTACATTTTATAGTATTTTCAAAATACCATGATATAGAGATTTTAGAACCATAACATTCAGTTATTTCAGTTAACCAGATATTTCAGTCATTCAGATAATTTAGTTATTCAGTTGTCTCAAATATTCAGTTATTACAGTTTATTCATATTGGTTTATACAACGTTATGGTTATTTCAGTCGTATTAGAATCATGGAAAAGTAGTAAGATAGCTATATATATATATATATATATATATATATATATATATAGTATCAGACCCTGATGGATCAGATTCAGATATGTATTCAGAGCACGGTACCGTAGCTAATTTAGATTAGAGTGCAACCACATATCTTAAATAGTGTGTGAATTTATGAGTAGTCAACCGTGCTTTAGGAGGGATTGCAGGCTCCCCTATATTCTGGGTCGAGGCAGTCGGTTTGACGAAGGTGGTATCAGTTACCGTGCCTTGGAGGGATTGGAGGCTCCCTAGTAATCTGGGTTGAGGCAGCCGGTTTTGATGATAGAGGTTCAGTTAACTTATCCCGGTGGGCCAACCAATGTTAAGTCCTGCCTATGGGTTGCGCAACCCTGTCATGAGGGGTTAAATCATGACATACAACGATTTAGGGAAGTTTTCACAATTATATATATATATATATATATATATATATAGATTTATAGAAATCAGTAGACTGGCCTATAAATTATATAAGTATGATTAAATAGTAAGTTCAGTAACAGATGTACTTTAAACCACATAGGTGTGAGTTACATAGTATTTTATTTTACATGTTACCCCTGTTTTAGTTACTTATCAGTATATTATTCATGTAAACTCAGTTGCCACATACTGGTAATAGCATATTTTGTCTTGCCAAGAATTGTCTCATCCTAGTAACTTAACATTTTTCAGGTGATCCAACTAGACGAGCAGATCAAGCTCGGAGATAGAGAGGTCATTTGCACTGTCCTGTCTATAGGGTAAGTGTTTTTAGGGAGATGCATTTTTGGGTAGATTTCAGGAGTCTTGGTAGTTGTTGTTGGGGGTTGTGTATTTATTTATATATATATTTGGGAAAAACACATAATTCTAGTATTGTAATTATGGTTATACAATTTTATGTTTTCTGTTGCATAGGTGTATTCTAGTAGGATTAATCAGGGGTATCATAGAAATATATATTTCAGCGTATATTTTAAAATAAAAAATTTGTATACATTTTTGGGTTATACTGTAATGACTTGAAGAATAATGGTATTTAAATAATAAAAAGGAAGGAAAATGGAAACGGAAACAGAAGGAGGCAGCAGGCTTCATCGATGAACGCTTCGCGTTCGTTGATGACGTTGCATTTTGAATATAATAACCCAAAAAATTTTTACATGGGGTCTCTTCAACAAACATAGGGAGTTCATTGACAAGCGTATAAGTAGGTCTCGTCGACGAAGCCACGCGTCATCGACGAGAAGATACCGAGAGGGGTTTTTGAATAGTCTGAATTTCATCCATGAGGAGGTAGGGTTCATCAATGAAATTACTTAAGGACTCGTCGACAAGATGACGTGTCTTGTCGACGAATCTGGCATTATAAATAGTTGAAACCTAGATTTTTTTTTAATGAAAATTCAACTTAAACTCTCTCTCTCTCTCTCTCTCTCAAATGCCTCTCCCTCCTTCTTTCTTCGATCCTGGCCCCATTTCTCACCAGATTGAAGATCTGAGGCCACCACGATGCTCCTAACGAAGTTCTCAACAAGTCTACTAGAGCTGATCGTGGGAGAAGTTGGTTTGGAATTTATCCCAAATCCAGGGTAAGACATTTTATTCAAATTATGCCTTCCTCGTAGTTATAAGAAATGATGTAGGTAAGAAAATACTGATGTTTTGTTCTGGGAGATGTTGTTTTCAGGGTGTTGAGTGGAGAACCCTGCGGGTGTAAGGCTAGAGTTCAGTGAGAGGCTTTTTAGATTTAAGGTAAGGGAAATATGCTATGCTAGGAAATTTACTTACATTATCAGAAATTATATATATATATATATATGTATGTATGTATGTATGTATACCAGATATTATACAAAATATGAATTTTTAAAGTATGTGTGGCTTGAGTACATGATATGGATATGAAGTTTTAAGTAGTTTTTCAGTATTTCAAATTATATAGATATAGTTAGATATTTGCATATTTTATACAGACAGAGTATGTATACATACGCAGTTTTATTCAAATGATTACACGGACAGATATATATAACAATGTACAGATAATTATTTAAAATAGTATATACAGTGTATATAGAAAGCTATGTTTCCTAAATGCCATAACACTCAGAGTATACAGATAGTTTATAAAGGCAGATTATATAGTTATAGGATCAAGATGCTATAGTTACTCAGATATTACAGTATAAAATTATAGCGTTATGGTTATTTTGGAAACATGATGAAAAAAAACAATATATATATAAATGTACTTATATAGTATCAGAGCCCTGTGGAAATATTACAGACAGATACAGTTTACAAAGCACGGTACCATTGCTATATACAGATAGAGTGCAACCACATATCTCAAACAGTGTGTGGGTACTGTCTAACTGTGCTCGAAGAGGATGCAGCTCTCCAGTACGCTGGGTTGAGGGGGCCGGTTAGACGAGGTAGCAGCCAGTCTCGAGCTTAGGAGTGGATGCAGTTTGGCCAACCTAAGGTAGTGTAGAGTATGATGACTTACCTGGAGGGCCGACCAGGTTAAGTCCCGTCTATGGGCCGCATAACCCTGTCATAAGGGGTTAAATCATGACATACACAGTCCCAAGGAAAGAGCACAGTTATGTATATGTATACAGTTTTACAGCTTTTTTCGTATATAGTATGATATAGCAGTATGAAAGATAAAAAGTTCAGATGATACAAATGTTTTAAGCTACTATGCATATGTTTTACAGATTGGCCAGATCATGTAGTTTTATATATTAATGTTATAGTTTTACGACTCGGTTGCCACATACTAGTAATGACTACTGATGAATCCATACAATCTATGTACACTAGATTCACACACATCATTAATTCTTTAAATGCACTTGGAAAGACTTACACTACTTATGAATTGATTAGGAAAATACTTAGGGGATTACCTACAGTGTGGGAAGTGAAAGCTACGACAATAGCAGAAGGGAGAAATCTCAAGGAGATGTCGGTGGACGAACTCATTAGATTGCTCATCACCTATAAGATGGCAATAAATGAGAGGAAGAATGAGCAAAACAAAGCCAAGAAAACCACAACACTTAAGGCAACATCTCACAACTTCAGTGAGGAAAGTGACTCAAAATCAGAGGTCGAGATGGCCTTGCTTACAAAGAAGGTTGTAAAGTCCTTGAATAAGAATAAGAAGTTCAACAAAAAATTCCAAAACCTTAAATTAGAAAAAGGACAGTATAGCATGAAGAAAAACAAGGAGGATCCACCAACATGCTACAACTGTTGAGAGGTTGGACACATCAAGCCTGAGTGTCCTAAATTGGTGAAAGCCTCGAAGAAAAATAAGAAGGCGCTGAAAGTCAGCTGGGATACACACAACACTAGTTGTTCATAATCTGAATCTAGCGATGATGAGGTTGCCAATCTGTGTCTAATGGCACATGATAACATTGAGGTACAATCACCTTTTTCATCATCTTCGTATTATTCTAGTGATTTTGAAAATGAAAATGATATGATTTCATATGATGAACTAAAACAAGAATATCTATACTCTATTAAAATGCTTGAGAAGGAAACAAAGAAAACTTTTGAGTTGAGAAGCAAAGTCAAAGAATTTTCAAATCTAGTTGAACGACAAATGAATCCCATCTATCTTTCATAAAAGATAAAGATTTGAAAATTGAGAAGTTAGAAAAGGATTTGAAAGATAAATCTGAAATTATTTGTAAATTTATTGAAGGACAAAACAATTTTGAAAAACTCCTAGGATCTCAAAGAAATTCCCTAGAAAAGGAAGGGCTCGGTTTTAATGGAAAGGAAAATCTAAAGAAAAGACATCTTTACATGGGTTATTTTAGAAGAGAGTCAAAGTCATATGTTCCAACTAAGAATTATTATAGAAATACCACATACTTTAAATGTAGAAGGTTGGGTCACATACAATTCGACTGTCGTTTCAAAAATAAAGATGTTAAAATCAAGAAAGTATGGAGAGTCAAAGGGGAACATAGAACTAACCCCCCTGGACCCAAGAAAATCTAGGTACCAAAGCTAGTTGTTTGATTATGTCTTGCAGATATGTCTAAGATCAGAACCCTTAAAAGAAAAATGGTATATGGATAGCGTATGTTCACATCACATGACCAAGGATAAAGCAAAGTTCACATCCATCACACCCAAGGATGAAGGGTTTGTCACTTTTGGAGATAATGCTAAGGGAAGGATCGCAGGTGTAGGTAAAGTTGGTAATAATTCTTCATTAATTATTGATGATGTTTTATTGGTTGAAGGTTTAAAGCACAATTTATTGAGCATAAGTCAACTATGTGATAAAGGTTACAAAGTTTCTTTTGAACATGACAAGTGCATAGTTGAACACAAAACTGATAATGAGATACTATTCATTGCTAAGCGATGTGAAAACGTATATACCACAAGTTTTGATAATTTAACTTCATAGAGTGTGACATGCTTATCTGTTATGAATGAAATTAGCTAGATTTGGCATAAGAGACTAGGACACGCAAACATGGATTTAATCTCAAAACTTGTTAAGAAAGAATTAGTTAAGGGACTACCTAAGACTAAATTTGTGAAAGATAAAATCTGTGATGCATGCCAACTAGGAAAACAAGCAAGAACAAGCTTTAAGAAGAAGAAAGCGATCTCCACTACTAGAAGTGATAGGGGTAGAGAATTTAAAAATCAAGGCTTGGAAGACTATTGTAATTCATTAGGGATTGCCCATAATTTTTTGGCTCCTAGAACACCACAACAGAATGGTGTAGTTGAAAGGAAAAATAGGTCTATACAAGAATTGACCAGAATTATGCTTAACGAACATAAACTACCTAAGTACTTCTGGGCTAAGGTAGTGAATACCGCCTGCTATGTGCTAAATAGAGTTCTGATTAGACCATCACTTAATAAGACTCCATACGAGTTATGGAATGGCCATAGACCAAACATATCATAATTTTATGTCTTTGGCTATAAATGTTTTGTGCTTAGAGACAATGAGCATCTAGGAAAATTTGATGTGAAATATGATGAAGGTATCTTCCTAGGGTATGCCTTAGATAGTAAATCCTATAAAGTGTATAACAAATGAACATTAACGGTTATAGAGTCTATTCATGTAGTGTTTGATGGGTCAAATCCCTTCTCCAAAAGAGTTGATGAAGATGAAATTGAGATAAACAAGGAACTTGAGAAACTATTCATTGAGAATGATTCAGAAAGATAAATGAGCTTAAAGAACCATCCGTTAAAATTGATCAAACTGAAAATAAGGTTAATGAACCACCTAGAGAATGGAAATATATAAAGAATCATCCCATAGATCAAATAATAGGTGAACCATTAAGTGGACTAGCCACTCGATCCTCACTTAGGAATATGATTAGTCATTTTGCATTTCTATCTTAAGAAGAACCTAACAATGTGAGTGAAGCTATAGAGGATGAATCATGGGTGTTGTCCATGCAAGAAGAGTTAAATCAATTTGAGAGAAATAAAGTATGGACACTAGTTCCTAGACCTGAGGATAAGTCAATCATTAGAACCAAGTGGATATATAAGAATAAAAAGGATGAACATGGAATAGATGTGAGAAATAAGGCTTGATTAGTAGCTCAGGGATATAATCAAGAAGAAGGTATAGATTTTGAAGAAACATTTGCACCTATAGCTAGAATGGAAGCCAATCAAATGCTCTTAACATATGCAGGTTTTAAGGATTTCAAGTTATATCAAATGGATGTCAAAAGCACATTTTTAAATGGCTACATAAATGAAGAAGTGTACGTAGAACAACCCCGAGGTATTGAAAACCATAAGAATACTGATGATGTGTATAGATTGACAAAAACCTTGTACAGTTTAAAGCAAGCTCCTAGAGCTTGGTATGAAAGGCTAAGCTGTTTTCTATTAGAAAATGGATTTATAAGAGGAAAGATAAATACAACCCTATTCATAAAGTCTAAGAAAGATGACATTCTCTTAGTGCAAGTATATGTAGATGACATCATATTTGGTGCTATGAATAAATAATTGTGTAATGAATTTGCTAATACCATGCAAAATGAATTTGAGATGAGCATGATGGGTGAACTAAATTTCTTCCTAGGACTTCAGATTAAATAAGCAAAACATGGAATATTCATAAATCAATCGAAGTATATTAGAGACCTACTCAAAAAATTTAATATGGAAGATGGAAAAATACTAGGTACACCTATGAGCGCTTCATTGAAATTAGACAAAGATGAACAAGGTATACTAGTAGATGTTAAGCTATATTGTGGAATGATAGGTAGCTTATTATATCTGACTGCTAGTACACCTGATGTAACGTTTAGCGTATGTTTGTGCACAAGATTTCAATCTGCACCAAAAGAGTCACATTTGTTGGCCATTAAATGAATACTTAGATACCTAATAGGAACCGTGGAAATTGGATTATGGTATCCTAAGTACACATCTTTTGAGATTATTAGCTATTCAGATGCTGGTTTTGCGGGTAGCAAAGTGGATAGGAAGAGCATGAGTGGTACTTGTCATTTCTTAGGAAATTCCTTAGTCTCTTGGTTTTCCAAGAAGCAAAATTCAATAGTTCTTTCCACAACTGAGGCTGAATACATAGTGGCAGGTAGTTGTTTTACTCAAACGTTATACATGAAGCAACAACTGAAGGATTTTGGATTAAGTTATGAAACAATCCCTATAAGATGCATTAATATGAGTGCAATTAATATCTCAAAGAATCCCATACTACATTCACAAACTAAGTATATAGAGATACGTCCCTTTCTTCATGATCATGTGCAAAAAGGGGATGTGACACTTGAGTTTGTATGCACGAATGAACAATGGGTCGATATATTCACGAAACCACTTGCAGAGGATAGGTTTATTCAAATTAGGCGTGAATTAGGTCTGATGCATAGTCAAGAGGTTGCGTAGAATTATATGAGATAACATAATTCAGGGGGAGCAACGTCACTTAAGATGTAATCACTTTGTATCAAACATATTTTGGTATCGCATTAATTAACATTTGGTATCAAATCAATCAATCAACTTGTGTGCACATTCGACATAAAATTAGTCCACATTTGGTATCATATTAATCAATATTTGGTATCCTCACAGAATCACTATAACTTATGCATTAGCAAAGGGGATGCTTGATGTAAAAAGGGGAGAAGTAAAATTTTTCCAAGATTCATGGTTGAACAAGATTAAAACTTTAAAATTTCAATGGGGAGAAAAACATACACGTATGTCCACTCATGTCTTATTATTATTATACACCTTTTTGTTGATGTCAAAAGGGGGAGAAAAAAAAAGGAGCAAAAAAAAAAAACTATTCACTACATAAATATCAGAAGCAAAGAGAAAAAGGAGCAAAACATTGTTTGTTGTTATGCAAAGGGGGAGATATGCAAAGAGAGAAGGATAGTTGAAATGAAGAATAGCTTCCCAAGAGGGGGGGGGGGGGTGAATTGGATTCTTTTTAATATTTTAATGATTTTTAGACTTTTGATTTTAACAGCCTAGAAAACAAGATATATATGAATGATAACCACACTTAAGAATATTGAAATTTAAATTTACAAGTCAATCAATGAAATCATGATAATTCAATCACTCAATCAAAATGTAAAAACTTTTGTTGATTTCCCTGTAAACTCTTAGTATACACTTTACTTGATCAAGATTTCCGTAGATTAATCAACGTACTCCCTTCTTGGGTTTCCGCAAACGATTAATCAAAACGTACTTTCTAAATTTCAAGTACTTTTGTTTCTTTCTCAATTTAGAACCTGCACTTATAAATCATATAACAATAGCAAGTAAAGAATGTAAAGTAAATAAGAGAGAAAGAGACAAGAATTTTTATAAGGTTCGACTTCAACACAGCCTACGTCCTTGCCTTTGGCAAAACACCAAAGGATTCCACTATATCAGTTTCGTTACCTGGTAGAACAATACCAATTTACAACCACTCCTTTTGTCAGGCTAGAGCCTGCCTCTCCAAACAATAACCCCTTGTTTGGTCCAACGATTCAACAACTCTGAATCTTTTAAGAATGATGATAAAGAAATTTGTGTACAAAAGAGAACTCTCACAATAGAGTAAATTAGTACAATGATCAGCTCACTAATACTCCAAGGTAATTCAAATATAAGAAATTTGAAACTCAACGCTTAGTATGAATTACCAAATGAATTTTCAAAGAAAATGAAAGATTTTGATTTTTTGAAAGCTTTGCTTCAAAAATATAGATCAATATCAGATCAGAAATTTTAAATACAAGAAAGTTTTAGATCCTTTGATAAATTTGAATACTTGAAAAACACTTGATCTAAAAACCTTTGAAAAGTTTCTTGATCTAAAAACTTTGAAGATTGCTGGATCTAAGAACTTTACAGATTTCTGGATCTGAAACTTTTGAGAATTGCTTAATTTCAAAAACCTTTCAATATTGCTTCTATGATCATTGTTTTAAACCTTTGAAGCTTTTGACTATTTATAGATGTTTTAGAATCCATCCATTACTCCCAAAGATTCCTAAAATTCCTTTCCAAATATTTTGAAATAAATATGTTTAAAAACATGGTTTAAAAAATCTTCCTGTTGAGAGAATTAATGCCAACGTTCGAGTGGTTGTCACCTGCCATGACTTGGCAGTCACTTGTCACAAAGCAACTCTTAACACAGAATGTAGGCAGTCGTCTACCAGAACCAAGGCAGTCGCCTGGCTGGTTAGGCAGTCGCCTGTCTAGCTATTGACTTTTTGAAAAATCATTTTCTTAATGTGGCAGTCGCCTGCCTCATCATGGCAGTCACTTGGCCCTTCATTATTAAAAAAAAAACCTTCTCTTCTTAAGCCCTTTTTTATTTATTAAAAAAAAACTCTTTAGAGTATATATGTTTAAAGAAAATATTTTTGATTTTCTATGAGCTTCAAACCACTTTATATTTGAGTTTAACCTTAAAGTACTTACAATTAGAATATCCCTAATATAACCCTTTTAGTCTTCAAACTTGTTCTTCCATATGCCTTGTGGTTGCAATCTTTCCTTTGAGCTTTTCACAGTATAACTTTGTTCTTCATGCTCTTCATAGTCCATATGCTTTACTTTGTATTCTTCAAGAATTCTTTGTAATTCATAATCTTCCTTTTGCACTTTAGCTTTACTATTTTCCTGAAAAACTTTTTCTTGAAACATATTAAACATATCATTTGATTTGTTATCATCAAAATAAGAATTGTAAGCCTTATTAGGCCAACAATAATAACAAAAAAAAAAAATTATTGAAACCATATTTCATCATGAGCATATTTTATATTTCATATTTCATTTAGATTCAGGCTAAACATTTTGTGTATGAACATGAGCATATTTTTATTTATTGAATATTTGATGCATTAATTGAGAGGGAGCCTTGTTAAGAGTAACCTATTATATATATTTTTCTCATGTATTTGTCACCATAAAAAATGGGGAGATTGTTGACTCTACGAGTCCATCCAATCTAGTTTTGATAATGACAAATCACTTGGTATTTGATTTGTGCATTGAGTTTGTGAACAAAACTTATATTAAGCATGCACGGAAAGATAACAAGTCACGGAAGCCATAAAGTAAAGCTAACGTATCTTGGCAAGATCCATGGAACTCAAGAAGTACAAGAATCAAGATGCAAGCGGCAAAGTTCAAGAACATCTTGGAAATGGGTATTTAGAACTCATGTATTTACATTTTCATATGATTTAATTTGAGGCTTAGCATAACTTAGAATGACTTTAGGATTCATGCATTTCATTTATATCATTAGGGGACTTTCATAGACTTAGAAATACTTTTAAAATCATGGAAAATATGTTTTATAAAAGACACAAGAATGAGAGCAAAGCAAAATTTAAAATTAGAAAAGAAAAATTGAGGAAAAGCACACTTCGATAGCCTGAACTCAACTTCAGTCACCTGAAGACTTTCTTCAGTAGCCTAAAGAATTAATGGGAAAAAAAAAATCTGGTCAAGGTATGTCGGTTGCCTGAACTAGAACTTCGGTCGCCTGAAGTCACCACTTTAGGAGCCTGAACTTCACTTTGGTTGCTTGAAGTCGCGGGAAAGTTTAAAATTCAGATTTTTATTAATAGAACTCACGATCTTTTTTCTTTGATCCAACAGTTGAGATCGATCCTAAGGGTAAGACACTATAAATATTGAATATCTAAACCCTAGAACGAAGCTAAGACACACAAGAAAAGAAGAACATATCTTTTTGAAAGAGAATAGAAAAACTTGAGTTGATTGATATACGATTGCTTGCACTTCATTCTACTCATCGTCTTTGAGCAAATGAACTCAGAAAATCAGAAGGGAACTCACGTATACATTTTGTATTTCATCTTGGTATTGAGGTTTGGTGATTCAAGTTATTGTTTTTTTTCAAGAGCTTCTCATCTCATCACTTGGTATAGAATATCTTTAGAGAATTTGATCTTGAGCATTCTTAACCATATAGAGATTTTGTTTAACAAATTCATTACTTGAAAAAGTTTACTTTGTCATTGAGATATATATTTTTCAAAGAACCACTCATTTAGAAATCTATAGTTAAAATGTGCTGAGTGATAGAGAGTAAGTAAATGTTATATCTAGATAATCTCACTGCTTGGTAAAGATTTGTTTTTCTTCATTGGTTAAAAAGATTTGATTCTAGTGCGTGGTTGTTAAAGGATCTATATTTTAGGTATATTAACATTTGATTAAGTATCATCATTGGTTTTTATAAATGTACATTTTACTGAGGGATGTTTTTTTGAACAACAATATATTCAGTTGTGAGTGTTGAACATCATTATATATATATATATATATATATATATATATATACATATTTGCATATAACAAAGATTGTGTTGAGATTGAATATTTGAAAGGAACCTTTTTAATTGTAATTGATATAATCTTTAAAGCTTTTTGAGAAGTTCACAAATGATATATTTGTGCATTTAAGCAAAGAGAACTTGAACCCTAATATTCTCTAAAGTATTGATTTATAAAAATATTTTTGGGAGATTTGATAAAAAGGAATTTGTGTGTTGAAGCATATCATACATAAACAACTGTATCGTTTTCTACATTTTGAGCTTCAAGTTATATCATATCTTAATGTATTAGGAATTTGAATTGTACTATCGAGCTTTTGTTGGAAGCAATTTTGAGTGTTTCAGATTTCATTGTATTCACGGTTTGGCTTATGAATCGGGGTTTGAGTAGAGAGATGTATCTCTCGTAAGTAGCAGAGTAGGAGGGAGCTATGCCTCTTGTAAGCAGTAAATTGTAAGAGAAGCTCCATCCCAATTTAAGGAGTAGGGATTATAGTGAAATGCTCGAGTGATTGCTCAAGGCGAGGACGTAGGCCGAGTTGGCTGAACCTCGTAAAAACTGCATTTGTCTTCTCTCTTCCCTATACTCTTTACTTTCAGCGTTACATTTAAATTGTTCGTATTGCATGTGTAGGATGAATAACATTGCACACAATTAATTAGATAATAAGAACTTATTGGTAAATTAAATTAAATTAAATTTTGTATTGAATCCCTGAAATTGATTAGTTAAATATACAAATAGGGATTAAGTGGTAAATAGATTCAAAGAATTTTTAAAATACCCAATTCACCCCCCTCTTAGGATTACACCTAATTCAATAGTGCTTATGTTAGAGGCAATGATGGTGGAGGACCATCTAGCATGGGTGGTGGGGATTCAGAAGCTGTTTTGCGCAACGTGGCTGAGCAAGTTATGATTGAGATTGCACAGAGCTCCAGGGAGCCGGGTGGCCCATTTGCAGCCCAGGGATGTACGATAGAGAAGTTTATCAAGATGAACCCTTCAGCATTTTCAAGAGGAGCAAATCCTGCAGTTGTTGAGAAATGGATGCAAGAGATAGAGAAAGTACTAGCGGTGCTCCATTGCACTGGCGAGCAGAGGGTCCTCTATACCACGCAAGTTGAAAGGAGAGGCCGAGAGATGGTGGACGACTACAAGATTATTGGAGGAGCAGAGATCCATACCAGTGGCTATGACTTGGAGTTGATTCAAGGGGGTATTCTTTGATAGATATTTTCCTGCCACTATCTGAGAAGCTAAGGTAGTAAAATTTTTGAATTTCACTCAGGGGCCGATGACAGTTCAGTAGTATGTGGTAAAATTGATCGAGTTATCATGATTTGCTTCATATATAGTACCAGATGATATTAAGATGGCAAAGATGTTTGAGAGGGGCTTGAGGTGAGAAATATATAAACAAGTGGCATTTCTAAAGATGCAGGACTTCTCTGAACTAGTTGATAGGGCTACAGTAGCAGAGGAGAGCAAACAGAGAGATGTGGGAGCATCAAGTGAGAGAAAGAGATTTACACCCTTTGATTTCCAAGCAGGTTCTAGCCAGGGCTTATGGAGAGGATATCGGAACATTGGAGGTCAGAGGTAGATGATTGGACACTAGGGTTTCCACGGTGAGCAGACTTACCCCATCTGTCCTAGATGTGGTTGGAGGCATTTGGGAGAGTGTAGGATGGGTGAGAACTTCTACTATTGATGTGGGAGACTCGATCATTGGGCTTGGTCATGTCAGGGATCGCCGGCCCATGTACCAGCTCAAAGACCATTTCGGGGTGGTTACCAGGCACCCCATGAAGGCCAGTAGAGGAACACAGCACCAACAAGGGTTTAGGCAATGATGCAAGGAGATGTTGAGGCTACCGGAGACATCATGATAGGTATTCTTACTATTTTACCATATAAAGTTGTTGTTTTATTTGACATAGCTAACACCCATTCTTTCATGTCATTAGGATATGCTAAATTAGTTGGGGTTGGGGCACAACTGTTAGATGTGGAATTGTTAGTAGCCACGTCTACTGGATTAATAGTGAGGTGTATGAGGGTACTTACAAATTTTCCAGTGGGCATTAAGGAGAAAATATTACCAGCTAATCTCGTGGTATTAGATATGCGGGGGTTTGATGTGATATTGAGTATGGATTGACTAGCAGCTAATTATGCTAGCGTTGATTACCATAGACGTGATCTTCAGACCCCAGCTGAGCAAGAATTTAGATTCATGGGTTCACATATGCACGCCTTGCCACAGTTGGTGTCAACTATTCAGGCGAGGAGACGACTTTAGAGTGGTTGCCAGGGGTATGTTACCTATGTAAAGGAGTTGCCAAGGGAAGAATTGAAACAAGCTGATATTCCAGTGGTAAGAAAATTTCCAGATGTATTTCTAGAAGAGTTACTTGGTTTACCACCAGACCAAGAGATTGAATTTTCTATGGACTTACTGCCAGGGTCAGCACCGATATCTAAAACACCTTATAGGATGGCTCCAACTGAGTTGAAAGAATTGAAAGATTAGTTGTAGGAGTTGTTGGATTAAGGATTTATCAGGCCTAGTGTGTCGCCTTGGGGAGCACTAGTCTTGTTCATGAAGAAGAAATACGGGACTATGAGGATGTGCATTGATTCTAGAGAGATAAACAAAGTGACAGTCAGGAACAAATATCCTCTTCCCGAAATTGATGATTTATTTGATCAGCTCCAGGGGACCCAGGTTTACTCCAAAATTAACCTTCAGTCGGGATATCACTAGGTAAAATTTGAAGTGGAGGACGTATCAAAGATAGAATTCCGAACTAGGTATGGGCACTATGAATTCTTGGTAATGCCGTTCGGATTGACTAATGCACCAACAGTGTTTATGGATATAATAAATCGGGTGTTCCATCAATACTTAGGCCAGTTCATTTTGGTATTTATTGATGATATACTGGTCTACTTGAAAAGTTTTGAGGAACACGAGGATCATTTGAGGATGGTATTACAAGTGTTAAGGGAGAGGAAGTTATATGCTAAATTCAAGAAATGTGAATTCTGGTTGAGGTAGGTTACTTTCCTTGGGTATGTGATCTCCGGGGACAGCATATTGGTTGATCCGAGTAAGATAGAGGCAGTGGTGAGTTAGGTGAGACTAGTGAATGTTTAGGAGGTCAGAAGCTTCCTAGGTCTGGCAGGGTACTATAGTCATTTTGTGGATGGCTTTTCTAGATTATCAGGTCCACTGACCTGACCCACGAGGAAGAATGTAAGATTTGAATGGATTGATGAGTGTGAACAAAGCTTCCAGGAGTTGAAGTAGTGGCTAGTCACAACATCGGTATTATCTATTCCATTAGGAGAGGATGAATTTTTTATATACAGTGATGCATCCAAGAAGGGAATCGGGTGCATGTTGATGCAACATGCGAGGGTTATTACTTATGCTTCTCAAAAATTTAAGGAGTATGAAAAGAACTACCCTGTGCATGATCTAGTGTTAGCTGCAGTAGTGTATGCTCTAAAAATTTGGAGGCATTATCTTTATGGTGGGAGATGCGAGATCTTTACTCACCATAAAAGTTTGAAGTACTTTTTCTCCCTGATAGAATTGAATATGAGGCAAAGAAGATGGGTTGAGCTCATTAAAGACTATGATTGTACTATTAACTACCACCCAGGGAAAGCAACTGTGGTGGCTGACGCTTTGAGCCGAAAATCAGTGGGTACAACATTATTAGCAGTAACAATCCAGCATCCGATTCAAATGGACTTGGAGAGGCTTGGTGTGGAGTTAGTAGAGGGTGATCACCAGGCATTCCTCACCAGCTTGGTATTACAGCCCACCATGTAGGAGAGGATTAAAGCTACTCAGAGAAATGACCCAAAATTAGTAGAGTTGATAGATAACGTATAGGATGGATAGGGGGAGGAATTCAGTATTTTGGATGATGGAGCTTTGAGGTTTCATACTAGTTTGTGTATACCTGCAGATGCTGAGATTAGGAAAGCTATCCTAGAGGAGGCACACAAATCCCTTTACACAGTGCATCCTAGAAGTACTAAAATGTATCAAAATATTCGAGAATTATTTTGGTGGAGTGGCATGAAAAGGGACATAGCCGAATTTGTGGAGCAATGTTTGACATGCTAGTAGGTAAAGACTGAGCACTAGAGGCTGGCAGGACAGTTGTAGTCACTCCACATCCCTGAGTGGAAGTGGGACCATATATCTATGGATTTTGTTATAAGGTTACTGCCGGCGCCACATGATTAGAACGCTATTTGGGTAATTGTAGACCAGCTGACGAAAATGACCCACTTTCTCCCTATTAAAGTCAACTACTCTATGAACAAACTGTTAGAATTATATATTCAAGAGATAGTTTGGTCTCATGGAGTGTCAGTATCTATAGTTTCGGATCGAGTCTCATGTTTCACGTCACAATTTTGGAGGAGTTTATAGGAAGCTTTGGGGACTCAATTATCATTCAGCACAACCTTTCATCCTTAGACTGATGGGCAGACAGAGAGGACGATCTAGATACTTGAGGATATGTTGCGAGTATGTGTGCTGGATTTCAGGGGTAGATGTTGAATTCGTGTATAATAACAGCTATCAGCTTAGCATTGGCATGGTACCTGGCGAGGCATTATATGGTAGGAGGTGTCATTCTCTATTATACTAGGATGAAATAGGTGAAAGGTGAGTTTTGGGACGAGAGTTGGTGCAGCAGGCGTACGATAAAGTCCAACTTATTAAGGACAGAGTCAGTTCAGCTCAGAGTCGGCATAAAAATTTCGCAGGTACTAGCCGTGAAAGTTGGAGTTTGGTGTGGGAGATAAGGTAATTTTGAAAGTAGAACCATTGGGAGGAGCTATGAGCCCTAGATTTATTAGCCCATTCAAGATACTTTAGAGAGTGGGTCCAGTCGCCTATAGGCTAGCTTTATGACTAGCTTTATTCAGGATCCATGATGTATTTCATGTTTCCATGTTGAGGAAATACATCCCAAATCCCTCCCACATGATAAACTACGAGGAGATAGAGCTTAGAGATACATTAGCATATGAGGAAACACCAATGCTGATTATAGATGGAAAGGAACAAGAGTTGCGTACCAAGAAAATACCATTAGTAAAAGTTCTGTGGAGGAATCATGTAGTGGAGGAGGCTACTTGGGAGCTAGAGGAGGAGATATGACAGAAATACCCACATCTGTTGAGTGGGGACCAGTATTAGACAGAAAAGAAACAACTATAACTCGGATAAAGTAAGTTTTGTTTGATACCGTCTATATAGTACATATTAATTGATATATAAATTGTATTTTAGGTTATAGGATAGATAGTGTTTTGGTTTTGGCAGAATTTTATTTTATGAGTATATTTATAATCTCCTAGAACCATAATTGTAACCACGATATTCCTCTGCCATAAGTGAGCGTAATTAATAAAATAAGTAGTGAATTTTTCCTTAGAGGATGGTGTACAACCCAGATAGCAAATTTCAAGGATGAAATTTTATGAGCAGGGGAGAATGTAGAAACCCAAAAATTGTAATTATTAAATAATAGAGAGAAGGAAAATTTTAAAAGGACAAAGCAGGGTTCATCGTCGAACCCCTTGGTTTCATCGATGAATTCTCTGTGGGATTCATGGATGAAGTTCAATATTTCGTCGACGGAGAGATATCGAGGGGGGGGGGGGGTAATTCATACCCATTGGTTCGTTGATGAGTTCTTTACCTTCATCGATGAACTCCCTTCTTTGGTTCGTCAACAAGTACACGTGGCTTGTCGACAAAGCCACGTGTCAAGCCACCTATAAATACGTGGAAATTAGGTTTTCAGCGAAGAATTCAACCTCTCTCTCATTTTCTCTCTCTAGAAACGGATTCTCAAACTTCTCTCTAAGATTCCAGCTCCGTTTCTCCCCAATTCGACGATCAGAAGCTACCACAATGATCCTGGGGAGATTCTCTACAACTTAGCCAGAGCAGAATATTAGTTTGAGAAGTTCAAGCACCATCCGAAAATCAAGGTAAGTAGGGTTTTTATAGTTCTTAGGCTTTTTTGAACCCATATTTTGTATTAGATGAAAATATACTGGTGTTTGAGTTGATTAAACTAGGGTATTGTAATTTCAGGGTTTGGGCTTCCAAACACCACAGGTATGGGTTGAGGATTCCAACTGGTATTCTCCTAGGAACTCAGGTAATGTTGATAAATAAATTAATAGCTTAGAATTTTATGGATATGTGAGCTTGGGAATATATATATATATATATATATATATTGAAATTAGGAATAGCTTCCCAAGAAGGGGGGGTGAATTGGCTTTTAAAATTTCTTTTAATTCTTTTTTAGAATTCTTAAACTTATTTTATTTCTTTTAACCAATTTGTGACTGATTTGTTTAATTTGTTAAGCACTCAAGAACTTAGTTTCTTTACTTAATTTTTAACCATACAAACATCCAATCATTCAACCAAACCAATCAACTAAAATTATAAAGTAAACAAACAAGCCAATACACAACACTTATGTAATATAACAACTCAAGATGGTTGTTTGTTTATATTTGCCAAATTTGAACCAAGCCCTGCAGTGAATGAGAATTTATGCTTGTTGATGTAAAGCCCTATATAGATGAATCAAATCACTTTTTCCAAATATTTAAAACTCAAATAAACTCTTGGTAAATTTATCTTTGTGATGTTAACCAAGTAATGTACTCCCATAAGGTTTTTGCAAGATATGGTGTAACCAACGTACTTCTTTTTGATTTCCGCAACCCAAATCAAAATTAAACCTTAAGTTTGTTTGATTTCCAAATATTACGTAGTATATATGATTATCAAATAAACCATCCACGCAATTTAAATATGCTGAAAATAAAGAGTAAGGGAAAGAGAGAATGAGATGGAGATTTTTACGAGGTTTGGCTTATACCCAGCCTACGTCCTCGCCCTTGGCAATCCTACAAAGGATTCAATAATCCTGTTCCGTTGATGAGTGGAAAAACCTTTACAACCTCCTTGGTTAAGGCTAGAGCCTGCCTTCTCCAAACGATATTCTCTCGTTCAATCACTCCTTTAGGCTAGAGCCCGCCTCTCTAAGCAATATCCCCTTGCTTAGCCAAAGATCCAAATAATCCTTGGAACGTCAAAGAACTACAAAAAATACAAGATAAGATTTGCGTACAAGTATACTCTCTTAAAGAGCAAGTTAGTATAATTTCAGCACTATATACTTGAATGTAAAATATCAATATGAAATACAATGAAGCTCAAGTGTAGAATTCACCAATATCCTTCTTAGATGAGCATTAGTAGTAGAAATTCAGAGGAGGAAGGATTAGCACTTCAGAATATCTCAGTAAAATAGTTTTGCAATTAGTGAACAAGAGAGCTTTGGAAGAACAAGAGTGCTTCAGCTTTACAAGCAGATTTTTCAATTCTTGAATAAGTTTTGATTTGCAAAACCATGTATTTATAGGCTTTCAAACTTGTTTCCATGTTGAAAAAGTTTCCTTAGAGAGTTTCCCAATTTTTTAGAAAGTTTGGAGCTCAAACGGCTATATTTTAAAATATTAGAATTTAAAAAATTTGTCCGTTGAACAATGTTAAGATGTTTGACAGCAGTGACCTCGCTTTAGTGTTTTGGCCATAAAGTTTTCTATATAACTCAAAATTAGGTGTTCTTGGTGTCAAAAGAAATATAAGAGAAAATAATACAACTTTAATGTTGACTACTTTTTAAAATAATGAGTTTTTGATAGAGATAAATTCACCTCAATGCGGTCGTATAAAAACTGACAGCATTTGGGAAAACTCTTTTTGGTGATTTTTATTGCAAAAATGATTCTAACCTTTTTAAAAATAATTTTTGACCTTATAAAAATATTTTTCAGGTATTTTAAAAGGTATCTAGGTCTAAGAGATTAACCTGTGAGCTTCAAAATATTTCAAACGATATTTTAAACATTAAAGCACTTACATAAAGACTTCTAAGATATTAACATTCTAAGTTTTTGAGTCTTCATGCTTTGTCCTTGGATTGAGTTCATCTTTTCTTCAAGCTTCCATATTCTTTGAGCTTTCTCATTTTGCCTTTCTTTGGCTCTTTGGACTTTAATATGCCTTGGCTTTCAACAACTCATTCATGTCCTCATATTCTTCAAGGTTTCATATATCACCTTTAAATCCATGCTTTGACTCATTTAAGCTTCATTTGATCCTTGTGAGCACTTTCACCTTACTTTCTCATATGTGAGCCTTGCAATAACATTACTCACACAAAGACATTAAATTTCACTTGTTTGTTAGCATCAAAACAAGATAACAAGATTTTAAACCTTGTAAGGCCAATATATATATATATATATATATATATATATATATATATTAGTATAGTTATTATCCTGAGTTTGAGTTGTCTGAATTAAAATAATATACATATATATTTTAGGATTTTGTGTTTGGTATGCTGTGGACGTAGGAATAAAATTGGAGTCAGATCTCCTAGCCAGTTTGGTAAGGGAAATATGCTACACTAGTAATTTTAGGAATTTTATCACTAAAATATATATGTTTCAAGGAAAATTTTATAGATTATAAATTACTTTTATTATCAGTAAATATAGATTTCAATATAGGGGTTTTCATTTATTTAGTCATGTGGCATGAGTTAATATTAGATTAGTACAGAGTTTATATAATTTTTAGAATACCATGATTTATTGTATATGTATAGAAAGCTATATTTTATAGTACTTTTAGAATACCATGATATATAGATTTTAGAACCATAACATTCATTTATTACAGTTAACCAAATATTTCAATCATTCAGATAATTCAATTATTCAGTTATTTTAGATATTCAGTTATTATAGTTTATTCGGATCAGTTTAAACAACATTATGGTTATTTCAGTTGTATCAGAATCATGGTACAGTAGTAAGATAACTATATATATATATATATATATATATATATATATATTAGTATTATACTATATCAGACCCTTATGGATTGGATTCAGATAAGTATTTGGAGCATGACACCGTAGCTTATCTAGATAAGAGTGCAACCATATATCTTAGATAGTGTGTGGATTTATGAGTAGTCAACCGTGCTTTGGGAGGGATTGCAGGCTCCCTAGTATTCTAGTTCGAGGCAGCCGGTTTGATGAAGGAGGTATCAGTTACCATGCCTTGGAGGGATTGTAGGCTCCTTAGTAATCTGAGTTGAGGTGGCTGGTCTGATGATAGAGGTTTAGTTGACTTATCCTGGTAGGCCAGCCAGTGTTAACTCTTGCCTACGGGCTGCACAACCCTGTCATGAGGGGTTCATGACATATAGCCATTTGGGAAGTTTTCACAGTTATATATATTTATAGAAATCAATAGACTAACCTATAAATTATATAAGTATGATTAAATACTAAGTGCAGTAACAACTGTGTTTTAAACCACAAAGGTGTGAGTTACACGGTATTTTATTTTACATGTTACCCTAGTTTTAGTTACTTATTTGTATATTATTCATGTAATCTTAGTTGCCACACATTGGTAATAGCATATTTTGTCTTACTGAGAGTTGTCTCATCCCAGTAACTTAACATTTTTTAGGTGATCCAGCTAGACGAGCAGATCAGGCTCGGAGATAGAGAGGTTGTGTTTACTACCCTATCTGTAGGGTAAGTGTTTTCAAGGAGATGCATTTTTGGGTAGATTTTAGGAGTCTTGGTAGTTGTTGTTGGGGGTTGTGTGTTTATGTATGTATATATTTTGGGAAAAATATAGAATTCTAGTATTATAATTATGGTTATACAGTTTTATGTTTTCTACTGCATAGGTGTATACTAGTAGGATTGATCAGGGGTATCAGAGAAATATATATTTCTGGGAATATTTAAAAAAAAAATTTGTATGAATTTTTGGGTCGTTACAGTATTACCAAGTCGGAAGAGTGATGAGAATCACATCGCTTGGGTTTGGAAATATGGTTTCGCAACGAGGACGTTGCGTTCTGTAAGTGGGGGAAAATATGATACCTCATGGAAGAAAGGCTTAAAAAGATTAGATGTTACTACCCATATCAACAAGGTGTACCTTTCTTTTCGGGAGTCTTCCCATAAGAACTCTATGGTTAAGCGTGCTTAGCTTGGAGAAATCTTGGGATGGGTGACCTTCTAGGAAGTTTTCTCAGAAAGTGTGTGAGCGAGGAAAAAACACACTGAAAATGACATGTGTTAGTTTGTGGGGCCAGTTATTAGTCTGATAAGGCCCACCCCCTTAATGTCTGGTCCAGGTGGAGAAGGAGATATGCAGTGCTCCCGGGCAAACCCAGGTTGGGGCGTTACATAAGGCTTCATTTTTTAAGAGATCATGTGCAAAAAGAAGATATCATACTTGAATTTGTGAATACAAGTGACTAGTTAGCAGATGTTTTTACCAAACCTCTTTTAGAAGATAGATTTATATCAATAAGAAGAGAACTAGGATTGTTACATAGTAGAGAAGTTGTTTAGCAAAGTAAAATTTGAAAGACAAGAGAGGTTAGGCGACTGAACTACATGTATCAGTCAGCTGAACCCTTACTGACTTTGTTAATATTTCTAGATAACCAAGGTCAAGCGACTGACCTTTTTAGCCTCAGTCAACAGACATGCTACTGTCTGGGAAAATTTAATTGGGTTAAAATGTCAGGCGAGTGACATTCGATATTAGTTGACTGACTGATGGCAATTTAAATACTTGCAGTGAGTGAAACCCTAACTTTTCAGATTCCCAGTCAACTGACTAGTTTGTCCCTCTTCAATTCTCATCTTCCTTGGAACCCAAGCATTTCTACACTCAAAAGTCTTTGATTAAATCGTGCATCTCATCTTCCTACATCATTTGCACACAATTTCTAGGGCTTTTATTAGTTGATTTTTTCTTGAGATCAAAATGCCACGAATGAAAAATACTGGTCACAAAGGTTTTATTTCTAAAAAGTACAACAGCGAGAATATCGAGTAATGGCTTGTAGCTCCAAATGCCAAGTGGATATACAGGGAGATCATTCCTCTAATCCTATTCTTGGTAAGGTTCTAGACACTACATTTCAAAGAAGGATTTCCAGACATATTACCCATGTTTAGGAACTTAGTATGGAAGAAGTTCATTGCATATCAAGCCAAAGGACTTTATCCTAACCTGGTTAAGATCTTCTATGCAAACATCGTTAAAGGAGAATCGATAACTACTACCTAAGTTATGGACAAATCCATTGCTTTTACTCCACAGACCTTGGCCACCATTTTCAATATTCACCAAGGACAGTTTTGTTAGCCTAACATGACTTTCGAATCTTGTTTTGATGATAAAAAATAAAGGATAATTTAACAAGTTATGGTTTAAGTGATGATATTTCAGGAAACCTAGTATGTCAAGTTCAAAAGGTGCAAAAATTGAAAGTCCAAAGATCACAAGTACCATAAAACTATACTTCATTCACAAGGTGATCAAATGAAAGCTCAAAGAGGTCCAAGATGGTCAAGACATATAAAGCTTAAAGAATACTCAAGCTCAAGGCAAAGATGATTCAAATCAATGATATACATGAAGACTTCAAAGTTTAGAGAGTTTTTATTGTCTTTAGGAAGTCTTATGTAAGTACTTCACTTTAAATATCATTTTGAATGCTTTGAAGCTCATTGGGGGTTAATATGGACTTAGAGACCTTACTTTGAAAACCCTGAAAAATACCCTTTAAAAGTATCAAAGCAAGATGGTTAAGGATTTTGAAAACAAACTTGAAAAATGGTATTTTTATCTATTCTGACGACTGACCTTTGCTTGGTAAGGCGACTGAAAAAATTCTTGAATTGAATTTGAACAGGTAGTGAACGATCAGGTGATTGGCCCTTGGTACCTCGGGTGACTGACCATGTTTTTAAGTAAAAGAAATACCGCGTGTTCAAAGGATCAGGCGACTGACTCTGAAGGGTTCATGCAACTAACCCTCGTAAACGGCTAGTTTTTTAAATGACTTTTAAATTTAAAATTCAAGTTGCTTGTACCCCAAACTTTATAAAAACTTGGGAAACACTCCAAGTTACTTGGGCAACACGAATTTATCACTATTTGAGTCTATAAATACATGGTTTCTCAAATCAAATCATACACCAAGAATTGAAAATTAGTTTTCAAGCTATATTGCTCACTTTCTCTCAAAGCCCTCTTGCACACATATTCTTGATGAGAATATTCTAAGATATATTGAGTCTTTGATCTCTGATCTGTGATCAAAAAGTTCCGAGTTTGATTCAAATCAAAGGAACAAACCCGGTGACATTCTTGAGCTTCAAATTCATTCTTATTGATATTTACTTTGAAGTATTAGTTGTGCTTAATCTTGTACTAATTAGGTCTATCTGAGAACACTTCTTGTACATAAGAATTCTTTCTTGTCTCTTTATTTTCTTGATGGTTCAGGGTTATTGGATCATTGTACCAAGCGTGGGGTATCGCTGGGAGAGGGGGCCCCACCCTAATTGAAGGAGGGATTGTAACAGTTTGCTTTGCCTATAAAGAAGCGTTATAGTGGAATCCTTAGGTGGTCTTGCCTAAGGCGAGGATGTAGGCTAGTAGAAGGAGAACCTCATAAAAGCTCAGTCTCGCTCTTTACCCTTACTCTTTTATTTTTCTGCATATATAAATTGCATGGTTGTGTATCTAAGTGTAGGAAGCTGAAAGTTGAGATTGAGAAACTTTTAAGTCAAGGAAGTACGTTGATTGATCTTTTGGGGAAACTTTAAAGGGAGTACGTTGATTAATTGTTTGCAAAAACGTTGGTTAAAAGGAAGTGCATAAAGTTCATAAATACAGGGCTTTTATCAAACTCCACAATAAGTTATTCATATGCTGAATCGTTGAAAGTGCTGCTACAAAAATATTGGTTAAGTAACTTGTGCTTGGTAAATTGGTTGGTTGATTGGGTATTGTTTGACATTGTTGAAAGTATCACATTAATAATCATTGGTTTGTATTTGAACAATTCATTGATTGAATGTGGATTGTGATTGGCTTAATTATGCATTGAAAATCAAATCATTCTTATGTGATTAATAAACTTACAAAAGGTTGTGAATTTAGAAAAAAAAAATTAAAAGAAACTTTTAAAAACCCAATTCATCCCCCCTCTTGGGGCTACACCTTAGTTTTCAATTGGTATCAGAGCGAGGTTATAGAAAATACTAATTAGAAGCTATATAAAGATCTAAATGGCACACATAGGTATAACTCCCTTTGGAGAGGGTCAATCCTCAACCAGACCTCCAATATTTTGTGGTCTTAACTACACTTTTTGGAAACAAAGAGTGAGAATCTACTTGCAAACCATGGATTGGAAAGCATGGAGGGTTGTCACACATGGTGATCTTATCCCAACCAAACTTGTAGATGGAAAAGAAATACCGAAAGAAGAAAAAGACATGGTCGAAAATGACCATAAGATTTTGCAAGTGAACTCAAGTGCTAGAAATGCTTTATACTGTGCTCTTTACATAAATGAATTCAATAGGGTCATGTCATGCAAAATAGAAAAAGAGATATGGGATAAACTATTGGTAACCTATGAAGGTATTGTTGATGTGAGAGATAATAAAATTGACATGCTTACTAGCAAATATAAAGTTTTTAGGATGAATCCGGATGAATCTATTACAAATATGTACTTGGTTCACTCATATCATAAACCCCGTTAATGCCTTAGGTAAAACTTACTTTACTAATGAGATGATCCAAAAAATCCTTAGAGGTCTTCCACACATTTGGGAACCCAAAGCCACAACTATTACGGAAGGAAGAAACCTTAAGAATACCTCACTAGATGAACTGATTGGATCCCTTCTCACATATGATATGACTATGAATGAAAGGAATGCTGAAAATAAAAAAAAAGAAATCTATAGCCTTTAAGGCTACCAAAGAAAGCTCGAGTGAAGAAAGGAAGATGCAAGTGAATTAGATGATGAAGAACTAGCCTTCATTACTAAAAGACTTGGAAAACTCTTTAAAAGAAATAAGAAGTTTACTAGAAAGTTTAGAGGTTCAAAAATTGAAAAAGGAGATACAAGTAAAAAGGAAAATAAGAATAAGAATGAACCCCCTAGTTGTTATAATTGCAAAAAGGTTGGACATATTAAACCTGATTGTCCATAGTTGAAGAAAGACAAGAAAAAGAAAAAGAAAAAGAAGGCAATGAAAGCTACATGGGATGATACAAGCTCAAGCGAATCGGAGAACGAATCAAGTGAACAAGAGATGGCCAACGTATGCTTCATGGCTCATAATGATGAGGTAAATTCCTACTATAGTTCATTCGAAGAATAAAGTGATGAATTATGTAGAGATTTGTGTGAGAGTATGCTGTCATTCAAATAAATTCAAATTGAATTATTTGCCTTACACAATAGGATCATAAAAGTAACTAAAAATAACATTGTCTTAAAAGAACAAAATGAATCACTTAAAAATCAACTAGATACATCAAAATCAGTTGAAAAAGAAAAAGACTCACATATTGACGAGCTTATGAAGAAAATAAATGACTTGTATCAAGGCTTAGTTAAATTACAAGGAAATGGCGAAAGCAAGAAAAACTTAGAAATAAAAAAAATTAGAAGTAAAATTGAAGACAAGGAGAAAATCATATACAATTTTACTAAAGGAAAGGGAAACTTTGAAAATTTGCTTAGAAAACAAAAAATGTCACTAGATAAAAAAGAAATAGGATTTAATGGAATTGAGAACAAAAAGAAGAAGAATCTTTATATGGGTTACTTTGTTAAAGAATCGATGTATTATGCAAGCACATCTTCATCTAATATCTATCGACATACTATGTGCTTCATACGTAAGAAAAAGGGACACATAAAATTTGATTGTCCATTTAAAAGAAAGACTATAAAAATCAAGAAAGTTTGGAAAATTAAAGAAAACAAATCTGAAATAAAGAAACCTAACAAAGTTTGGCTAACTAAGAGTAACATATTGAACCCTTCTTGTAGGTCTGCCTTAGGCAATCTTATCTAAAGACAAATGGTGCTTGGACAGTGGGTGCTCTAGGCACATGACTAGGGATAAATCCAAGTTCACCTCATTAAGGCTAAAAGATGGGGGATATTGTGGTGTAATCCCAAGAGGGGGGTGAATTGGGTATTTTAAAAAATTCTTTGAAACCTATTTACCAATCAATCCCCATATCTAAGTTTAACTAGTCACTTATCAAGTTGGTGTGAAATTATTCAACATACACAAGCAAGCTGGAAATTGAAATACGATGCGGAAAATAAAAAAAATAAGGGAAGAGAGAATGCAACCACGATTTTACGAGGTTCAGCCTACTTGGCCTACGTCTTCGCCTTGAGCAACCACTCAACGATTCACAAACCGTGCTCCTTAAAGTGGGATGGAGCTTCCTTTACAATCCGCTGCTTACAAGAGGTACAACTTCCTCCTACTCTGCTGCTTACAAGAGGTACAACTCTCTCCTCTCACACCAGTTCACACACCGAACCGTGTATACAATAGAATTTGGAAAAATACACTCAAAAACAATGCTTCTAACAAGAGCTGGTGAGTACAATTCAAATTCCTAAAACATTGACATATGATATAACTTGAAGCTCGTGAATGAATGAAAACGATAAAATCATTATATGTATGATATGCCTCAACACACAAATCCCTTTTTAACCAACACTTTCGAGTAAAGATAAATTCAAAACGTTTTGGAATAATCTAGGGTTCTTGGTTCACTTTGCAAAAATGCTCACTTATATAATTGAAGTGAACTTGTTGGCAAAAACTTTGTCTTGAATATACACTCAATCAAAATCACAAAGTTTTATTTCAAGTATTCAACCACAAAACTGAGTATATTAATTTGCAGAAAAATATCCCTCAATTAAAATTATAGTTATAAGTATCAAGGATATTAAATCAAGTTCTAATGTATCTAAAGATAGATCCTTTTAGAAACCACACACTTGAATCAAACCTTTCAGTGAGTCACACACCATAAGTCAAATAATGATCTTGTTTAAAATAGCTTTGTATATATAAAAATACTTTCAAGATCACTCTTTTAATCAAAACTAGGTTTTTAAATTAGAAGCCCTTTGAAAAAATATATGTATATTTATATGCTCTTGAACCAAAATTTAATCGACCAAGTTAGATAAACTTTCTCAAGTAATGATCTCTTAGAAAATTAATTTTTGTACGAAAGGCACACTCAAGATCAATACTTTTCAATACTAGTCAAGAACAACCAATGAGATGATATGTACAAATCACAAGACTAATAACTTGAAAGATCAAACCTCAATACTAGATTGAAGTACAGTAGAGTAAACAAGTACCCTTTGAAAATCTGAATTGATTTGCCCAAGCTTGAAGATATGAGATTGATGTATAGGCAAACGAATAGCACTAAGAGTAGATAATCAACAAAACTTGCAACAAGGTGAGTTCTTCTCTTTCTTGTGTCTCCCTCTTGTTCTAGGGTTTAGATATTCATAATATATAGTATATTACCCTTAGGATTGTTCTCAGCCATTGGATCAATAAGATACCTCACGTGTCATTTTAATAAAGAACTGATTTTTAGGCTTTCCCGCGAGTTCAGGCAACCGAACTCGACTTCAGGCTCCTGAAGTGTCAATTTCAGGCGCCCGAGGTTCAATTGTAAGGCGACCGAGGTACCTCTTCTAGGTTTTGTCTTTTCTATTTAATTCTTCAGGCTGCCAAACTTAATCTTCGGACTACCAAAGAAATTCTTCAGGCGCCTGGATAACTTTAGGCTACCGAAGTCCCCTCTTTCACACAAATTCATTTCCAGTTTAAAATTCTACTTTGATTCTTTGCTTGGGTCTTTTATGAAACAAGTTTTCCATGATTTTAAAACACATTTCTAAGTCCGTGTAAGTACTCTAATGATGTATATGAAATACATGAATCCTAAAATCATTCTAAGTTGTATTGAGCCTCAAGATAAATCATACGAAAATGTAGGTACATGAGTTCTAAATACCCATTTCCAAGACATTCTTGAACTTTGCCGCTTGCATATTGATTCTCATACTCTTTGAGTTCCATGGTACTTTCTAATATGTATCAGCTTTTCTTTACGGCGTCCATGACCCGTTATCTTTCCATGCATGCTCAGTGTAAGTCCTGTTCACAAACTCAATGCATAGATCAAATATCAAGTGATTTGTCATTATCAAAAACCGGATTGGACTCATAGAGTCAACAATCTCCCCCTTTTTGATGATGACAAATGTACGAGCAAAAATATATAATAGGTTATGCCTAACAAGGCTCCCCCTCAATTAATGCATCAAATGACAATATGCTCATATTCATATACACAATATTTAGCTCGAATCCAAATGAGATATGAAATATGCTCATGATAAATGTGATATTATTATTTGAATCCATTTTATTATTTTTGCTTCCAAATTCTCTCCTTCTTTTGACATCAACAAAAAGGTGTATAATAACTAAATCACGAGTAAATGTGCCCTTATGTTCTTCTCCCCTTAGAAATTTTACGGTTTTGAAATGTGTCCAATTGTTGATACCAAATATAGAGTAATGCAAATACCAAGTGACGATTATTAAGTGATGTTGCTCCCCCTTATAAGGAGCATACTTCAAAAGTTTCTCTTAAAGTTCAGAAGTTTCAAAGTTTTGCAAATTTATCATTAACAATAGAACTTGCAATACATTAACCAGATAACAAAACATTTCAAAGTTTTAGAACTTCAAAGCCAGAACCAAATACCTAGAAAGACTCATAGTCTTTACTCACACATACTTTTCCTTTTACAAAAAACAAAAACAAATGATAGTCAGAATTTTAAGCATGTGTAGCATACTAAGTAGCAAAAAAAATCATCTAACGTCTATGCATCCTAGTCAGTGTCGTTGTCTTCAACAATTCTTTTTCCTTTGGATTGCTAAGAACCTTCTCCTTCTTATGCCTCAGCTGAATCATCACTGCGGGGTATGGAGCTAGTGTCCATAGGATCACCATGTGAAGAACTAGTTTGTGCCTGCTCAATACGCGTAAGACGCTGATCTATGGATTTAAGACCATCATGCATATCTTGACTAAAAGATGTGAATTCATTATAGAATGGCATGAACCAAGAAGGAGTTTCAGTTACAGATTCTTGTGGTTGAGTCTGAAGTGAAATAGGAGGTGCAGCAGCTGCTCTTCTTTGTCTTCCCCTTTTCAAGAACCACTCCTGATTCTGTTTTTCATATCCCATCTGTTTGAGAGTAGTTGAGGTGAAGAGTTCATATCTAGTCCTCTTGATGAACAGGTCTGTCGGTGAGGCAACACTTAATTTTGAAAAAATAAGACTGAGAGCTCCACTGTAAGGAAGGGTAATTCAGGATGCATCAAACTTTGCCCACATCCATTTTATGATAAGGCTGGCCAAATTAAGTTTCTTTCCTTTTAACGGACACCACATAACAAAACAATCGGCATACGAAAGATGGTCGTAGGATCCAGCTTGTGGTAGAATGTTGTTAGTGATAATTTTTTTGGAGAATTTGTGCTTTGAGGTTTAGTTGCTTATACAATGGTGGATGCCCAAAGTAAGTTGGTTCATTCTCCATGACCAATGGCAAAAATTCCTCAAGTGTAAAATTTTGTTGAAGCATCCATGATTGACCTAATGTTGGACATTCGAAATTTCCAAGAGAGACATTCAGAATAGATGCTAAATATTCAGGAGAAAGCACTATCTTCTTACCCTTCACCTCCGTTGATAAAGAATTTTCTTCAAGAGTCATGTTTGCATAGAAAATTTTTATTAAGTTAGGAAAGGTCCCCTTTTCTTGATACTCAACGAAGTTTTCCAGCCAATGTTTTGGAACAAGGATAGAATCTTAGGAAATTCAGATTTGAAGAACTAGAGGTCAAGTATCTTACCAAAGATTGGGTCAATTGTAAGCAGTCTAGTCCTATACTAATGTTTAGATTGATAAGATACCAACCATTTTTCAATATTTGGGTCATCTTTACCAGAGGATGAACCACGACTTGCCGTTTTCTTAGTTCGAGGCATTGTGAGGTTTCCTTGAGCAACATAAGGTTCCTTTCAAACCCTAGAGTATGTATAATCGAACTTGGACGCTTGAAATCTAAGATTTTATCACTGGAAGTTGAAAAGGGGTAAGACGTTTGGCACTTCAGGTGAGTGGAGGGTTTTAGTTCAGGAGCCTAGATTATAATTGAAATAGGGTTTCGCGTGTTTTAAATAAAAGAACTCCGTGACTTCAGGCGCCTGAGAATAAGTGTAGGTGCTTGAAGAATTCCCTGGGTGAAATTTCAAAAGGTAGTAGCTGTTCAGTCGCCTGAGGTACATGTAGGAGCTTGAGGATGTCAGCTCAGTCAACCGAAATGCTTCAACTTTGGAATTTTCCTTATTTCTTTGATTTGAACCTCTCTAACTTATTTCCCTTATTATATAATGCTTCAAGAATTTTCCTTATATCAAAAATTTATGCTTAAGTTCAATATTCTCATTCTCAATTTTTTAACATTGTGAACCATGCTTTTCAACATCAAGTCAGGTCAATTAATACACATGTAACATACATCATATAACCACATCACATGTAGCCAAGTAGGCATGTAGTACATAATATCAAGGCACTTATATGATAAGCTCAGATTTTATATTTTCCATATGTCTCATTAAGTTAAGCCTTGTAAAAAGACATCCTACGATTTTGGCCAACAATTCCATTTTCTATTTTATTTATGTGTGAAATCACTATTTTCTTTTATTTTCCACACTTGTTTGGTTTTAACACCTTTCCTTTTAAACGTACAATCAAATTTAATGTGTCCCTTATTTTTACATAATACGCAAGTCGTGTGAGTATACAGACCGTAGGAGGTGCTAGCATAGAATTTTGACTCTTTAACAAAATACCCCATGTATAGATTCTTTCTTCTTCTATTTTCAATTCCATTGTAACCTATACCTTCTTTATCTAAGGTCATCTTTTGGGAACTTAAGAGTTTGTCAAAATTTTCTTTTCCCTTAGTGAATGTGTAGATGATCTTAGCTTGATCCTCTATCTTTCTTTCTAGGTCTTGAAATTTTGGATTCTTTAAGCCTTTGCAAATAGCTTGTAATTTTACCAATTCATCAGTCACTTTGTTTGCTTTGCATTCAAGTTCAAAGATTTTAAGATCTTTTGCATTATCACTCGAAATCTTAGATCTTAACTCTTTCAGCTCTTTTGCCATCATATCATTCTTTTTTTCTAATTTCATAATTTCTAAATCCTTTTCAGTCTTTTCTTTTTTCCAAGAAGTTTGAGACTCACACAGATCCACTAACTGTTTTTTTAAGTCTTTATTTTCTCTTTCCAAAATTATTTTCTTGTTGGTCATCCTTGTTAGCATTTTAAGAACTTTAGCAAGTCCTTGTTGTACTTCCTCATAAGATGGCATGTTATCATTATCAGATTCATCACAATATTCACAACCAGAAGTATCACATGATGTATCACACTCATTACATGAATCATTTTGAGAATTTGAATGAGAAGTAGAATGAATAGAGTGTGCCTCTTCATCAGCCAATGCAACAAGGCCATATTTCTCTACTACCTTATCATTTGAGTATGGATCTTCCCAAGTAGAGGTCTTCTTTCCTTTGGTCTCTCCAAATCTCTTATCGAGTTCTTCCCATATCTCCTTAACACTTTGACATGACTTGATTTCATGAAAAACATTAGTATCTAAGCCAAGCAATAGAATGTTCATAGCACTGAAATTTATTTGCATTAATTCATGTCATTCTCATTCAGTTCATATTCAGATTTAGGGATTTCAACATTATCAAAAGTTTTCATAGGAACAAGGTTTCCTTGATCAATTACTCTCCAAGTTCTCCAATCCATGGATTTTATAAAAATAGTCATTCTCATTTTCCACTCGGTGAAATTTTCACCATAAAACATTGGAGGTCTTGCAGAGATTTGTTTCACACCAATTGGGGATACACCAAAATAATCCATGTGATCTTTTTACAAATTAACAATTACGTCTATGTACACCTGCTCTGATACCAAGTGTTGATTAAGGTGTAATCCAAAGAGGGGGGGGGGTGAATTGAGTATGTGAAAAAAAATTTTGAAACCTATTTACCAATCAATCCCTAAATCTAAGTTTAACTAGTCACTTATCAACTTGGTGTGAAATTAATCAACATACACAAGCAAGCTGGAAATTGAAATACGATGTGGAAAATAAAAAAATAAGGGAAGAGAGAATGCAACCACGATTTTACGAGGTTCATCCTACTTGGCTTGCGTCCTCACCTTGAGCAACCACTTAAGGATTCACTAACCCTGCTCCTTAAAGTGGGACGAAGCTTCCCTTACAATCCGCTGCTTACAAGAGGCACAACTTCCTCCTACTCTACTGCTTACAAGAGATACAGCTCTCTTCTCTCACACCGGTTCACACACCGAACCGTGTATACAATAGAATCTGGAAAAATACACTAAAAAAAAAAATGCTTCTAACAAAAGCTGGTGAGTACAATTCAAATTCCTAAAACATTGACATATGATATAACTTGAAGCTCGTGAATGAATGAAAATGATAAAATCGTTTTATGTATGATATGCCTCAACACACAAATCCCTTTTTAGCCAAAACTTTTGAGTAAAGATAAATTCAAAACGTTTTGGAATAATCTAGGGTTCTTGGTTCACTTTGCAAAAATGCACACTTATATAATTGAAGTGAACTTGTTGGCAAAAACTTTGTCTTGAATATACACTCAATCAAAATCACAAAGTTTTATTTCAAGTACTCAACCACAAAACTGAGTATATTAATTTGTAGAAAAATATCCCTCAATTAAAATATACCTCGCGTGTCTTTTTAATAAAGAACTGATTTTTAGGCTTTCCCGCGAGTTCAGGCAACCGAACTCAACTTCAGGCGACTGAGGTTCCAATGTCAGGCGACCGAGGTACGTATGCCAGGTTCTGTCTTTTCCATTTAATTTTTCAGGCTACCGAACTTAATCTTTAGGCGCCTGAGGATAACTTCAGGCTATCGAAGTCCCCTCTTTCACACAAATTCATTTCCAGTTTAAAATTCTACTTTGATTCTTCGCTTGGGTCTTTTATAAAACAAGTTTTCCATGATTTTAAAACACATTTCTAAGCCCGTGTAAGTACTCTAATGATGTATATGAAATGCATGAATCCTAAAATCATTCTAAGTTGTATTGAGCCTCAAGATAAATCATACGAAAATGTAGTACATGAGTTCTAAATACCCATTTCCAAGACATTCTTGAACTTTGCCGCTTGCATATTGATTCTCATACTCTTTGAGTTCCATGGTACTTTCTAATATGTATCAGCTTTTCTTTATGGCGTCCATGACCCGTTATCTTTCCATGCATGCTCAGTGTAAGTCCTGTTCACAAACTCAATATACAGATCAAATATCAAGTGATTTGTCATTATCAAAAACCGGATTGGACTCATAGATTCAACAAATACGTTACATTCAGAGACAATGCCAAATGCAAAATCATTGGGATTGGTAAAATAGGTAAGTAATCTTCCCTCACCATTGATGACGTGTTATTGGTAGATGGATTAAAACATAACCTATTGAGCATAAGTCAATTAAGTGACAAAGGATTTGATGTAATCTTTATGCAAGACAAATGTATTTTTGAAAATAGAGAAAAATAAAATATTCTAGTCATCTTTAGAAGAATTAATAATGTATATTGCATAAATTTTGAGAAGTTAAAATCTCAAAACATCACATGCTTAGCAACTATGAATAAGGCAAGATGGTTATGGCATAGAAGGGTAGGTCATGCAAGTATGGACTTACTATCAAAACTACCCAGTATAAAGTTTGTTACAGATAAAATTTGTGATGCTTGTCAACTAGGAAAACAAACTAAGACCAGCTTTAAGAAGAAGAAACACATCTCCACTAGCAAGCCCTTAGAGCTTATTCACTTAGACTTATTTGGTCCCACTAGGACTCAAAGTATAGGAGGAAAGCAATATACTTTCGTCATTGTTGATGACTACTCCAGGTTTACCTGGGTACTCTTCCTAGCCTCAAAAGATGAAGCATGTAGTACATAAACTTGTGTAAAATACTTCAAAATGAAAAGGGCTATGGTGTCTTAAACATAAGAAGTGATTAAGGAAGAGAATTTAATAATAAAGGTGTTGAAAAATTTTGCAATGATGGAATTAGACATAACTTTTCAGCACCTAGAACTCCACAACAAAATGGAGTTGTTGAAAGAAAGAATGGAACCCTTCAAGAAATGGCTAGGACAATGTTAAATGAAAACAAACAACCTAAGTACTTTTGGGCCCATTCAGTTAACACCGCATGTTATATAATAAATAGAGTGTCAATTAGATTAAGCCTAAATAAAACTCCTTATGAATTATGGAACGGAAGAAAACCTAACATAGCTTACTTCTTTCATGTTTTTGGATGTAAGTGTTTTGTACTTAATGAAAAAGATGACTTAGGGAAATTTGATGCTAAGTCAAATGAAGGTTTCTCTCTAGGATATGCGGCAAATAGTAAAGCTTTTAGAATCTATAATAAGAGAACACTAAAAATTATTGAATCAATCCATGTAACCTTTGATGAATCTAATCCTTTTATAAAAGAAATTGAGAATGAAGAAAAAGATGATACTTCACAAAAACTAGAAGATCTAGAAATCAAAGAAGAAAAAGAAGAGAAAAATGAAGAAACTCCAAATGATGATCCTATAGAAAATTTTGAGTGGCCAAAGGAATGGAAATATGTAAGAAATCACCCTAAAGATAAAATCATAGGAGAACCTACTAAAGGAGTAACTACTAGATCATCATTGAAGAACTTATGTAATCATTATGCATTTTTATCACAAGAAGAACCTAAAAACATAGATGAAGCTTTAAGTGATAATTCTTGGATAATAGCTATGTAAGAAGAATTGAATCAATTTGAAAGAAATAAAGTTTGGTATTTAGTTCCTAGACCCGATGACCACTTAATAACCGGAACTAAATAGGTATTTAGGAATAAAAAGGATGAAAATGGCATAGTTGTAAGAAATAAAGCAAGACTTGTAGCTTAAGGATACAATCAAGAAGAAGGAATAGACTACGATGATACTTTTGCTCTCATAGCAAGAATGGAAGTTATTAGCATTTTGTTAGCATATGCATCTCATAAAGAATTCAAACTATATCAAATGGATGTAAAAAGTGTGTTTATAAATGGTTTTATAAATGAAGAAGTTTATGTGGAACAACCACCTGGTTTTGAGGACATAAACAATCTCGATCATGTATTTAGATTTACAAAAGCATTGTACGTGTTAAAACAAGCTCCTATAGCTTGGTATGAGAGATAAAGCGAATGTTACTAGAAAATGGTTTCTCAAGAGGAAAGGTGGATAGCACATTATTCATTGAGTCCAAAAATAAAGACATGCTTATCATACAAATCTACGTTGATGATATTATATTTGGTGCTACAAATGATGAATTATGTAAGGAATTTGAAAAGTGTGATAATATAAGTGCAATATTTCCAAAATTTGATATCACACTCAATAATTAAGCATATTGATATAAGACATCATTTTCTAAGAGATCGCATACAAAAAGACGACATATTATTTGAATTCATAAATACAAACGATCAATGGGTGGATATTTTCACAAAACCCCTTCCTGAAGAGAGATTTATATCAGAAGAGAACTTGGTTTACTACATAGTAGGGAATTTGTTTAAGAAATGCTCATGTTGAGTGAAAAGAGAAAATTTAAAAGATTAAGGGGGTTAGGCAACTGAGCTTGGAAGCTCAGCCAATCGAGCAGTGTAAATTGGAGGGTCAGGTGCCTAAGCCATCTGACCTCAGGCAACTGATGTTGCACTACCTGTTGCAAATTGATCTTTATAAATTGTTAGGTGACTGAGCCCAAATCATCAGGCACCTAAGCTCGCAAATCCTATATATTTTAAGTGTGAAAATCCTAACTTTTTAGATCCTAAACTACTGACCTCTGTCCCCTCACTCACCCGAGGCTCCTACTCTTGGTCTCCCTTGATTATTAACTCAGAATCCCTCGAATCAAAGCCTCACAATCACTCTCCTACAAAATTTCCCACGATTTGTAGGGTTTTACTTGGCTAGGTCATTTGCTCCTCTACGATCAAGATGCCTCGCACCAAAACTACAGCAAACCAAGGTGCTTCTCCAGGGAGAGACGACGGGAACATCGAACAATGGCTCGTAAATCCTCCATCAAAGCATCGATACCGAACACATCTTCATTCTATAGAACCAATATTCGGTAAAATTCTTGATACATCCTTCTTTTATTCTGAATTTCCCGACATCCTGCTAATGTTTCAAGAAATTGACTAGAAGAACTTTGCCATTTACCAATCAAAAGGGTCATACCCTAATTTAGTGAAAATATTTTATGCGAATATGATACATGGAGAAAATGTACTAACCATTGAGGTTAAGGGAAAGAGGATAGTCCTAACTCCACAAACTCAGAATCCAATTTTGCATATTAGCCTGGGAGAATTTGAATGTTCTACACACGCTAAAACTTGGATTATGGAGCAAGGTTTCATTCCCGAGGAATTTTCGCAGTTGATAATGGTAGAAGCACCGTTATACTTTGGACATCCTTCAATGTATAAACAGCTGAACCCACAAGCTTAAATCCTTCAGAAGATAATCACAAACTATATCCTACCCCAAGCCAGTTTATATGATCATATCTCCTACGTTGATTGTTTTGTGTTATGGTGTTTTCTAAAAGGGAAGAAACTCGATCTATCTAACTTAATTCTAAAATGGATGTGGGCTAATTTGGAAGCTTTACGAGTCACTCTTCCATATGGAGGTATTCTTAACCTCATCTTTGCCCATCTTAGTGTCACTACCCTTACAGAACTGTTCATAAGTGTACTCGGTACGACCTTTTCAATTCTATGACCCTAAAGCAAATGGGATATGAAAAGCATGAGTAGGGTTGGTTTTTGAAAGGAGGATGACCACAAAGGCCAGCAGCTGTACCTCCACCTCCAAAACAGTAACAAGGACCTACATCTGATACTCCGTCTTGGTTAGTACCCTTCCACCATGAGTTCACTACATTCAACAGAGACATGTGTTCAAGCCTCATGTCACTTCAGGAGAATGTATCCTCACTCCATGCTACTTGATCCGCACTTGACTAGAGACTTACTTGCATAGAGCAGTATAGGGCTAGTTCTTCTCAAAGTGTTGATCCCATGGATACCAGCTTTGCCCCTCGTAGTGATGATTCATCTGATGAAGAATTTGAAGAAGGAAGTGAATAGGGTACTGGAGATGATGATGATGCACGTAGAGACCCGAAAATTTAAATTATGAAATTAAAGAAGGAGAAAGGATTTTTTTTAAAGAAGAATCTATAGTGATTCGTTGACGAGCACCCTGAGCTCATCAACGAATAGACTTCTTTGACCCGTCGATGAGACATGTGTCCTTATTGATGAAGCCACGTGGCTAGCCACCTACAAATATGAAAAAAATAGATTTTTGGTGAGAAATCAGTTCCCATTCTCTTTCTCTCTCTTTAGATTTTTGGATTTTGTGCCTTCTCTCTAAGATTGTGGCTCTGATCTTTCCCATTTTGACGATCAAAAGTTACAGCGATGATCCTAGGGAGATTCTCTACAACTTAGTCGGAACAAAATTTTGGTCTGAGAAGTTCACGCACCATCCCAAAATTAGGGTAAGTAGGTGATTTTAGGGTTTTCATGGTTATCAAGATTTTCTGAATCTAGATCTTGTGTTAGATGAAAATATACTAAAGTTTGAGTTGATTAAATTATGTTGTTGTGATTTCAGGGTTTTGGAATCATGAACGCCGTTGTCATGAGTTAGAAGTTAGTAAACGAGTACAGTTAGCCAAGTAAGGGAAATAGGTTATGTTAGTTAAATTAGAAATTTTACCATTAAATCATAGTATTTGATTATGAGTTACAGAGTATGATCTTTTGAATAAATTGGAGTATGGAAATTATACAGTATTACAGATTATATTTAATGAGTTTTATTTAACCATGTGGCATGAGAAGTACTAGAATATTACATAATTTTATATAGATTTATAGAAGTATGATTATATAATTTTTGCAGAATTATAATATACAACTTATACAGTGTTATACAAAACCAAGCGATTTAGATTACGAAACCATGAATATGCAGTATTTTACAGAATTATGAATATATATATATATATATATATAGTGTTTTACAGAATCATGAGTATATAGTGTTTTATAGAACCATGATTATATAGTATTATATAGAACCATGATATACAAATTATAGAACCATGACATATAGAAATACAGTTGATACAAATATATAGTTATATTATAGCGTCGTGGTTAATATAGAGAATTACTGCATGATGGTAATTATAATTGATAAAGAATCATGGTAAAATAGATATAAATTATATAGATATAGTATTACTTAGTATCAGACCCTGATGGAATAGAACAATTTACAGAGCACAGTACCGTAACTATACACTATAGTAGTGCAACCATACATCTCTGATAGAGTGTGGTGTTGGATGCCGATTATGCCACAGGAAGAGTAGAGGGCTCCCTGGCGTCCGGACCAGGTGGAGCAGGCCTTTCGTACTGTAGACATATATATAGTTAGACTAGCACTCGTAGGCCAACCAATGTTTAGTCCCACCTACGGGTTGCATAACCCTGTCATGTGGTGTTAAGTCATGAAATACAGCTATCTAGGGAAGCTTTTAGAACTATATACATGTACAGTATACACAAAAAATAGATATTATATATATATATATGTTATAGATAGGAGTATGTTTGAATAATTAACTCATTATTGTATTTTAAATGACATAGATATGGGTTATAGTACATATACTTTTACATGATTTCTTATTTATAGTTTAAATAAAAGGTTATGTTTTGCATATAAACTCATATGCCACACACTGGTAATAACATATTTCTCCTTACTGAGAGGTGTCTCACCTCAATGATATAAAGATTTTAGGTAACGTAGAGAAACGTACAGGGCCGTCTTAGAGATAGTGGAGGTGGTTGACTCGACATAGTATTGGGGTGAGTTTTGGGCTAAGTAATAGAGCCCTCTGCATTTTGGGATTTTTGGGAAAAGAATGTATATGTATAATTAAATGTAAGAGGTTTTTAGTACTTTGGTATTATGTTTTTTGGGATATGGTTCTAATACTTTTATTTTTCGCTGTATAGGTAGTATGTATGGAATGCACAAGTTACCACGACACCCACTATGGGATGTAATGATGTTATGTATATATATATAGATATATAGGATATCAGAGTCATGTTATATGGCTTGACAGTATTAGTAAAAAAATAAAATAAAATTGGGTTGTTACAATTTGGTATCAGAGCCTAGGTTGTTGGGTTCTATAGACTATAGTGTATAGAGGAAAACAATACCAAGGTATAGGAATAGATTTGGGAGAGAATGGAAATTGGGATAGAACAGAATTCCAGTGAGTTAATGTTGGGAAGTTAAGGTGAGAATTTAGGGTTTTGTCTCGTGGTTTGGAGAAAGGAACTTCGGGATGGTTTTTGTGTTTTTCTTGGGGTAATGATTCTAGGAAAACCAGAGTAAACTATCATCGGTTTCTATTTTCAGAGGGTAGGACTGAGCCATAAATTAGAAATAAGTGGTAAGGGGATATCTTATTTAGATTAACATAACAATAATGTTATTGTTGGCCTTACAAGTCTTAAAATTTTGTTTTGTTGATAAAAAATTAGAGGAACTTAACATATTTGGTTAAGTGATGATGTGACAGGACTTAAGAATGAGAATACAAGGTCAAGTGCTCACAAAGATCAATGAAAGCTTATACTCCAATGAAAGATGATCAAAGGAAGCTTAAAAGAATATTAAGAGCCGTGGATTCAAAGATGATCTAATAAAGCTTGAAGATCGTGAGAGCATGAAAGAGAACTTGCCAAAGTATACTGAAGCTTGAAGACAAGATGCAGTCGAAGCAAAAATATCATGGAAGACTTCAAGGCTTAGGGTTGTAGGCTTTAAGGACAATATTGTAAGTACTTCATGTTTGAATATCTTATGAAATATTTTCAAGCTCTTTTAGGGTTAATTATGGACTTAGAGACCTTATTTAAAATCCCAAAAAATGTTTTATAACAAATCAAAGTAAGAGAGCAAAAAGGATTTTTGAAAACTAAAATAAAAAATATGAATTTGGTCTGCCTAGATGACTAAGGTGCATCCTTAGAAGACTGAAGATGTACCTTAGAAGACTGAAGAATTAGTTTAGTCTACTAAAGATTTCTATGAAGGAATAGAGAAGAGGCAGTACACCCTCACAAGACTGAACCCTTAGTTTAGTCGTCTGATCTGGGACTTCAGAATATTGAACTCTTAGTTAAATCCTCTAACCCTGTGTCCAGTTCAAAATTTTCAGTGTGTTAATGAATATCAGAAGACTAAACTCGATACTTCTATTGTATGAACACTATTAACGAATAAAAAATTTAAATATTTTAAATTTCAAATATAGGTTTCTTGTGCCCCAAAATTTATGAAAACTTGGGAGCTACTCCAAGTAATCTTGGGCAATACAAAATTACTTTTCTAAGCCTATAAATACATCATTTTGCAAATCAAATTATACACCAAGAATTGAAAAATCTGTTTCAAAGCTGAAAGTACACTTGCTCTTTCAAAGCCCTCTCTTGCCCACTCATTGCAAAATCAGAATTGCTGAGAATACTGAAGTGTTGATCCATCCTACTATGATTTCTACTGATGATCCTCATCTAGAGAAGGATATTGGTGAAATCTTACTTAAACTTCAATCTTATTTCAATTTGATATTTGAATACTGAAGTATCTAGTGTTTGAAATTGTACTAATCTGCTATATATGAGAGTGTTATTGTACGCAGAGATTATCTATTGTTTCTTGTAGTTCTTTGATGATTCTAGATTGTTGGATCATTGGACTAAGCATGGGGTATCGCTTGGAGAGGCATTGCTCTAGCCTATTGAAGGAGTGACCAAGCATGGGGTATTACTAGGAGAGGTGTTGCTCTAGCCTATTAAAGTAGTGTCTAAGCATGGGGTATCACTTGTAACGGTTTGTTATGCTCGGAAAGGAGCGGTATAGTGGAATCCTTAGGTGGTATTTTCCTAAGGCGAGGATGTAGGCTAGGGATAAGCCAAACGTCGTAAAAAACGTGGTGTCACTTTATTTCCTTACTCTCTTTAAATTCCAGCATATATTAACTGTGTGGTTGAATTTAATTTTTGATCATATACACTGTGTGGATTGGATATTAAATAAAGTAAAGGTTAATTTGATTTCGGGATTTGTGGAAACTAAAAGGAAGTACATTGGCTGATCAATACAAATTGCGAAAATTGTAAGGGAGTACATTGATTGGTTAACACCTAGGACTCATTAACTTAAAGTTTATTTAAAGTCCAAGTTCTTGGAAGGAGTGTTGGATTTCATATTGTGCATCATATTGAAAATCAATTTCATTCAATATAGGGCTTGAAATAAACTCATATATTCATGGGGCTATAAAAGCTGAAACTTGTCAAAAAGTTGTTTACCATATCTTAATTGGGTATTTTATGGTTGATTACTTTCATTGAAGATTGGTTGGTTGAATGTTTAAGTTGTGTTTACTTGTGGTGTGTTAAATGTTGGTTTTTGGATTGATTAAGTGATTAAAAAGATTTGCTGTGAGTTTGTTAAAGTAACAATAGATTAAGAATTCATAAAAGGAATTAAAAGAAATTTTTAATAACTCAATTCACCGCCCTCTTAGGACTACACCACAAATTTCAATTGGTATTAGAGCCAGGTTGAAGCAAATCCTAACTGGTAGCTACATAAAGATCTATATGGCACACCTAGGAGTAGCTTCCTTTGGAAAGGGTTAATCCTCAACTAGTCCTCCCATATTTTGTGGTTTAAATTATACACTTTGGAAACAAAGAATGAGGATATATATTCAAACCATGGATTGGAAAGCATGAAAGGTTGTCACACATGGTGACTACATTCCTACTAAAACCGTAGATGGCAAAGAAGTCCCTAAAGAAGAAAGAGACTTGACAAACATTGATTACAAAATGATGCAGGTAAACTCTAGTGCCATGAATGCACTATATTGCGCCTAGATGTTAATGAGTTTAATAGGTTCATGGCATATAAGTCAGCCAAAGAAATTTGGGACATGTTAGAAGTAACCTATGAAGGAACTATAGATGTTAGAGATGGTAAAATCGACATGCTCGCAAGTGAGTATGAGGCTTTCAAGATGAACTCGGATGAAACCATAACAAATATGTATACTAGGTTTACACATATCATAAATTCCTTAAACGTTTTAGGAAAAACATACTCAACTTATGAAATGATCCAGAAAATCCTTAGAGGATTTCCTCTAATAGGGAACCAAAAGCCACAACTACAACGAAAGGAAGAAATCTTAAAAACACCTCACTAGATGAACTTATAGGATCCCTTCTCACTTATGAGATGGCAATGAACGAAAGAAGTGGAAAAACTAAAGCTTAAGAAATCATTGCTTTTAAAGCATCAAACGAAAACACTAGTGATGAAGAGGAAGAAAAGATGGATGAAAATGAAATAGCCTTCATATCCAAGAAACTTGCAAAAACTCTTAGAAGGAAAAATAAATTTAAAACAAAAATATGGAACTCAAAATTAGATGAAGAAGAAGAAAAGGAAATTAGTGAAAATAAAGCAAAAGTTGAACCACCAACATGCTATAATTGTAATAAAGTTGGACATATAAAATTAGATTGTCCACAACTTAAGAAAGATTCAAAAAATAAAAGGAAAAAGGCAATGAAAGCCATTACTTGGGATAATATGAGTACAAGTAGTTTAGATAATGAATCAAGTGACCAAGAGGTTGCTTGCTATATGGCATCGGATGATGATGAAGGACAAAGCTCCTCATCTAAATCATTTTATGATTATAGTAGTGACTTAGTAGAAGAATCCAATGATGAAAGTATGCCTACTTATGAAGAACTTCAAAATGAACTATTCAAGGTGCATAACATCTTAGTTAATGTGACTAAAAGATATACATCATTGAAAAATAAGAATGAAGGTGTAATGAAAGGCTTGGAATCTCTAAGACTTGCTGAAAGAGAAAAATATTTAAAAATCAATAGACTAAAGACTAAGAATGAGAAGATAATAAAAGAACTAGAAGATTTAAAGTCCAAAACTTCTATGGATAATGAAAAAGACTTATATATTTTTGAACTAGAAAATAGAATCAGCAAAATGTCTCAAAATCAAGAAAAGAGTAAAAATATACAAAATTCAGAAATCTATGATCTAAAGAGAAAAATTGAGGATCAAAACAAAATCATCAACAACTTCACTAAAGGAAAAAAGAATTTTGATAGAATGATTGGTTCACAAAAAATGTCTTCGAATAATGAAGGCATAGGGTTCAATGGAGTTGAAAACACAAGGAAAAAGAACCTCTATATGTGGTACTTTACAAAAGCCTCCAAGGACTATGCTAGCACCTCTTCTAATGCTTATACTCACACTATATGCTTCCTATGTAAGAAGAAGGGATATATAAAGTTTGAATGTCCATTAAAAAGGAAAGATGTGAAAATTAAACAAGTTTGGAAAGTAAAAGAAACATCTCTTGTTAAACCATCCAGACCCAATAAAGTATGCGTACCAAAATGAAAGACTAGTTCATAAACCATAGATTTTAGGTATAAGTATTCTCTTATTAGGAGTTACGAAAGCTAAAATTATGCTGAAATGAAATGGATTAGTAATGACTCAACAACCTATAGAATTTAAGTTAGCCAATCCTAAAATAAATAAAGTGATAATTATAAATGTACTCTGATAATAGACATGCTTAACTTATAAAATATAAATAGATATATCTACCTTAAAGATTTGATGCATAATCTGAAAGTCTATATTAACTATGCATATCTTGCTGAATATTTCAGCCATAGCTAAAGGGATGATAAAGCATAACCTTAGATGAACTGTTATAAGTACTTAAGGTTGAATTTTTTTTTAAGAGCACAACATATAATATTATTTGCACATACTTAAGATTTAGAAAATCAATCACTAATGAAGCTCATAAGTGAAAAATATGAGATACAACTGATTAAAGTATTGTAGGTGCAATGAACTTGTTTTACGCTCGAAGCATATGGCTGACTCAAGAAGAAAATTCTCCTTGATCAAATCTATGGAAAATCATTTCATAATACAAGGATATTAGACAAGTTGAAATAGGGGATAAGGATGAGTTTCCAAGCTTATTGATACTTATCATATTGAAACAAATGAAAATAGTATTGTTGGCGACAATCAATAGATGAATTGTCCAAGGCTTATTTGTCTTGTGTTGTACCTTGCATTAGAATGCATATGTCTATTGATAACCTTCTTTATTAATGTAAAAAGGGGAGAGAGAGAGTTGAATTGAAAAATTGGTATCTATGAACATAAATTGATATCCATAAGCAGCTCATGATATGATATTACTATTGGTATCTATGAAATATATTGGTATCCATGAATGTGTTAATTAACGCTTAAGCATGACATCATATTTGTATTCATGTTATGATATTGATGATATTTATATGATATTGGTATTATTCTTGATATAGGTATCCATGAGCACTTACGTAAAATAAATTAATATTTGAAGCATGGCATGATAAAATTTAAAAGCATAATTGGTATCTTTATAATACATAGTTTTTACTTCAAATGCAAGCCTGAATTTATTGAATATGAAATACATCTAGGGGGAGTTAGATTTAATAAGTAATGATATCATAATTTATGTTCATTATAGAAAATCATTGAAAATTATGATAAATCTTTTGTATTTTCTCATACTACTTTGGAAATTTTTTTTGTTAATCTTATTATACATGTTGAATGCAAAAATTCTATTTAGAAGCCTTCACTAGATCTATACTTTGGCTTATGGTTGCTTATTGCCTTAATATTTATACGTTTTTCTTGATATCTTACTCTTTTTGATTGACGTCGAAAGGGGGAGAAATTTTGGGCAAAAATTGAGCATAATATTGCATACTTAAGTTGATATATTAGTATTTGATCTTGAATGATGTGATTTTGATATATGAGCATGATAATGATATTGAAATTAATATTGAACTTGATCTTAATATTGCAAATATTGTTAAGTTGATGCTTATTGTAAGGGGGAGTCTTTTTAAGACTTAATCAATTTTTTACTCCTTATTTTTCATCATAAAAAAGGGGAGATTATTGTTGTTACAAAACTTAAAATCTTGTTTTGATGATAACAAATCAGAGGAAATTAACATATTTGGTTAAGTGATGATGTGATAGTACTCAAGAATGAGAATACAAGGTCAAGTGCTCAAAAAGATCAATGAAAACTGATACTCCAAAGAAAGATGATCAAATGAACCTTAAAAAAATATTAAGGCATGGTTTCAAAGATGATCTAATAAAGCTTGAAGATCATGAGAGCATGAATTAGAACTTATCAAAGTATATTGAAGCTTGAAGACAAGATGGAGTCGAAGCAAAAATATCATGGAAGACTTCAAGGCTTAGGGTTGTAGGCTTTAAGGATAATATTGTAAGTACTTCATGTTTGAATATCTTATGAAATATTTTGAAGCTCTTTTAGGGTTAATTATGGACTTAGAGACTTTGTTTAAAATCTCGAAAATTTTTTTATAAGAAATCAAAGCAAGAGAGGAACATCAGAAGACTGAACCCAATACTTCAGTCATCTGAACACTATTAACAAATAGAAATTTGAATTGTTTTAAATTTCAAATAAAGGTTTCTTGTGCCCCAAAATTTATGAAAACTTGAGAGACACTCCAAGTAATCTTAGGCAACGCAAAATTACTTTTCTAAGCCTATAAATACATGGTTTTGCAAATCAAATTATACACCAAGAATTGAAAAATATGTTTCAAAACAGAAAGCACACTTGCTCTTTTAAAGCTCTCTCTTGCTTACTCATTGCAAAATTTGATTGAGAATACTGAAGTGCTGATCCATTCTACTTTGATTTCTACCATTGATCCTCATGTTGAGAAGGATATTGGTGAAATCTTACTTGAGCTTCAATCTTATTTCAATTTGATATTTGATTATTGAAGTATCTAGTGTTTGAAATTGTACTAATCTACTCTATGTGAGAGTGTTATTGTACATAGAGATTATCTATTGTTTCTTGTAGTTCTTTGAGAATTCCATATTGTTGGATCATTGGACTGAGCGTGGGGTATCGCTTGGAGAGGCATTGCTTTAGCCTATTGAAGGAGTGATCGAGCGTGGGGTATCGCTTGGAGAGGTGTTGCTCTAGGCTATTAAAGAAGTTTCTAAGCATGGGGTATTGTTTGTAATGATTTGTTTCAGCCAGAAAGGAATGGTATAGTGGAATCCTTAGGACCAATTAGCCTAAAGTGAGGACGTAGGCAAGGGATAAGCGAAACTTGTAAAAAAATGTGGTGTCACTTTATTTCCATACTCTCTTTAAACTCTAGCATATATTAACTATGTGGTTGAATTTAATTTTTGATCATATACATTGCGTGAATTGGATATTAAATAAACTAAAGAATAATTTGATTTTGGATTTGTAGAAACCAAAAGGAAGTACATTGGCTGATCAATACAAATTGTAGAAATCGTAAGGGAGTACGTTAATTGGTTAACACCCAAGACTCATTAACTGATAGTTTATTTAAAGTGCAAGTATTTGGAAGGAGTGTTGGATTTCATATTGTGCATCATATTGAGAAATTAATTTCATTCAATACAGGGCTTGAAACAAACTCATATATTCACAGGGCTATAAAAGCTTAAACTTGTCAAAAAGTTGTTTACCATATCTTAATTGGTTATTTTATGGTTGATTACTTGAATTGGAGATTGGTTGGTTGAATGTTTAAGTTGTGTTTACTTGTGGTATGTTAAGTGTTGGTTTGTGGATTGATTAAGTGATCCAAAAGCTTTGCCGTGTGTTTGTTAAAGTAACAAGAGATTAAGAATCCATAAAATGAATTAAAATAAAATTTTAATAACACAATTCACCCCCCTCTTGGGACTACACCTCAACTTTTTGTTATGAGGTATAGATTCTTAAATTATTTTGGTGTTGTTGCAGGATGGATCTAGGAAATAGTAGTGCTCATGCTAGTGGTGATGATGGTGCTCAGCCTTCTGAAAGAGGTGGTGGGGATTATAAGGTCGTTCTATGTAGTGTAGCTCGGCAGGTTATGGCAAAGATTGCGCAGAGCTTTAGAGAGCACGGAGGCTCATTAACAGAGTAGGGCAGCATGATCAAGAAGTTTACTAAAATGAATCCTCCGGCATTCTCAGGAGGAGCCGACCCTGCAATTGCTGAAAATTGGGTGCAAGAGATGGAGAACATATGGACGATGCTCCATTGCACCGATGAGAAAAGGATCCTTTATGCCACGTATAAGTTGACAGATGAGGCTGAGAGATGGTGGACGGCTACGAGATTATTGGAGGAGCAGAGACATGTACCAGTGGCTATGACCTAGAGCTGATTTAAATTTTTTTTTTTTTATCATTATTTTCTTGCCACTATAAGAGAGGCTAAGGTAGCAGAATTTCTAAAATTGAATCAGGGAAATCTCATGGTCCAGCAGTATGCATCAAAGTTCATTGATCTGTCACGCTTTGCCTCCTACGTAATCCCATATGAGGTTAAAAAGGCAAGGATGTTTGAAAGGGCCTTGAGGTAGGATATCTGCAAGTAGGTGGCAGTCCTAAAAGTGCAGGATTTCTCTGAATTTGTGGACAAGGCCACAATGGCAGAGGAGAGTAGCCAGAGGGATGTGGGGACCTCGAGTCAGAGAAAGAGGTTCACGCCTTTGGGATTTCAGGCAAGGTCAAGTCGAGGCGCTTGGAGGGGAGATAGATATGGCAGAGCACAGAGACAAGAGAGGGGATATCATGGGTACCAGGGTAAGCAAACATACCCTATTTTCCCCATTTGTGGTAGGAGATATACGAGAGGATGCCAATTGGAAAACAATGTTTGCTATAGATGTGGCAGACTCGGACACATAGCACGAGAATTTCATTGGCCACCGAACAGTGCACCAACCCCTAGATAGATCCAGAGACATAATCAGGCACCCAGGGTGGTAGCCAGCAGAGGAAACAGCCCCGGTGAGGGTTTATGCATTGACGCCGGGAGATGCAGAGGCTGCAGGCGACGTCGTAACAGGTATTATTAATGTTTTACCATATAAAGTTGTTGTTTTGATTGACTCAGGTGCCACCCATTCTTTTGTGTTGTCGAGATATGCTAAATTATCTGGGGTTGAGGAACAGATGTTAGATGTTGATTTGTTAGTGGCCACATTGACTGAGTCAGTAGTGAGGTGACTCACTCGAAAAATGAGCAGCTTTGAAGCTATCCCAAGTATAGGAATTCTATCGTATAATATTCAGCCCAAAGGCCAGATCATCTCCTCAGGGAATGCGGTTTAAATTCCAAATTTTACATATTTCCATTGGGCAATGAAAAGTTACTAAACTTAGTTTAGATTCGGGGTTTTCAGGATTTGTGAGATTTCTTTTGATAAATTAAATGACCATGCAAATTAAATTCTAAATCCTAACATATACTAAATTTAATAACAAGAGACGGAAATCCTATGTCTATTCAAGCAAGAATTTAAACACGCATTGAACTTTGGAATGAAAACTAAAGATGGTAACTTTAATACGTTATTTAAAACATGCAACAATAAAAACTCAATTGAAACTCAAGAACCAAAGATTCTATGCAACTAAGGACTAACCAAAAAATAAAACTTTAGCAATAACACAAAACAGAAACACAATAGAAATTGTCAAACTTTAATTAATTAAATAAAACTCAAAGTAATATTCAAACTTTAATAATTAAATGATAAACTTAAAGCTGAAAAAAAAAATCAGATCTTAATTAAACTAACTTCAAATCAAATAAACCCAATAAGATTTAAATCCTAAAAGAAAATTTTTTTTCTTTTTAAAAAACAAACCGAATTTTATTAAAAGAAAACAAACCAAACAAAGTTTAACTCTCACAATGATAGTAAATAAGAAGATAAAATAAAAAATATTAACTTTAACAATAATAATCCAATGTGTATTTAAAAGCTTAAACTTTACTTGAAATTCTAAAGAAAGATAATAATATTTTAAAGGAAATAATAAAAAGAAAGAGAGAGAGAGAGAGGGAGAATAATTAAACTGCAGACTGTGGGCTAAGTAGCAACAAGAGTTCTCAGGTGTTCTGGAGTAGGGGCACATGCAGGGGATTTTTGGAGTAGCAATATGTGGAGTAGCAATGAGTTCTCATGGCATGGGAAGCTTCACGGGTCTCCTTGAGCAACTACAGTAGTAGTGGCTGGTTGTCTTGGGTCTCAGCAGAACCAGCAGGAGGAGGATGGCAGCCACAGTAGGAGAGTGGGAGGACGAGGCTGGGAAGTAGTTGCAACAATGGTGATCCTCAGCTGGGGAGTTCCATGACAGCAGTAGGAAGGGCTTCGGCTATATAGGCTAGCAGCAAGGCAGCAATCTCCAGCAGCAGCGGCAGCACTTGTAGAAGGAAAAAGCTGGGAAGAGGATAGAAAGAGAGAGAAAAGAGGAGAGAATAGGGAAGAGGAAGAGAGTTGGCTGAGAGAGGGAAAGAGAAAGGAAAGAGAGAAGGAGGAGGGGATTGAGGGAGAGAGAGCTGGGAGGATGAGAGTTGGGAGAAAAAGGAAAAGGGAGAGAAGGTAGAAGGGAAGGAGAAGGAGGAAGAGAAGGGGAGCTGGGGGCATCCGAGAGAAGGAATAAAAGAGGAGAATATATAGGGGAGAGGGGTTAGGCCTACGCCCACAAGAGATTTGACTTGGCTACATGGCCAGGTCACATCAAGTTTAAACTTTTTTTTCTTTTCCCTTTTTTTCTCATTTTTTTTCTTTGTGAACGAGGCCTATTTTGATCCTTTTGGAGCCCGTATCTTTTGAAGCTTGAAATACAAAAGTTGTAGATAATCTTCTCATCTTTTTCCAAAATTTAGAATTGTCTCGATCGGAGCTCAGATGGAAAAGTTATGTACAAATTACAAATTGATGCCGGTTTTAGCCCCGATAATTTTTCTACAATAAAAAAATGCCAAAAATTCATAAATTTCCCAATAAAACCCAAATACTACAATTAGGACATCATGTTAAAATATTGAGAGTAATTAGGTATTTAATTAAAGATATAAGTCCCAATGCATGAATTAAAGTACCTAATTATGCAGTTTAAGTGCGTAATCATGAGGTGTAGAAGAATACTTAAAAACTATCCAGTAGGCATTCAAGAGAAAGTATTACCAGCTGATCTTGTGGTATTAGACATGCAGGGGTTCGATGTGATATTGGGTATGGACTGGCTGGCAACTAATGAAGTCAGCATTGATTGCTATAAAAATGAAGTGATCTCTAGACCCCCAGGTGAGCAGGAATTCAGATTCGTGGGGTCACGTGTATGCGCCTTGCCATAGTTAGTGTCCGCTATTCAGGGGAGGAGGTTGCTTTAGGGTGGTTGCCAGGGGTATGTTGCTTATATAAAGGAGATGTCAAAGGAAGAATTGAAACAAGTTGATATTCCCGTAGTTAGAGAATTTCCATATGTTTTTTCAGAAGAATTACTTGGGTTACCACCCGATCAAGAGATAGAATTTGTTCTGGATTTACTACCAGGGTCAGTAGCGATATCTAAAGATCCCTACAAAATGACTCTAACTAAACTGAAAGAATTGAAAGACCAGTTGTAGGAGTTGTTGGATAAAGGTGTTAGCTTTACTGTAATCTTAAGAGGGGGTGAATTGGTATTTAGAAAATTAATCCCCTAGGTCAATCAACTAGCAGCAGTATTACACAATTGTAAGGTCAATCTAGTGTAGATAAAATAAATCAATATATAATGAGCTGAAATTAAAATTCACAAGTAAACTAATTAAGCATGCACAATAAAGTAGTAAAGAAAGATAACACTAGATATATTATCGAGGTTCGACAACAGTGTCTACGTCCCCGACTTGGCTCACAAGCACAAGGATTACACTAAGACTCACTTAACGGGTGGTGCAGAACTGAAATATAACCAGGTCAATTAGCATAGGGCCGTACCTCAAGCTTTACAACCAATCTTTCCAGGCTAGATTATCACCCCTTCAGGCCACGCCTAGAATACAATAGATTCACAATACAATTTGCGTACAAAATATATGCTTCTCAATCAAGCAAATTTGTACCAGTATAATCAACACTTTACCGTACGATAAGATATGATAAGATTAACGTAGTTTTAATGTCAACTCTTAAAAATAAAGCAAGTATAGCAATCAGTACGTGAGAGTGTATGTGTTAGGATCTTTGTATCAAAATGATAATGCTAATCACAAAAAGCAGCAACAAAGATCACGAGCACACTTCAAATCTTCAACAAATATTTTTTTCAAAATAAACCATAAGAGATACTTGAAATCGTTTGTAAAAGCTTATTTCACAAAAAAAATACAATACAAGCTTTTGAGTATTGCAATGATTATGTAAAACTCACAAGCTCAAAGAAGTTTTTCCTACGGAAGATTTACTGATGAAGTCTCCTAGAAAAACTTAAAGCTTACTCTCAAAATAAAATGAATCTCAATCAAAACAGGCAAATGAGAGTGTAAGCTTAATGAGTTGAACACAAGAACACTCTTACTAATTGATTTTCACAATATAGATGAGTAAGAATGAATGTAGGAGGCTTAAATGTGAGAAATGAGATTTTTGAATTTCAGGGAAAATCTGCTAATTGCATTTTCTAATCTTGTGCTAATCCATGCAAATGAAGGGGTATATATAGACACCGCTAAAATTATAACCGTTCGGGACCTATCTGGTATTTTTGGAAAAGTTTAAATGGGGTTAAAAAAAATTAACAGCATTTTAACCTCGGTAAAATCTGAGCAACCCAAAAGGGTCGGTTGACCATTTTTATGGTTCGGTCGACTAGGTTGCCCAGTTTGGTTAACTAGGATGAATTTGAACTAGGAAGATGATCGACTAGTCCTAAGGCGATTTTCAAAACCTTTGAGGTTTGGTCGACCAGATTGAGCTCGGTTGACTGAACATGGCTGTTTGGTCGACCAGGTCAATTTTCTACAAAAGTTTGGTTGACCAGGGTCTTGGGATTTCCCATGTGTCAGTTCAGTTGACCAAGGTGTTGTTGCTTATTTTCAGGTCGGTTGACTGAAGGGTCAAACCATTGACCCTGGGGAGGTTCGGTCGATCGAGGTGCACAGAGTGTTAGGGTTCGGGCGACCGAACATGCCAACTTTGTGTATTTCGGTATGAAGTTGTCGCTATTCACATGATAATTAATTCTAAGATTATGGGGGACTTTTTCATGCAATATTGTAGGTCTTATAGTCAATCTAATGCCTTTAAAAATAAACATTCTGGGTCTTTATTCTTTAAGTCTTCACAAGCCATTAAATGATCTTGTTGATATGAACTTGTACAAAAACTTGATAGACATCAAATGCCTAAGTATTTGTCATAATTAAAACTGGGTATGACCTATCAGGTCAACAAAAGGATTTACCAGGCTTAGCATGTCACCTTGGGGAGCACCAGTTCTATTCGTGAAAATGAAAGATGGGACTCTAAGGATGTGTATTGGTTATAAAGAGATAAATAAAGTGACAGTTACGAATAAATATCCTTTTCCCAGAATTGATGGTTTATTTGATTAGCTCCAGGGGACCCAGGTCTACTTCAAGATTGACCTGCGGTTGGGATATCACTAGGTAAAAGTTAAAGCAGAAGAAGTTTCGAAGATAGCTTTACGAACTAGGTATGGGCACTATGAGTTCTTGGTAATGTCATTTGGATTGACTAATGCACCAGAAGTGTTTATGGACCTAATGATCGGGTGTTCCATCAGTACTTAGACCAGCTTGTTGTGGTATTTATTGATGATATACTGGTCTACTCGAAGAGTTTTGAGGAGCACGAGGATCATCTGAGGTTGGTATTGCAGGTATTAAGGGAAAAGAAATTATACGCTAAATTCAAGAAATGTGAATTGTTGCTGAGGCAAGTCACTTTCCTCGGGCATGTGATTTTTGGGGATGGCATATCAGTAGACCTGAGTAAGATAGAAGCAATGGTGAATTGGGTGAGACCAGGGAATGTTTAGGAGGTTAGGAGTTTCCTAGGTCTGGCAGGGTACTGCAAACATTTTGTGAACGGCTTTTCTAGATTGTTGGGTCCACTAACACGACTCATGAGGAAAAATATGAGATTTTAATGGACTAACAAGTGCAAGTAGAGCTTCCAGGAGTTGAAGCAGTGGCTGGTCACTGTATCGGTATTATATATTCCATCAGGAGAGGATGGATTTGTTATATACAATGACGCATTTTAGAAGGGACTTGGGTGTGTGTTGATGCAGCATGGGAGGGTTATTGTTTATGCTTCTCGGCAGCTTAAGGAGTATGAAAAGAACTACCTGATACATGATTTAAGGTTAGCTATAGTGGTATATGCTCTAAAGATCTGGAGGCATTATCTTTATGGTGGGAGATGTGAGATCTTCACTGATCATAAGAGTTTGAAATATTTCTTCAGCTAGAAAGAACTGAATATGAGGTAGAGCAGATGGCTATAGCTCATTAAAGATTATGATTGCACTATCAGCTACCACCCAGAGAAAGCAAATGTGGTGGCTCATGCTTTGAGCTAAAAATTAGTGAGAGCAACATTGTTAGTAGTGGAGATTCAGCATCCGATTCAGATGGACTTGGAAAGGCTCAGTGTGGAGTTAGTAGAGAATGTTCACCAAACATTTATTGCCAATCTAGTGTTATAGTCGACCTTGCAGGAGAAGATTAAAGTTGCTCAAAGGAATGATGTAGAATTGGTAGAGCTGATAGATAAAGTGTAGGACGGATAGGGGGAGGAGTTCAATATTTCAGATGATGGAGCTTTGAGGTTTCATACTAGGCTATGCATACCTACAGATGTTGAGATTAGGAAAGCTATATTAGAGGAGACACACAGATCCGTTTACACAGTGCATCTAGGAAGCATTAAGATGTATCGGGACCTTTGGGAATCCTTTTGGTGGAGCTGCATAAAGAGGGAGATAGCTGAGTTTATGGAACAGTACTTGACGTGCCAGTAGGTAAAGGATGAGCACCAAAGACCAGCGTAATAGTTACAGCCACTCCATTTCCCTGAGTGGAAGTGGGATCATATCTCTATGGATTTTGTTACAGGGTTACCACTGGCATTGCATGGACAAAATTCTATTTGGGTGGTCGTTGATTGATTAACGAAAACCGTTCATTTTCTCCCTATTAAAGTTAACTTCTCCATGAACAAACTGGAATAGTTATACATAAAGGAGATAGTTTGGTCTCATGGTGTGCCAGTATTCATAGTTTCAGACCAAGACCTACGATTTTCATCATGATTTTGGAGTTTGTAGGAGGCTTCAGGGTCTCAGTTATCATTTAGCACAACCTTTCATCCCCATACCGATGGGCAGAAAAAAAGGACAATCCAAATACTTGAGGATATGCTACGAGCATGTGTGCTGGATTTTGGGGGTAGTTAGACCCAGTATATGTCGCTGGTTGAGTTTGCGTATAACAATAGTTACCAGGCCAGCATCGGGATGGCGCCTTACAAGGCATTATATGGTAAGAGGTATGATTCTCCACTATACTTGGATAAAATGGGTAAAAGGTGAGTTTTGGGACTAGTTAGTGCAGCACACGTATGATAAAGTCTGACTTATTTAAGACAAAATCATTGTAGCTTAGAGTCAACAAAAAAGCTAGGTAGATACTCACCACCGGAAGCTAGAACTTGATGTAGAAGATCGGGTATTTTTAGAATAGCACCTCTAAGAGGAATCATAAGGTTTGGGAAGAAGGGTAAATTGAGCCCTAGGTTTATTAGCCCATTCAAGATACTTGAGAGAGTCGGTTTAGTCGCCTGCAAGCTAGCTTTATTACCAGTTCTATCCAAGATTCATGATGTATTCAATGTTTTCATCTTGAGGAAGTACGTCCCAGATCCCTCCCATGTGATCACCTATGAGGAGATAGAGCTTAGAGATACTCTAACATATAAGAAAATACTAATACAGATTATAAATAGAAAAGAACAGGAGTTGTGCACCAAGAAAATTCCACTAGTGAAATTCCTGTGGAGGAATCATGCAATGGAGGGGGCCTTGTGGGAGCTTGAGGAGGAGATACAACAGAAATACCCACATCTGTTTAGTGGGGACTAGCATTAGACAGAAAAGGAATGGTAATAATTTAGGTGAAGTAAATATAATTTGGTTTTATTATATGCAGAGTAGGATAATGTATGTATAAGTTGTATTTTAGATTATAGAATAAGTAAGGTTTTTGGTTTTGGGAGAATTTTGTTTTATGTATATACCTATAATCTCCGAGAACCCTAATTGTAACCACGTCATTCCTTTGCCATAGGTGAGGGTAATTAATAAAATAAGTAGCAAATTTTCCTCAAAAGATGGCGTTTAGTGTACATAGCAAATTTCAAGGATGAAATTTTATAAGGAGGGGAGAATGTAGAGACCCGGAAATTTAAATTATGAAATTAAAGAAGGAGAAAGGATTTTTTTTTTTAAAGAAGAATTTACAAGGATTCGTCGATGAGCGCCCTGAGCTCATTAATGAATAGGCTTCTTTGAACCGTCAATGAGGACACATGTCTCGTTGATGAAGAGATACCGAGAGTAGGATTACAAGACATTCAAGGTTCATTGATGAATTCATGATCTTCGTCAACAAACTCTCTTCTTCAGTTCGTCAGCAAGTCCATGTGTCTCGTCAACGAAATCACGTGGCCAACCACCTATAAATACGAAAAAAATAAGATTTTTGGTGAGAAATCAGTTCCTGTTCTCTTTCTCTCTCTAGATTTTTGAATTCTCTACCTTCTCTCTAAGATTTTGGCTCCGATTTTTCCTATTTCGATGATCAGAAGTTACCATGATGATCCTAGGGAGATTCTCTATAACTTAGCCAAAACAGAATTTTGGTTTGAGAAGTTCAAGAACCATCCCAAAATCAGGGTAAGTAGGTGATTTTAGGGTTTTCCTGATGTCATCGGGCTTTTCTAAACCCATATCTTGTGTTAGATGAAAATATACTGAAGTGTGAGTTGATTAAATTAGGGTAAGGTGTTGTGATTTTAGGGTTTTGGAATCATGAACGCCATAGGCGTGAGTTAAACGTCCATAAACGAGTATAGTTAGCCATGTAAGGGAAATATGTTATGCTAGTTAAATTAGAAATTTTACCAGTAAAGCATAGTATTTGATTATGAGTTATAAAGTATGATTTTTGAATAAATCAGAGCATGGAATTTATAGTATTACAAATTATATTTAATGAGTTTTATTTAACTGTGTGGCATGAGAAGTACTAGAATATTACAAAATTCTATACAGATTTACTGAACTATGATTATATAGTTTTTACGGAATTATGATATACAACTTATACAGTGTTATGTAGAACCATGTGATTAAGATTACAAAACCATGAATATACAGTATTTTTACAGAATTATGAATATATATATATATATATATATATATATATATATAGTGTTTTACAGAACCATGAGCATACAGTGTTCTATAGAACCATGATTATGCAGTGTTATATAGAACCATGATATACAGATTATAGAACTGTGACATATAGAAATACAGTTGATACAAATATACAGTTATATTATAGCATCATGGTTAATAAAGAGAATTACAACATCATGGTAATAACAGTTGATATAGAATCATGGTAAAACAAAATGAAATTATATAGATATAGTATTACTTAGTATCAGACCTTGATGGAACAGAACAATTTATAAAGCACGGTACCGTAGCAATATAGTATACTAGTGCAATCATACATATCAGATAGAGTATGGTGTTGGATGCCGTTTGTGCCACAGGAAGAGTAGAGGGCTCCCTGGCATCTGGACCAGATGGAGCAGGCCTTTCGTGCTACAGATATATATATACATATACATATATATATATATATATAGTTAGACTCGCACTGGTAGGCCAACCTGTGTTTAGTCCCACCTACGGGCCACACAACGCTATCATAAGGGGTTAAATCATGACATACAACCATCCAAGGAAGTTTTTTGAACTATAAACATATACAGTATGCACAGACAACATAGATTATATATAATATAGATAGAAGTATGTTTGAATAATTAACTCAGAATTACTTAATTTTAAATGACATAGATGTGGGTTATAGTACAGATACTTTTACATGATTTCTTATTTATATTTTTAATAAAAGGTTGTGTTTTGCGTATAAACTCCTATACCACACACTGGTAATAACATGTTTCTCCTTACTGAGAGGTGTCTCATCCCAATGATATAAACATTTCAGGTAACCTAGAGAAATGTACAGAGCTGGCTCAGATATAGAGGAGGCGGCTGAGTCGACATAGTATTGGGGTGAGTAATAGAGCCCTCGGCATTTTGGGACTTTTAGGAAAAGAAAGTATATGTATAAGCAAAAATGGGAGGTTCTGTAGTACTATGGTATTGTGTATTTTGGGTTATGGTTCGAATACTTTTGTTTTCCACTGTATAGGTAGTATGTATGGGATGCACAGGTCCACGACACCCACTCTGGGCCGTGATGATGTTTTGTATATATATATAGGATATCAGAGTCATGTTATATAGCTTGATAGTGTTAGCAAAAAAAAAAAAAAGGGTTGAGTTGTTACAATGAAGTTGATGATGCAACAAATGATGAGAATGCTTTTGTTGATTGATATTTTTGTCATTTATGCTGCAGTAACATCTATGTATTTGCTTTGCCCTTGTGTTGCTTTGTTTGTTTTTCTTTTGGTTTGGCTTGTAGTTCCCTATGATTATGAATTTTTGTACTCTTTGATGCCTATATGACTATGCTTATTGTTATGGTTTATTGTAAGCCTCCTTGTGACTATGCTACTTATATCTTTTCGATTGATGTTATAAGGGGAGAGATATCTTAGAGAGAAAAAATTACAGTATGGTAATAATGAGATCACATAAGAATAATTTTCACAATATTACATAGCATGGGGGAGAAAGCACAAATGAGCATAATGAGAAAGCATAAATGAGCATAATACTTTAAATAAAGACTGGAAATATGATCTTAATACTAGTATGTTGAAAGGAGCTATAATGCACTTATACTTGATTATAATATAATGAATTTTTTTTAAAATCCTCATTTTGATACATATTGTTAAATATATGCTTATTGTAAGAGGGAGCCTTATCAAGGTTCTCTCATCTTTGCTCCTTATTTGTCATCATCAAAAAGGGGAGATTGTTGGCCTAACATGGCTTTCGAATCTTGTTTTGATGAAAAAAAAAAAGAGGATAATTTAACAAGTTATGGTTTAAGTGATGATATTTCAGGAAATCTAGTATGTCGAATTCAAAAGGTGCAAGAATTGAAAATCCAAAGATAACGAGTACCTTAAAGCTATACTTCATTCACAAGGTGATCAAATGAAAGCTTAAAGAGGACAAAGATGGTCAAGACATATGAAGCATAAAGAATACTCAAGCTCAAGGCAAAGATGATACAAAGCAATGATATACATGAAGATTTCAAAGTTTAGAGAGCTTTTATAGTCTTTAGGAAGTCTTATATAAGTACTTCACTTTAAATATTATTTTGAATGGTTTGAAACTCATTAGGGGTCAATATGGACTTAGAGACCCTACTTTGAAAACCCTAAAAAATACTTTTTAAAAGTATCAAAGCAAGGTGGCTAAGGATTTTGAAAACAAACTTGAAAAATATTATTTTTATCTGTTCAGATGACTGACCTATGCTTGGTTAGGCGACTGACAAAATTCCTGAATTGAATTTGAACAGGCAGTGAAGGATTTGGCGATTGGCACTTGGCACCTCAGGTGACTGACCTTGTTTTGAACTGAAAAAAAAAATACACCGTGTTTAAAGGATCAGGCGAGTGACTCCGAAGGGTTCAGGCGATTGACCCTCTGTTAGCTTTACCATGATCCCAAGAGGGGGGTGAATTGATGTTTTTAAAATTAATGTTCTAGGTTAGTATCCTAACAGCAGTATATTCACAACCTTAAGGTCAATCTAGTGCAAGTAAAGTAAATTAATTATAATATGTACCAGAAATTAAATAACGTAATTTAATTAACTACACACGCACCAAAAAGCAGTAAAGAGGAGAGACACGCAAAAATGTTATCAAGGTTCGGCAAATTGCCTACATCCCCACCTTGACAAACAAGCACAAGGATTACCATTATAATGCTCACTTAAATAGGTGGAGCGATACCTAAACAAACTAGGTCAATTAGCACAGGGCTGACCTCAACCTTTACTGGAATGACTTGGTTATCTTATCATATACTAAAATATATTTATTAATATAGCCAACCGGAACTCGTGGGTAACGAGGTCACATCTGACATTCACATCGGAAACCTAAGCAGTAGTAAATGTAAAATCACATTCTCATAACCATAAAATACATAATACCAGAGTCAACTACATTCCAAAATACTGTGTTTATATACAATCTCCAAAAAATATAACAATATATACATATCTAGGAACTCACAACACAAATCTCTTGTTCTTAGATCACTCACCCTCCTAGCAGGGTAGTATCACACTATCTCAATAGCAGCCTCGATCCGCTGGTCTTTCTGGGTTTCCTTAAAATGATTTAATGTTGGGGGTGAGACACCTCTTAGTAAGGGAAAATAAACTAAATACAGCTGTGTGGCCACATGAATATGCAATGCTACTATAAATATACAGTACATTTTGCATACTAAAAAGCATTAATCATTTAATAAGTGCATAAATATATACTTTCATATTTCTAATAAATCGTACTGCTCATGAACTATTTGGTATTGCTAATAATACTGAAAATTTACCAAGGATGTATAGCTAGTTGATGTCATGTATTACCCCCCATGACGGGTTGTGCAGCCCGAAGGCGGGATCAGACAATGGCTGGCTGACCACTGCTGAGTCAAAAATGTCTATAAGTACGATGGGCCCGCCAGACCCTGGTCCGGACTGCCTGGTGGACGTCTACGACCCTACACTAAAAGCCACATCAACTATCCATCTCCCACCCCCTTTACTGGCAGGGGTGGTTAACACAAGTCTGAACATAATAATCTGATCTATATAACTATGGTACCATGCTCCTGAAACTGAACTAAAATATCATTGGAGTTCTAATAATACATATAATACATGATAATATACAATTTAACGTAAATAGATTGATAGAATTTTCTACAATAACATAAACATATACGACCTTGCACCGATTATTTTCACATCTGCAGCCTTGTGCCGAACATTTCAAAAGTACGGCCTTGCTCCGGCTATCAGTCATGGCCTTGTGCTGAACATTTCATAAATATTGATCTGAATAAACATATTATTTATCATGTATTATAAAATCATAATGTACTGCATTATTCCATAATTTCTGAAAATTACTGAAATATTCTTTTTCTCTAAAACTGCCTTAACATAATACTATTCACTTAAAATCATATTCATGTCACACAATGCTGAATAAAACCATACATTCTATTCTGAAATCATATTTTTTGGCATTTCATACTAATACATACATTTCAGTATATCAGCAGTATTTTCCTAAATATGCATTTTCTCAATAATATTCAAATTTAATACATGCTTTCTGAACATAAATATACTAATAATTTAATAATTATTTTCATGAAAAAATAACTTCTTTAGTTTATTCCCTTACCTGATTTTTGAGAAAAAACCCCCTAAAATATACTCGTCCTACACTCGTAGGGTTCCTCGTTCAATACCCTGAAATCAACATCTTTCATAACTAAACTTCAGTATTTCTTCATATACAACATTCCCTATAACTATGGAAAGACCAAATTTTGAATAAAAAATCTTTCCTTACACTAGAGATGAATTCCAAAGTAGCTCAACCAATGATCAACTTCCGTAGGTTTGCAAAAAACTTTCTTAGGAGCGTCGTGGTGGCTTCAGATCATCGAACTGGTGAGAATCCGGCCCGAGATCTTAGAGAGAAGGTAGAAGGGACGAAGGAAGGAGAGAGAGAGAGGGAAGTTTTCACACAATTTCCTACTAAAAAATAAGAGTTAGGCCTATTTATACACAAGCCTTCGTCGAATAGCCACGTCACTTTGTCAACGAGGTCAAGAAGGCAATTCGTCGATGAATGTTACTCCTTATTGACGAAATTCAGAGTTGCGATCTATATTTCCATTTTCCTTTCTCTTCATTATTTAAATACCATTATCCTTCGAGTCATTACATTTACACTCAATCCTTACCGGGTAGGATTACAGCCTCCTCAGGCCACACCTGGAAACACAATAGTATGTTCACAATGAAACAATACAGTGATTATGCTTTCATATAAAGCAGATATGTACCCAATATAATCAATCATATGCACCACCAACTTAAGATGTCTACTCTCAAATATTTATGCAAGTGTTGCAATCAGTGTGTGAGAGTGCAAATAATATGATCTTCATTTCACACAATATATTAAATCACAATGCTCAAACAAAGATACTTGCTACACTTCAGATATCTCAACAAATAATTTTACTCAACATATAAGCCTTAAGAGATGTGTAAATTTTGTTTGCAAAAGGATTTGATCTCTATGTTCAAAAATAAGATTACTAAAAGAATATTGCAACAAAGATCTTTAGAACATAAACAAATATCTCTCCAAGAATTTTTCTCAAAGTGAAACACACGAGATATTTGAAAATGATTTGAAAATATTTTTAGCAACCAAAATTGAATGAGAATGTAACGTCCTCAAAATTTTCACCACTTTTATTTTATTTTATTTTTTTATAATAATAAATAACTCCAATATTTGCTTGTAATGGACATCCCTATACAGCAGAAAAACATAAATCACATAACCACATGTACATGTATATACAATACTAGAATTCAGTATTTTCAACCATAGCTACATAATATATCCCTCTCTCCAGTGTCAACTACCTAAAAATACAAAACCCTACACAAAACTTACCCTCTGAACCAGGGTAATCAATATATTCTCTACCCATGAGCCTGATCTGCTCACCCAGCTGTCTCACCTGAAAAATGGTAATGTAATGGGGTGAGTCGACGCTTAGTAAGTGGAAATATGCTATTACTAATGTGTGGCGACCAAGTCATAAAATTATAATAATAATAATATTTAAAAACTGTATAATCTGGCAATTCTGTACAACACATGTATAATAACTTAAAACATTTGTATCATCTGAACTTTCTATCATTCATAGTACTACATCATACTATATACAATAAAAGCTGTAAAGTTGTATACATATACATAACTGTGTTCTTTCCCTGGGACTCTGTATGTCATGATTTGACCCCCCATGACAGGGTTGTGCAGCCTGTAGGCAGGACGTAATCTGGTCGACCCTCTAGATAAGTCAATATACTCTACACTACTCCAGCCTAGAAAAATTGCATACACTCCTAAGCTCGGGACTGGCTGCTACCTCGTCAAATCAGCCCCCCTCAACCCAGTGAACTAGGGAGCTGAATACTCTCCGAGCACGGCTGACGGTACCCACACACTATCTGAGATTTTGGTTGCACTCTTTCTATATCTAGCTACAGTATCGTGCTGTATATTCTGTGTTTGTACTGTATCTATCTGTAATCTTTCCACAGGGATCTGATACTATATATATACGTACTATACTCTTTATACTGTTTTCATTATATTTCCAAAATAACCCTAACACTATATTACTGTACTGTAAATACTGTAATATCCATAGCATCTTGATGCTATAACTGTGTAATCTATTTATACTTTCTTTCTATATAATCTGTCTGTACTTTCTTTTTGTATAATCCAAGTGTTATGGCATTTTGGGAAAAACATAACTTTCTATATTCACTGTATACATTGTTCTGAATAAATATTCGTATACTGATATATATATATATATGTATGCAAACTATGTTCGTATAAAAATTGAGTCTTTGATCACTAATTTGAGAGCAAAAACTTTTGAGTTTGATTCAAATCAAAGGAAGAAACCCGGTGACATTCTTGAGCTTCAAATTCATTCTTATTTGATATTTACTTTAAAGTATTAGCTGTGCTTAATCTTGTACTAACCATCTCTATATGATAGCACTTCTTGTACACAAGAATTCTTTCTTGTCTCTTTGTTTTCTTGATGGTTCAGGGTTATTGGATCGTTGTACCATGCATGGGGTATCACTTGGAGAGCGGGCTCCACCCTAATTGAAGGAGGGGTTGTAATGGTTTGCTTTGCGTGTAAAGAAGCATTATAGTGGAATCCTTAGGTGGTCTTGCCTAAGGCAAGGACGTAGGCTAGTATAAGCCGAACCTTGTAAAAGCTCGGTCTCACTCTCTACCCTTACTCCTTTATTTTTCTGCATATATACATTGTGTGGTTGTGTATCTGAGTGCAAGAAGCTGAAAGTTGAGATTAAGAAACTTTTAATTTAAGGAAGTACATTGATTGATCTTTTGCGGAAACCTTAAAGGGAGTACATTTATTGATTGTTTGCGGAAACCTTGGTTAAAAGGAAGTGCATAAAGTTCATAAATATAGGGCTTTTATCAAACTCTACCTTGAGTTATTCATACGTTGAATCATTGAAAGTGCTACTGCAAAAATATTGGTTAATTAACTTGTGATTGGTAAATTGGTTGGTTGGTTGTTTGGGTATTGTTTGACATTGTTGAAAGTATCACATTAAGAATCATTGGTTTGTATTTGATCAATTCATTGATTGAGTGTGGATTGTGATTGGCTTAATTAAGCATTGAAAATCAAATCATTCTTGTGTGATTAAGAAACTTACAAAAGGCTGTGAATTTAGAAAAAAAAAATTTTAAAAGAAACTTCTAAAAACCCAATTCATCCCCCTCTTAGGACTACACCTTAGTTTTCAAGTTTGAATGTCCAACATTTGGACAATCATGGATTATGGAACAAGGATTTACCCCTGAAGAATTTTTGCCGCTCATCATGACCGAGGAGCCTATTTACTTTGGAAATCCCCAACTTTATAAAAAATTGAACCTTCAGGCACAATCCTCTAGAAGATAATCACATACAACATCCTTCCTCAAGTTGGTTCTTATAACTACATTTCATATTTGGACTATTTCTCTATGTGGTGTTTGCTAAAAGAAAAGAAGCTTGATTTATCAAGCTTTATTCTTAAGTGGATATCGAATTGAATCTTGTCGAGTTATTTTACCTTATGGAGGAATTATGAACCTCCTCTTTGCTCATTTTCATGTTACCTCTCCAAATAAATTGTTTATTAAGCGTACCCACTATGATCTTTTCTCCTCCGCTACACTCAAATAAATGCGATATGAGAAACATGAGCAAGGTTGGTTTCATAAAGGAGGTCGATGGCAAAGACAAGCTCCTGAGCCACAACCTCAACAACCTACTCCTCAGGCTGATGCTGCACCTTCATTGTTTCTTCCTTTTCATCAACAATTCACCGAATTTAGTGGTGACATGAGATCTGGACTTCAATCTCTCCAAACTAATTTTGCATTTCTTCAAACCAATTTTTCCTCACTAGATCAACGATTTGTCCATATTGAATAACACTTTGCTAGTTCTTCCCGAGGAACAGATCCTATGGAAATTAGTTTTGCTAATGCAAGTGATGATGGATCTGACGAAGCAGGAGATGAAGAGGACACTAACAAAGAAGAAGATGATGAAGGAGGAACTGGAGAAGATGAAGAGGAAAGAGCTGACGATGATAATGTTGCTAATGCTTGATGTTTAGTTATTATTTTGTATTGTTTATCTTAGACTTGTGTTTGTCTGTTTGAATGTATTTCATGTTGTTTTCGGACACATTGTGATAAATATAATTTTTTTTTTTGCTTAATATTGCTCTATGTTTTTCTTGTCACACCTCGGTTTTTGATTGATGTCCAAAGGAGGAGGATTTTTTTAGCAAAATTGTGATTACCACAACTGAGCATTAAAATTGAAAATATGGCACAGGTGAGATCAACATTGTTGATATTCATTTGTGATATGATGATCTTGTAATATGAACTTAAATTGAATCTAAAATTGACTTTGATACAATTTGATATACCATCACAGGAGTAAATGATTTATTTTTCAAATGATGTTAAGAGTATGCTTATTGTAAGGGGGGGGGGGGGGCTTATTAAGGTTCACTCATTTTTGCCCCTAATTTGTTATCATCAAAAAGGGGGAGATTGTTGGCCTAACAAGACTTACAAATCTTATTTTGATGATAACAAATCAAAAGAACTTAACGTATTTGTTTAAGTGATGATGTTTTAGGTAACTCAAGTATCAAGATCAAGTGACTTAAGTGTCCTATATCAAAATGCTTGACAATGACTATTAAAAGCTCGAACTTAATATTACAAGATTTTATGAAGCTAATGACTATTGAATCTTAAAGTCAAGCTATACATGAAGACAAGCTATAAATAAAGAAAAGAAGCTATACATGAAGACTTCGTAGTAGTGTTATAGTTATTTAAAAGTCTCATGTAAGTACTTCACATATTTTTCAATATAAGAGACTGAAGCTCTCTCGATTCAATATTGACTTAGAGACCTGATTTTGAAAAATCTGGAAAATGATTTTAAATGAAGTCTCATATAAGTTTTTCACAAATTGAAGGTTCAACATCTTGAATAAACAAAATTTTTGGAAAGATGCAAGCTCAGGCGACTGACATATTCTATGCTAAATAAATTAAGCAGACATAATAGCTCTTTCATTATTCCATCGATCATGTTTTTCAATGATGTGTTTTGTTTAGTTACTTTGAATAAATCATTTTTTAATTCATCATAAGATGGCATACACTCATCATTGGATTCATTTGATGAATCACTACAATAATTATTTAAGGATTCGGATGAGAAGCTTTCCTCATCGTCCCAAACCATAAAACAAGTATAAGCAACCTCTTGGCCACTTGATTCACATTCTGAACTACTTGTACTATCCCAAGTAGTAGCTTTCATGACCTTCTTATTTTTCTTCTTAGACTCTTTCATTAGTAGTGGACATTCAGGCTTTATATGTCCAACTTTGTTGCAATTATAGCATATAGTAGTTTTATTTTTGGATTTCTTTTTGCTAATTTCTTAGATATGAAGGCAAATTCTTCTTCATCCATTTCTTCTTCACTACTAGAGTTTTCTTTTGAGACTCGGAAGGCTATTGATTCTTGGGCATTGGTTTTTCCACTCCTTTCATTTATTGCCATTTCGTATATGAGGAGACAACCTATAAGTTCATCTAAAGAAGTATTTTTCAAATTTTTTTCTTCGCTTATTGTAGTAGCTTTTGGTTCTTATATAGGTGGCAGCCCTCTAAGAATTTTTCTTATCATCTCATAGGTAGTGTAGGTTTTTACTAAGCCATTTATGGAATTTATTATGTGAGTGAACCTAGTGTACATGTTACTTATGGATTCATCGGGGATCATCCTAAAAGCTTCATAATCACTTGTAAGCATATCAATCTTATTATCCCTAACATCTATAATGCCTTCATAAGTGACTTCTAGCTTGTCCCATATTTCCTTAGCCATTTGCAAGCCATTACTTAATTAAATTAATTAGCATCTAAAGCATAATATAAAGCATTCATGGCACTAGAATTAACTTGCAGCATCTTATGATCTAAGTATTTCACATCAATTTTCTCCTTAGGAACTTGTTTTGCATCTACTAGTTTAAAGGGAAATAGGTCACCATCCGTGACAACCTCCCAAGCTTTCCAATTCATAGTTTAAAGATATATTCTCATACGTTATTTTCAAAAAGTATAGTTTAAACCACAAAAGATGGGTGATTGGGTTGAGGATTGACCCTCTCCAAAGGGAGCTACTCCTATGTGTGCCATTAGACCTTTCTATAACTACTTGTTAGGATTTGTTATAAGGCCGCTCTGATACTAATTGAAAACAAAGGTGTACTCCCAAGAGGGGGGTGAATTGGGTTTTAAAAGTTTTCTTCTAAATCTTTTTAGGAATTCTTAACTTATTGTTGATTCTTCAAAATATCAGCCAAAACTTATTTCTTTATTTAATCCACAACCACAGAAACATTCAATCATTCAATTAATCAATCAACCAAACCAATCAACCACAATTTGAAAGCAAACAACCAAACCAAGATTAAATTATACAGCACTTTGGGTAATGTAAGAACTTAAGATGGTTGTTCGTTTATATAAACCGTATGGACTTAAATTTGAACCAAGCCCTGTAGTAAATTATAATTTATGTTTGCTGATGTAAAGCACTGTATTAATGGATTTGCTTCTTCAATATGATGTGCAATATAAAATCCAACACTCTTTCCAAAAGCCTAGACTTTAAATAAACTTTTAGTTAAAGAGTCTTGGGGGTGTTGACCAAACAACCTATTGTGGTTTCCGCAAAGTACTGATCAACCAACGTACTCCCTTTCAATAAGCCCAAAAACAATTTATACTTTAGTTTACTTAATTTGCAAACTTCATAGTATAAATGATTAAGAATTTAAATCATCCATGCAATTTATATGTGCTGAAAATAAAGAGTAAGGGAAAGAGAGACTGAAACTAGGATTTTTACGAGGTTCAGCTTATACCCATCCTACGTTGTCGCCTTTTGAAAATCATGAAAGTATTCACTAAAATCTGTTCCTTTACCAAGTAGAACAACACCATTTACACACACTCCTTCAGTAGGCTAGAGTTGTCCTCTCCAAACAATGTACCCTCGTTCGGTCACTCCTTCAATTAGGCTAGAGCCCGCATCTCTAACCGATATCCCTTTGCTTAGCCAACAATCCAAATAACCTTGAACCATCTATATCTACAAAATACAAATCAAATAGACGTACAAAGAATGCTCTCAAATAGAGTTGATTAGTACAACAATTCAGCACTATAATATACTTCAAAGTAAATAACAATATGGAATATAACTTGAAGCTCAAGGGAGTATATCACCGATTAATTATTTAAATGATTGATAGATTTAGAATTTTTGGCACAAGATTTGATGAGAATCAATAAGCACCATTGAAGGATCCACTGCATGTTTCAGTTAGGCCTATCACCAGAGCGAGATCCAAGAAGATCAAAGTACTTCATGGGCTGATTCAAGATATTTGGGCTTATTCAAAAATGGGGCACTCCAAGCTTGGCCCAAAGAAAAATGAAGGCTTAATAAACTTAATTCAAGTTTTTGATGGAGCTAATCTTGCTTAATGGCTATAATCTCCTTATTAATGGTGTGCTATTTAATTATGGGATTTGATTTAATGGTGTAATTGCAAGACATAACATGCATGGGTTTTTAGCAAGTTGTGAGAGTCATTAATGTGTCTAGTAAGTTGGTGTATTTATTATGTGTGTCTCCCATGCTTGTGTGGGAATTTCTAAGTACTTAATATCCCTGTCCCCCTTGTTAGCTATATATATCTCACCATTGTAGGAGGACAACATAATGGAATAAAAATGTGAGGCTTTGTTTCAGCTTGGTTCTTTTGAGAACTTGTGAACTTATCGAGGAATCCTTCCCTGTGGCGTTCAAATTTTATACCTTTGGTTCGTGATTTAATTATAATCATTGGGTCGAGGTTTTATACCTTTGGTTCGTGATGCAATTATAATCATTGGGTCAAGGTTTGTTAGTTTATACCTTTGGTTCATGATTAACTTATAATCATTGGGTCAGGGTTTGTTACTTTATACTTTCGGTGCACGATTGGGTTGGAGTTTCCTATCAAAAGTCTGAATTTTAACTTTCTTGGGCAGGCATTCCAATATTGGTTGTTGGGTCTCAACGCGTGTCGGTTGGGGTTCACATCATTTGGTATTAGAGCTTAGGCTCTAAAATCAGGCTTACTATCCTTTTATCTTTTGTTGAAACCCAACAACCAATATTGGAATGCTTGCCCAAGAAAGCTAAAATTCATATTTTGATAGGAAACTCCGACCCAAACGTGAACCAAAAGTATAAAGTAACAAACCCTGACCCAATGATTATAAGTTAATCATGAACCCAAGGTATAGAGTAACAAACCTTGACCCAATGATTATAATTGCATCACGAACCAAATGTATAAAACCTCAACCTAATGATTATAATTAAATCACAAACCAAAGGTATAAAATTTGAACGCCACAAGGAAGGATTCCTTGATAAGTTCACAAGTTCTCAAAAGAACCAAGAAGAAACACAGCCTCACATTTTTATTCCATTATGTTGTCCTCTTACAATGGTGAGATATATATAGCTAACATGGGGGACAAGGACATTAAGTACTTAGCAATTCCCACACAAGCATGGGAGACAAGGACATTAAATACTTAACAATTCCCACACAAGCATGGGAGACACACATAATAAATACACCAACTTACTAGACACATTAATGACTCTCACAACTTACTAAAAACCCATGCTAGTTATGTTTTGCAATTACACCATTAAATCAAATCCCATAATTAAATAGCACACCATTAATAAGAAGATTACAGTCATTAAGCAAAATTAGCTCCATCAAAAACTTGAATTAAGTTTATTAAGTCTTCATCTTTCTTTGGGCCAAGCTTGGAGTGCTCCGTTTTTGAATAAGCCCAAATATCTTGAATTAGCCCATGAAGTACTCTTCTTTGATCTTCTTGAATCTCGCTCTGGTGATAGGCCCAACTGAAACATGCAATGAATCCTTCAATGGTGCTTATTGATTCTCATCATTCCCCTTCTCTTCAAAAGGATTTGACCTCGAATCCATGTAGTATTAAACCAATACCAATGACAAGAAAATATTATAGAAACAACGAAATCGAAGGAGTAGGACAAAAAACCAAAATTTTTGAGAGAAATGAAAGTACAAAAGTCTTGATTCAAGCGAAAAAAAAAAAAAAACTTTGATAAGAATGAAATGATCTGTTGCTTCAATATCACCTTGCTTTTTTTTTTTTTTTTCTTATTTATTTTTTTTTAACGTCTCTTTTTTCTTTCTTTCTTTCTTTTCTTTTCTTTTCTGACATCCTTTTTTTTTTTTCTCAACTTCATTCACGCTACAAAACAAGAACAATGAATGGTGAACACGAACGGAACAAGATAAGACGATAACGAGAAACAAAAGATAAAAGGATAGTAAACCTGATTTTAGAGCCTAAGCTCTGATACCAAATGATGCGAACCCAACTGACATGCATTGAGACCCAACAACCAATATTGGACTGCTTGCCCAAGAAAGCTAAAATTCATATTTTGGATAGGAAACTCCGACCCAAACGTGAACCGAAAGTATAAAGTAACAAACCCTAACCTAATGATTATAAGTTAATTATGAACCAAAGGTATAAAGTAACAAACCTTGACCCAATGATTATAATTGCATCACGAACCCAATGTATAAAACCTCGACCCAATGATTATAATTAAATCACAAATCAAAGGTATAAAATTTGAACGCCACAGGGAAGGATTCCTTGATAAGTTTACAAGTTCTCAAAATAACCAAGAAGAAACAAAAGCCTCACATTTTTATTCTATTCTGTTGTCCTCTTACAATGGTGAGATATATATAGCTAACATGGGGGACAAGGACATTAAGTACTTAGCAATTCCCACACAAGCATGGGAGATACATATAATAAATACACCAACTTACTAGACACATTAATGACTCTCACAACTTACTAAAACCCCATGCAAGTTATGTCTTGCAATTACACCATTAAATCAAATCCCATAATTAAATAGCACACCATTAATAAGGAGATTATAGCCACTAAGCAAGATTAGCTCCATCAAAAACTTGAATTAAGTGTGTTAAGCCTTCATTTTTCTTTGGGCCAAGCTTGGAGTGCCCTGTTTTTGAATAAGCCCAAATATCTTGAATCAACCCATGAAGTACTTCTTTGATCTTCTTCGATCTCGCTCTAGTGATAGGCCTAATTGAAACATGCAATGGATCTTTCAATGGTGCTTATTGATTCTCATCATTCCCCCTCTCTTCAAAAGGATCGACCTCAAATCCATATAATATTAAACCAGTACAACAAGAAAATATTGTAGAAACAACGAATCAAAGGAGTAGAAAAAAAATATTTTTGCTTTCTTTTCTTTTTTTGACGTCTCTTTTTTCTTTCTTTCTTTCTTTTCTTTTCTTTTCTGACATATTTTTTTTTCGCAACTTCGTACACCCCACAAAACAAGAACAATGAATGATGAACACGAACGGAACAAGATAAGATGATAACGAGAGACAAAAAGTAAAAGGATAGTAAACTTGATTTTAGAACCTAAGCTCTGATACCAAATGATGCGAACCTCAACCGACATGCGTTGAGACCCAACAACTAATATTGGAATGCTTGCCCTAGAAAGCTAAAATTTAGATTTTGACAGGAAACTCCGACCCAACGTTTATAAATGAAACGTGAATCGAAAGTATAAAATAACAAGCCTCGACCCAATGATTATAACTTGATCATGAACCAAAGGTATAAAGTAACAAACCTTGATCCAATGATTATAATTGCATCACGAACCAAAGGTATAAAACCACAACACAATGATTATAATTAAATCCCGAACCAAAGGTATAAAATTTGAACCCCACAAGGAAGGATTCCTTGATAAGTTCACAAGGTCTCAAAAGAACCAAGAAGAAACGAAGTCTCACAATTTTATTCCATTATGTTGTCCTCTTACCATGGTGAGATATATATAGCTAACATGGGGGACAAGGATACTAAGTACTTAGCAATTCCCACGCAAGCATGGGAGATGCACATAATAAATACACCAACTTACTAGACACATTAATGACTCTCACAACTTACTAAAAACCCATGCAAGTTATGTCTTGCAATTACACCATTAAATCAAATCCTATAATTAAATAGCACACCATTAATAAGGAGATTATAGCCACTAAGCAACATTAGTTCCATAAAAAACTTGAATTAAGTTTATTAAGCCTTCCTTTTTCTTTGGGCCAAGCTTGGCGTGCCCCGTTTTTAAATAAGCCCAAATATCTTGAATCAGCCGATGAAGTACTTCTTTGATCTTCTTGGATCTCACTCTGGTGATAGGCCTAACTGAAACATGCAATGAATCCTTCAATGGTGCTTATTGATTCTCATCATTCGCCTCTCTTCAAAAGGATTCGACCTAGAATCCATATAATATTAAACCAATAAGACAAGAAAATATTGTAGAAACAACGAATCAAAGGAGTAGGAAAAAAAAAAATCTTTTTGCTTTCATTTCTTTTTTGACGTCTCTTTTTTTCTTTCTTTCTTTCTTTCTTTTCTTTTCTTTTCTGACAACTTTTTTTTTTTTTCTCAACTTCGTACATGCCACAAAACACAAAAAATGAATGATGAACATGAACGGAACAAGATAAGACGATAACGAGAAACAAAAGATAAAAGGATAGTAAACCTGATTTTAGAACCGAAGCTCTGATACCAAATGATGCGAACCTTAATCGACACACCTTGAGACCCAACAACCAATATTGGAATGCTTGCCCAAGCAAGCTAAAATTCATATTTTGATAGGAAACTCCGACCCAAACGTGAACCAAAAGTATAAAGTAACAAACCTTGACCCAATGATTATAAGTTAATCATGAACCCAAGGTATAGAGTAACAAACCTTGACCCAATGATTATAATTGCATCACGAACCAAATGTATAAAACCTCAACCTAATGATTATAATTAAATCACAAACCAAAGGTATAAAATTTGAACGCCACAAGGAAGGATTCCTTGATAAGTTCACAAGTTCTCAAAATAACCAAGAAGAAACAAAGTCTCACATTTTTATTCCGTTATGTTGTCCACTTACAATGGTGACAAGGATGGGGGACAAGGACATTAAGTACTAAGCAATTCCCACACAAGCATGGGAGACACACATAATAAATACACCAACTTACTAGACACATTAATGACTCTCACAACTTACTAAATACCCATGCAAGTTATGTCTTGCAATTACACCATTAAATCAAATCCCATAATTAAATGGCACACCATTAATAAGGAGATTATAGCCATTAAGCAAGATTAGCTCCATCAAAAACTTGAATTAAGTTTATTAAGCCTTCATTTTTCTTTGGGCCAAGCTTGGAGTGCCCCGTTTTTGAATAAGTCCAAATATCTTGAATTAGCCCATGAAGTACTTCTTTGATCTTCTTCGATCTCGCTCTGGTGATAGGCCTAACTAAAACATGCAATGGATCGTTCAATGGTTCTTATTGATTCTCATCAAGATTGGTGATTGAATGTCAGCAATACTCAATTGAATTCATGCACAAGATTTGAGCAAGAGAGCCTTTCAATGATGAGAGCAATTGAAAGAGTTTTAAAGCTGAATTTAATTCTTGGTTCTTAATTCAATGATCTTGAGGCTTATTTATAGACTTGAAAAAGTATATAACTTGATCCCCAAGTGACTTGGATTATTCCCCACGTTTTCATAAAGTTTGAGCCCTAAGTAATCTCATTTAAAAATTTTTATCTGTTATAAAAATTTTAAAACTGTCGCGTAACAATTAACTGTCCCTTTTTGGGCAGTCGCCTGTCTAGTTATTTTAAAGGAGTAGTAGGGTGTCAGTTTCCTGACTAAACATGGACAGACGCCTCAAAATATCACTGGTGGTCGCCTGTAAGAACATAGACAGGTGATTGTCAAGCTGTTAGCTTCGAGTACCATTCAGTCTTTTGGTCATAACGTTTTCTCTATAAATCCAAATTTGACGAGCTTGGTGTCAAACGAAAGATACGATAAAATCCCACAACTGTCATGTTGAACAAATTTAAAAATAAGGAGTTTTTGATAGATAAAAATACACCTCAATGCAGATGTAGAAAAATTAACAGCATTTGGAAAATCCTCTTTTTGGTGGTTTTCATTCCAAAAATTATTCTAACCTTTTTGAAACAATTTTTGAACTTATAAAAATATTCTCAAAGTATGTTAAAAGGTATCTAGGTCCAAGAAATTAACCCATCCATATTGAAATTCTTTGAAGTACTTACATGAAATTTCCTATAAACTCTTTCAAATTTTCAAATTTTGAATTCCTTGAGGTCTTTATGCTTGTTTCATCTTTCTTTGAGCTTTCATCAAGTTCCCTTTAATCATCACACTCTCATGATCTTCAAGCTTTATCTTTAAATCCATTTTTGAATCCATGCTTTAAGCTTCGTATTGATCATCCTTCTTTGAAATATAAGCTTTCATGAATTATTCTGAACACTTGACCTTACATTCAACAATGAATCCTGAAATGACAACACTTAACCAAATATGTTAAGTTCTACTTGTTTGTTAGCATCAAAACAAGATGCTAAACCTTGTAAGGACAACAATCTCCCCCTTTTTGATGATGACAAATAAGAAGTAAAAATTGGAGTGAGCCTTAAAAAGACTCCCCCTTTCAATAAGCATTATCTTAACAATATTTGCTAGATCAATATTAATTTCAAAACTCTTTTACAATCATGCTCATTACTTCATTTTACAATCTTGCTCATCACTTCATTTTAGAGTTATGCTCATCACTTTATTCAAGTACAAGTTTATCAATCAATGTCAAGTACTTATGCTTCTTTTGATATATATTATGTTCATGCTCAATTTTTGCAATATCATGCTCAATTTTTGCTTAAAACTTCTCTCCCTTTTGACATCAATCAAAAAGAGAAAAAAAATGATTAAGTTCAAATAAAATCATCTTTTGATCATGTCATCAAACATGCATATATTTGTACACACTCAATTTATTATTTTTCAATATAGCATGTGTAGTGTGTTTTAACAATCATGTATATGAGTTGTAACATCTTTACTAATAGTTTTTCCCCCTTTAACATTATTCAAGATACCAATTATTGATTTTATGATACCAATTTAAAATTTAATTCATGATATCAATTTAAAATTTTATTAAATCATGATACCAATTAATTAATAGAGAAACAATCATAATATAAGCAATAAGTCATAACACTCCCCCTGAATTCAATACATTCTATTTTGTTACCAATTTTTCTTTTTTTTTTTCATCCGATGTTTCAAAACATTGATTCACATCTTGTATCAAATATCAATATCATGCTAATATCATCAATGTCATACCATGCTCATAGATATAATCATACTTGTCATGCTTAAAAAAATTGATCTTTTAGATTGTAATACTAAGTGAGCTTTTAAATTTTGATATCAATTAAAATATTCATGGATACCAAAGTACTTTATAGATACCAAAGCCATTATCACATCATGCATAGCTCATGGATACCAATATAACTATTATATCTTTCATAGCTCATCAATATAAAGAGCAGTAAGTTTTTCCATGTGATTCATCAATAGCATGCATGGTCATGAATTAATCTCATATCAAAATTTATGCTTAAGCTCAATAATCTCATGCTCAAATTTTCAAGATAAGTCAAGTCAAGTCAAGTCATACACATCTAGCATATAGCATATTGAAAAACTAAGATACTTATGTAATAAGCTCAATTTGATATTTTCTTAATATTTTCTTAAGTTAAGCCTTGTAAAAATCATCCTATGATTTTGGCCAACAATGCCATTTTGAATTTGTTATAATAAGCTCTTAAACTCATCTTTAAGTTTTTCTATTTCAATTAGTTCGTTTATTGATCATGAATTAAGTTACTTTCTCAATTTTTAAAGGGGAATGACTTAATCCATGGAGTTTTCGTTTATGAACTAGTCTTTCATCTTGGTACTCATACTTTTTTGGGTTCGGTTGGTTTAATAAAGGATGCTTCCTTAATTCTTCATACTTGTTTAGTTTTCACATCTTTTTTCTTAAATGGACATTCAAACTTTATATGTCCCTTTTTCTTACATTGATAGCATATGGTGTTAGTGTAGGCATTAGAAGATATGCTAGCATAATCTTTGGATGCTTTTGAAAAATAAACCATGAAAAGATTCTTTTTCTTTTTATTTTCAACCCCATTGAATCTAATGCCTTCTTTGTTTAAGGTCATACTTTGTGAGCCTATCAGTTTGTCAAAGTTTTCCTTTCCTTTTGTGAAGTTGTAAATGATCTTTTCTTTATCTTTAGTTTCATTTTTGAAATCATTTATCTCAATATCTTTCCTGTCATCAACCTTCTTTAGTGATTTCTCTAATTCTTAAGAAAGTTTTTTGATTTTATCCTCTAATTCAGAAATATATATGTCTTTCTCATATTCCGTGGAGGATAGGGATCGAATGTCATCTATCATCTATTCATTTTTTCTTTCTAACGTCTTGATTTTCAAGTCTTTTTCTCTTTCAGTAAGATTTTTAGATTTTAATTCTTTTATTGCAACATCATACTTATTTTCTATTTTCTTGAGTTTTGAATCTTTATCATTTTCAATAATTTTACTTGATTCTAGCTCTTTTATTATTCCATTGATCTTGTTTTTCAATGATGTGTTTTCTTTAGTTACTTTGATTAGCATCTTATGTACTTTGAATAAATCATTTTGTAATTCATCATAAGATGACATACACTCATCATTGGATTCATTGGATCAATCACTACAAGAATTATTTAAGGATTTGAATGAGGAGCTTTCCTCATCGTCCCAAACCACAAAGCAAGTATAAGCAACCTCTTGGTCACTTGATTCACATTCCAAACTACTTGTACTATCCCAAGTAGTAGCTTTCATGGCCTTTTTGTTTTTTTTTCTTAGACTCTTTCTTTAGTAGTGGACATTCCGGTTTTATATGTCCAACTTTGTTGCAATTATAACATGTAAGAGTTTTATTTTTGGATTTCTTTTTCCTAATTTCTTAGATATGAAGGCTAGTTCATCTTCATCCATTTCTTCTTCACTATTAGAGTTTTCTCTTGAGACTTTGAAGGCTATTGATTCTTAGGCTTTGGTTTTTCCACGCATTTCATTCACTGTTATTTCGTATGTGAGGTGAGAACCTATAAGTTCATCTAAAGAAGTATTTTTTAAATTTCTTCCTTTGGTTATTGTAGTAGCTTTTGGTTCCCATATAGGTGGCAGCCCTCAAAGAATTTTTTTTATCATCTCATAGGTAGTGTAGGTTTTTCATAAGACATTTAGGGAATTTATTATGTGAGTGAACCTAGTGTACATGTTAGTTATGGATTCATCCGAGTTCAACCTAAAAGCTTCATATTCACTTGTAAGCACATCAATCCTATTATCCCTAACATTTATAGTGCCTTCGTAAGTGACTTCTAGCTTGTCCCATATTTCCTTAGCCGTTTTGCAAGCCATTACTTTATTAAATTCATTAGCATCTAAAGCACAATATAAAACATTCATGGAACTAGAATTAACTTGCACCATCTTATGATCTAAGTCTTTCATATCAATTTTCTTCTTAGGAACTTGTTTCTCATCTACTAGTTTAAAGGGAATTAGGTCACCATCCATGACAACCTCCCAAGCTTTCCAATTTATAGTTTGAAGATCTATTCTTATGCACTATTTTCAAAAAGAATAGTTCAAACCACAAAAGATGGGTGGCTGGGTGGAGGATTGACCCTCTCCGAAGGCAGCTACTCCTATGTGTGCCATTAGATCTTTCTATAACTACTTGTTAAGATTTGTTATAACCCCGCTCTGATACGAATTGAAAACAAAGGTGTACTCCCAAGAGGGGAGGGTGAATTAAGTTTTAAAAGAAAAATTTAAATCTTTTTAGGAATTCTTAACTTATTGTTGATTCTTCAAACTTTCAGCAAAAACTTATTTCTTTATTTAAGCCACAACCACACAAACATTCAATCATTCAAGTAATCAATCAACCACAATTTGAAAGCAAACAAACAAACCACAATTAAAATATACAGCACTTTGGGTAATGTAAGAACTTAAGATGGTTGTTTGTTTATATAAGCCTATGGATATAAATTTGAACCAAGCCCTGTAGTAAATTATAATTTATGCTTGTTGATGTAAAGCCCTGTATTAATGGATTTGCTTCTTCAATATGATGTGCAATATAAAATCCAACACTCTTTCCAAAAGCCTAGACTTTGAATAAACTTTTAGTTAAAGAGTCTTTGGGGTGTTGACCAAACAACGTACTCCCTTGTGGTTTCCGCAAAGTATTGATCAACCAATGTACTCCCTTTCGGTAAGCCCAAAAACGATTTATACTTCAGTTTACTTAATTTCCAAACTTCATAGTATAAATGATTAAGAATTTAAATCATCCACGCAATTTATATGTGCTGAAAATAAAAAGTAAGAGAAAGAGAGAGTGTGTAGTGACCCAGAGAAATTATGGTATTTAAATATCAAAGAGAGAGGAAAATGGAACTAGCATATTGGAGTCGTCGACGAGGGTGTAATTCGTCAACGAGAAGATACCGAGAGCAAGTTTGGAAGATTTTGAATTTCGTCAATGAGGAATGAATTTGTCAATGAATTGTCTTCATGACCTCGTCGATGAGATGACGTGGCTTGTCAATGAAGTCCATTGTATAAATAGGCCAAATCTTCATTTTTTTGCTGAAATTTCATGCCCGACCTCTCTCTTTCTCTCTCTCTCTCTCTTTTCGGTTCCTACACCTTCTCTCTAGTTTTCTGGGTTTGTTCTTTGTCGGATTGATGATCTGAAGCCACCATGACACTCTTGGGAAAGTTCCCTACCAATCTACTAGAGTGGATCATTAGTGGGGTTAGTTCAAAATTCATCTCAAATCCAGGGTAAGGATTTCTACTCAATTTTTGACTTTACAATAGTTGTAGAAAGCGTAGTACGCATAGAAATACTGAAATTTAGTTTTGGGAAGTATCATTTTTAGGGTGTTGAATGGGGAACCCTATGGGTGCAGGACTACTTTCTTAGGGGTTTTTCAGGAATCAGGTAAGGGGATAAACTAAGCTAGATATTTTATGAAAATGTATGTATAATCTTACAGCATCTTGTTTCATGAATATATATTCTATGTTTGAGAAATACTACTGAAAATGATGGTATGTTTAAATATACAAAAAACCCATTTTGTGTGGCATGAGGAGAATTTGTTATAAATTACTGTTTTCTGGGAATATGATAAAATATGGATATGTTTTGCTGGTGTACGGGCTGTGCTATGGATATGTTTTGCCGGCATACGAGCTGTGCTATGGATATGTTTTGCCGGCGTACGTGCCGTCTTATGGATATGTTTTGCTGGCATATGGGTTGTGCTATGGAAATGTTTTTTCAGCGTACGAGCCGTGCTATGGATATGTTTTGTCGGCATACGAGCCATGCTATGGATACGATTTGTCGACGTACGGGCCGAGCTATGGTAAAATATGAAATACCGATGTACGGGCCGATGATTTTCACGATATACATATATATTAAAAATGATGTGATGATATTGATTTGGCAATTAAAAGTATGAAATATCCATGTATCACAGTTTCATTATATGCTATATGTTATCAAAACCTAGTTGGCTTGGTTTAGGCTAGCACTTACATGGTACCACTGCTATGTGTTCATGATCATCATGATATTGTGTTAACACTGCTGTACGGAGTAGCGTGAGGTTGGATAGTCGATGTAGTTTTAAGAAGTGTGAGTGCCCCTAGTGTACGGATAAGGTCTGGCATACCCATTGGACTTACAAACTGTACTTTTGACTTGGCAGTTGTCGGCCAACCATTGTCAGGTCCTGCCTTCAAACCACACAACCCAGTCATGTGGGGGCAATACATGACAATAACCAGCTAACCTAATAGGGTAGTTTTTGTATTTTTATTATTATATGAGATGATTTATGCCATTAGAAATCCTTTATGTTATGCTTTTGAATGAGTATATATGTTTCCCAAATATGATACATATAATTTTACTGGTTATGTTTATGTATATGATTATATGTATAACACAGAAATGTTCATGTTGCCACATACTAGTATTAGTTTATTTCCCTTATTGAGAGGTGTCTCACCCCAAAATTTCATAAACATTTTCAGGAGCCCCTGAAAGGAGAGTGGATAAAGCTCCACTGAGATAGTACTGTTGATTTACCCTCTTTGAAGGGTATGTTTTGGTGGGGACAGTTGGATTTTGTGGGAAATGTCCCTAGGACTTTCTTTTTGGGATGTATATACCTAAATACAATGGATGTAGTAACTATGGTATTGATATGGATGGATGGTTTTGTGTTTAGGATATTATAATTTTATGCTTCCTGCTACTTAGGATTCCGTGTTGTGTTTCTGTTATATCCCAAGTATCCACGGGTCTAGGTTGATTATGATCTGCTGGATAGGTTATAATGGTTTAAAAAAAATGTGTGAAAATTAAGCAGGTTGTTATAGGGTGAGACTGGGATTTTTATGAGGTTTGGCTTATACCCAGCCTATGTCCTCACATTTGAAAAATCACCAAAGGATTCACTAAAATCGGTTCCTTTTTCGGGCAGAACAACATCATTTACATACACTCCTTCAGTAGGCTAGAGTCTTCCTCTCCAAACGATGTACCCTCATTCGGTCACTCCTTCAATTAGGTTAGAGCCCACCTCTCTAAGAGATATCCCCATGCTTAGACAATGATCCAAATAACCTTGAACCATCTATATCTACAAGATACAAAACAAATATACGTACAAAGAATGCACTAAAATAGAGCTGATTAGTACAACAATTTAGCACTATAATATACTTCAAAGTAAATAACAATATGGAATATAACTTGAAGCTCAAGAGAGTATATCACCGATTAATTCTTTCAATGATTGAAAGAATTAGAATTTATGGCACAAGATTGGTGATTGAATGTCAGCAATACTCAGTTGAATTCGTGCACAAGATTTGAGCAAGAGAGCCTTTCAATGATGAGAGCAATTGAGAGAGTTTTAAAGCTGAATTTGATTTTGGGTTCTTACTTCAATGGTCTTGAGGCTTATTTATAAAATTGAAAAAGTATATAACTTGATCCCTAAGTGACTTGGAGTATTCCCCAAGTTTTCACAAAGTTTAAGCCCCAACCAATCTCATTTAAAAATTTTTATCCGTTATAAAAATTTAAAAACTATCGCGTGATAGTTGACTGTCCCTTTTTGGGCAATCACCTGTCTAGTTAATTTAAAGGAGTAGTAGGGTGTCAGTCGCCTAACTGATCATGGATAGACGCCTCAAAATTTCACTAGCAGTCGCCTGTAAGAACATAGATAGGTGACTGTCAAGCTGTCAACTTCGAGCACCCTTCAGTCTTTTGGTCATAACATTTTCTCTATAACTCCAAATTTGACAAGCCTGGTGTCAAACAAAATCTACAAGAAAATACGACAACTGTCATGTTGAACAAAATTTAAAATAAGGAGGTTTTGATTGAGAAAAATGCACCTCAATGCGAATGTAGAAAAATTAACAGCATTTGGAAAATCTTCTTTTTGGTGCTTTTCATTCCAAAAATGATTCTAATCTTTATGAAACAATTTTTGACCTTAAAAAAATATTTTTCAAGTATGCTAAAAGGTATCTAGGTCCATGAAATTAACCCATCCATATTGAATGTCTTTGAAGTACTTACATGAAATTTCCTAAAAACTCTTTCAAATTTTCAATTCTTGAATTCCTTGGGTCTTTATGCTTGTTTTATCTTTCTTTGAGCTTTCATCAAGTACTCTTTAATCATCATGCTCTCATGATCTTCAAGCTTTATCTTTGAATCCATTTCTGAATCCATGCTTTAAGCTTCATATTGATCATCCTTCTTTGAAATATAAGCTTTCATGAATCCTTCTGAACACATAAACCTTGCACTCATCATTGAATCCTGAAATGACAACACTTAACCAAATATGTTAAGTTCTACTTGTTTGTTAGCATCAAAACAAGATGTTAAGCCTTGTAAAACCAACAATACACATTCGTCATAGTTGATGATTTTTCAAGATATACATGGGTACTATTCTTACGTCACAAAGATGAAGTGTGTGAACAATTCATAAACCTATGCAAGAAGATCCAAAATGAAAAGGGATTTACTATCACTAAAATTTGAAGTGATAGGGGTAGAGAATTTAAAAATCAAGGCATGGAAGACTACTGAAATTCATTAGAAATAGCTCATAATTTTTTGGCTCCTAGAACACCACAACAGAATGGTGTAATTGAAAGGAAGAATAGGTCTATACAAGAAATGACTAGAACTATACTTAACGAACATAAATTACCTAAGTATTTATGGGATGAGGCAGTGAATATTGCCTACTATGTTCTAAATAGAGTTTTTATTAGATCATATCTATACAAGACTCCGTACGAATTATGGATGGCCATAGACCAAACATATCATATTTTCATGTCTTTGGCTGTAAATGTTTTGTGGTTAAAGACAACGAACATTTAGGAAAATTTGATGTGAAATTAGATGAAGGTATCTTCCTAGGGTATGCCTTAGATAGTAAAGCCTATAGAGTATATAACAATCGAACATTAATGATTATAGAATCTATTCATGTAGTGTTTGATTAGTCAAATCCCTTCTCCAAAAGAACTGATGAAGATGAAATTGAGATAAATGAGGAATTTAAGAAAATATCCATTGAGAATGATTTAGAAAAGAAAAATGAAATTAAGGAACCATCCACTAAAACTAATCAAATTGAAAGTGAGGTTAATGAACCGCCTAGAGAATGGAAGTATATAAAGAATCATCCCATTGATCTAATAATAGGTGGACCATTACGTGAAGTAGTCACATGATCCTCACTTAGGGATATGATTAGTCATTTTGCCTTTCTATCTAAAGAAGAACCGAGGAATGTGAGTGAAGCAATTGAGGATGAATCATGGGTGTTGTCCATGCAAGAGGAGTTAAACCAGTTTGAGAGAAACAAAGTATCTACATTAGTTCCTAAACCTGAGGATAAGACAATCATTGGTACAAAATGGATATATAAGAACAAGAAAGATGAAAATGGGATAGTTGTTAGAAATAAGGCTAGACTAGTAGCTTACAGATATAACCATGAAGAAGGAATAGATTTTGAAGAAACTTTGCACCTGTAGCTAAAATGGAAGCCATTTGAATGCTTCTAACCTACGCAACTTTTAAGGATTTCAAGCTATATCAAATGGATGTCAAAAGCGCATTTTTAAATGGCTACATAAGTGAAGAAGTATTTATAGAACAACCCCCAGGTTTTGAAAACCATAAGATTCCAGAGCACGTTTATAGACTAATAAAAGCCTTGTATAGTTTAAAGCAAGCTCCTAAAGCTTGGATGAAAGGCTAAATGGTTTTCTACTAGAAAATGGGTTTATCAGAGGAAGGATAGACACAACTCTGTTCATAAAGTCTAAGAAAGATGACATTCTCATAGTTCAAGTATATGTAGATTACATCGTATTTGGTGCTACAAATAAAGAATTGTTTAATGAATTTACTAGTACTTTGCAAAATGAATTTGAGATGAGTATGATGGGTGAACTAAATTTCTTCCTAGGACTTCAGATTGAACAAGAAAAACATGGAATCTTTATAAATCAATCAAAGTATATTAGAGATCTACTGAAAAAGTTTAATAAGGATGATGGAAAAATTCTAGGAACACCTATGAGCGCTTCATTTAAATTAGATAAAGATGAATAAGGTATACCAGTAGATGTCAAGCTTTATCGGGGAATGATTGGTTGCTTACTATATCTGACTGCAAATAGACCTGACATAATGTTTAGCGTATATTTGTGCGTAAGATTTCAGGCTACACCAAAAGAGTCACATTTTCCAGCTGTTAAACGAATGCTTAGATACCTAATAGGAATCGTGGAACTTGGGTTATGGTATCCTAAGTATACATCTTTTGAGATTATCAACAATTTAGATGTTGATTTTTCGGGTAGGAAAGTGGGTAGGAAGAGCACGAGTGGTACATGTCATTTCTTAGGAAATTCGTTAGTCTCTTGGTTTTCCAAGAAGCAAAATTCAGTTGCTCTTTCCACAACTGAGGCAAAATACATAGCGGCAGGTAGTTTTGTGCTCAAACGCTATAAATGAAGCAACAACTGACGGATTTTGGATTAAGCTATGAAACGATTCCTATAATATGCGACAATATAAGTGCAATAAACATCTCAAAGAATCTCATATTACATTGACATCACTTTCTTCGTGATCATGTACAAAAAAGAGATGTGACACTTGAATTTGTATGCACTGATGAACAATGGGTAGAAATTTTCAAGAAACCACTTGCGGAGGATAGATTTATCTAAATTAGGCGTGAATTAGGCCTGATGCATAGTCGAGATGTTGCCTAGAATTATATTAGATGACATAACTCAGGGGGAGCAACGTCGCTTAATATTCACAATTGGTTAAAAATTTCAAATTCGTCTCATTTGTGCTCATTTGATATCACATTTATTAACATTTGGTATCACATTTTAATCATCACATAATTTTTGAAAATTATCACACAGGGGGAGAAGTAAATTAAAGTCACATAGGGAGACATGTTTCACAGTACAATCCTTTCACAGATGCTGGTTGAATTAGTTTAAAACTCTAAGAGTTAAAGGGGAGAAAAATATTAGACTATGTCCACTCATGTATTAGTATTATACACCTTTTTTGTTGATGTCAAAAGGGGGAGAAGAATTAGGATTTAGGCAAAAATGGGAAAAAATGGTTGAAAACACTAATTGTGTAAAGGGGGAGAAGAATCAGGTTATAAGATGAATCAGGTTATAAGAATTAGGCTATAGCAAAAATTGTTGGCAAAACTAATTGTGTAAAGGGGGAGAAAAATCAGGCTATAGGAGAAGAATCAGGCTAAACAACGTGTGTATGAACATGAGCATATTTCATTTGGATTTAGGCTAAACAACATATGCATAAACATGATCGTATTTTATTTGGCATGAGCATATTTCACTTACTGAATATTTGATGCATTATTTGAGGGGGAGCCTTGTTAGCCGTAACCCATTTTATTCTATATTTTTGCTTGTGTATTTGTCATCATCAAAAAGGTGTTGACTCTATAAATCCAATCCGGTTTTGATAATGAAAAATCACTTGGTATTTGATATGTGCATTGAGATTGTGAACAGGAACAATATTTAGATTGCACGAAAGGATAACAAGTCATGGAAGCCATGAAGATTAAAGCATACACATCTTGGCAAAATCCATGGAACCAAAAGAGTTGAAGAATGAAGATGCGAGCAACAAGTTCAACATCATCATGGGAATAGGTACTTAAAACTAATGTATTTATATATTCATATGATTTAATTTGAGGCTCAACATATACCCTAGAATGACCTTAGGACTTATGCATTTCATGAACATCATTAGGGGATATCTATGGACTTAGATATATTTTCAAAACCCCAGAAAATATTTTTATAAAAGGGCAAAGAAAGAAAGCAAAATAGATCTTTGAAATGAAAAAAAATAAATTTAGGAAAGGTTCACTTTAGAAGACCAAACTCAATGTTTAGTCGTCTGAAGTTGCAACTTCAGAAGACTAAAGTTAAGCTTAGTCATCTAAAGAATTTCTTCAAAAGACCAAAGATTAAGTTCAGTCGTCTAAAGAATTTATGGTGAAACACAGAACCTGACAGAGGCACCTCAAAAGACTGAACTCAAACTTCACTCGTCTAAACCCAATACTTCAGAAGACTGAACCCCAACTTTAGTCTTCTAACCCTATGTCCAGATTAATTTTTTGAAGCTCTAAGGAACTTCAGTCATCTGGGCCTTTAACCTCAGTCATTTGAACCCGTGGGAAAATTTTAAAATCTAATTTTTAATGAAAGAATACGCGAGCTAATTTTTGGTCCAACGGTTGATATCTATTCTAAGGGTAAGGTATCTATATATTCAACACCTTAACCCTAGTGCCTTAGACTTTTGAAAGAAGAATACAAGAGAACATATTTTTGAAAGAGAATTGAGAAACTTGAACATATTGCTACATGATTGCCTACACTCCAGCTCATACTCATCAAAATTGGGCGAATCAACTCAGAAAAACAAAGGGATTTCATATACACATCTTGATTTCTATTTAGCATTAACGTTTGGTAAATCCATTTATTATTTTCAAGAGTTTCTTATCTCATCATTTCTTATTGAATATTACTGGAGAGAGATTGATCTTAAGTGTTCATATACATATAAAGATTGTTTTGACAAGATCATTACTTGAGAAAGGTTTTGCCATTGATTAAATAGTTATCATATAAGTGTGTCCTTAGTTAAAGACTTGATATTGTGGATACTTCAAAACCATTTAATTAAATATCCTTGGAAGTTCGTAACTATATATATTATTGAGGGATATTTTTTGAAAATCTTATATTAGGTTTTGATCTTTGGTAATCACATCATATATATATATATATATATATATATTAATTTGCATATTACAAAGATTATGTTGTGGTTGAAAATTTGGGAGAAAGCTTATTGAGTTAGATCTTTATAATATTCAAGACAAACTTTTTAACAAGATCATATATGATATTTGTGCATCTTGTCTTCAAAGCTATTATTCATACAAACATCTTGGAAGATTTGATAAAAGAGAAATTTGGTGAAGCATATTCATTCATTAACGATTGTATCGTTACATACATATTGAGCTTAAGTTTCATCATATGATTATATGTTAGGAATTTCAATTGTACTCACTAGCTTTATTAGAAGCAACATTGAGTATTTTGCAGATTTGATATTATATTGTAATCACGGTTCGTGTTGTGAACCAAGTCTGTGGAGAAAGTTGTATTTCTTGTAAGCAGCGGATTAGGAGAAAGTTGTACCTCTTGTAAGCAGCATATGTAAGGGAAGCTCCATCCCAATTTAAGAAGTAGGGATTTTAGTGGAATCCTTGAGTGGGTTACTTAAGGCGAGGATGTAGGTCGGGTTGGCTGAACTTCGTAAAATTGCGTTTGCCTTCTCTTTTCCCTTGTCTTTTTATTTTCTGCATTGCATTTCATTACTCATATTTCATGTGTATATGTTTGAATAACCTCACACGCACTTAATTGGGTAAAAAGAATTCATTGATAAAATAAATTTAAATCAGCCTCAAACTCTTGCATTTAATTTGTTAAACATAGAAATTGGGATTAAGTGGTAAATAAGTTTGAAAGATTTTAAAATACCCAATTCGCCCCATCTTGAGATTACACCTAAATCAACAATTGCCATCTCCCACACTCTACATAATGTATGGTAGCACTAACATAAACGTAAATGTGAACATACAGCTATGGTACCGTGCTTTGTGAAACTAAACTAAGCTATCCGAGTTGTGATAACATGAAATACATTTCATGATATTGAACGTAACAGTTTCATATATCAGGGTAAAACATAACATGATAATATTTTCTTGAAACTTGACATAACATGTATAATTACGACATTTTATGCTGTTATATCATGACGTAAAAAGCATAATACCGGTGCCAGCGTAACATAACGTACTTATACATGAAAATCTTGCACTTGTTATCATAATATTCTTAAATCATAGTTTTTGTACTATTTTTATGGTTTTCCTAAAAACTGCTATACCATGCTTATCTTGAGAAAATCATAATATTTCAATATAACATAAATTTCATGGAAATATTATACTCATGCCACACATATATAAATAACCTTATAAACTCATAATTTATTATGAAATCATATTTCCAAATAAAATGTGTTCAAATCATTTCCCTGTTCAACAGCAGTATTCCCAAACATAGTTCTATATCATACATATTTTCTTAAAAATAAATGTTGTAAAATAAAATATAAATTCATGAAAAAAGGTTGACTTAATTTATCCCCTTACCCGACTTAATGAGAAGCCCATAAAATATTCCAAACCTACACCCGTGCGCTCCCCAATACAATATCCTGAAATTGCATTTTTCCAACTAAACTTCAATATTATTCTATCTAAAACATTCTCCTTAGTCCAGAAACACCAAATATCTTTTAAAACTTAAAATACCCAACTTACCCAGATTTTGGGATGGTGCCCAAGTTGGCCTAACCAACAAACCACTCCAGCAGACTTGAAGAGAATCTTCCCAATAGTAGCACGGCGGCTTCCGATCGTCAAACCTATGAAGGATGAAGCTAGAAATGAAGAGAGAAGGAGGGGGAGATGTTTTAAAGAGAGAGAGAGAGAGAGAGAGAGAGATCCCTTGCATGCAAAATTCTTTCACTGAAACCCGAACTTAGAATATTTATAAAATACAGATTCGTCGACGAGACCCTATTGAATCCCTTTTTAAAATTCCTTCTCTCTTTTTCCTTTTATTATTTAATTACTATAATTATTTGGGACTCTACACCTTAACTACCAAAGATAAAATTTATACTACCTAACAATCCCAAGTTTAGTAGAAAGTGGGGAAGTTGGGTGTCGATCCTCAGATACTTGAAGCGCAATTATTAAGGTACTTCCAAATTTGTTTACTACAACCTTGTATAAAAGAGAATTGAAAAGGTGGTATTTTTCAATCAATGAAATATAACAATCTACTAGAAAGCATGTAAAAGAAAGCAAGTAAATCTAAGTTAACCCTACTCGTACAAAGTAGTGTTCAGACATGAGTATAGTTGAGGATGTTTGATTACGCACTTAAATTGCGTAATTAGGTGTTTTAATTCATGTATTACAAATTATATTTTTAATTAAATGCCTAATTAGTTCCAATATTTTAACATTGTGTCCTATTTATAATATTTGAGTTTCATTGAGTAATTTATGAATTTTTGGTATTTTTTATTATAGGGCAACTATTGGAAGCTAAAAATTGATGGTACATTGTAATCTATGCGTAACTGTCACATATGAGTTTTGATTTTTATGATTCAAGATGCTATAAAAATATAAGAAAACGCTCTACAATTTTCATGTTTTGCGTTTTGAGAAATACTAGCTGTATCAAGGTCGAAATCAGACTTGAAGTTATCATATGCTGTTTTTATGGACTGTTTCTGCATTACTTTGTAATATGGCCATAACTTTCTCGTCCAAAATCTGATCAAGATGATTCAAAATTATGAGGAAATATAAGAAAGCGTTCTACAACTTTTGTGTTTCAAGCTTTGAGAGATATGGACGCTTACTAGGTCAAAATTGCTCTTGAAATTTCAGAACAGATTATGTGTTAACAAAAGGAAGAAAGAAGAAAAAAATAATAATAAAATTAGTTGATTTGACCTGGCCCCATGTCCACTCCCATGTGCTGGGCCATGTGTGTGCAAGTTGGGTGCCCAATTGGGTTGAAAAACAATTTTGAAAAGTCAAAGGGAGGGGGCTTGAGGTAAGGTAAAAAAGTAGGTTTTGATTTTTTTTTTATTTAAAAAAGGGAGTAGTTTTGCTGAAAGGGAGGCGGCAAGGTAGCCGTGAAGCTCCCTCCTTAGGCCTCTCTCTCTCTCTCTCTCTCTCTCTCTCTCTCTCTATCTCTCTCTCTTTATTGTTTCTTTTTTTATTTGAATCTTAAACACTTGTTGGATTTATTTTTATTATTCAATTTCCTTGTTATTTAAAATTTGTCAATTAGTTATAGGTTGAATCTTTCTCTCTTCTACTCTCTTTCTTTAGCATATTTATTTAATAAAAAGTTGTGGTTAGATTTTATTTTGGTTGGGTTATTTTGAATTATTTAGTTTAGATTGTTCTTAAAGTCTTGCACGGAATCTTAAATATTTGTTTAGGTTATTATTGTTGACCTTATAGGTCACACCTTGGTTTTGATAATGACAAACTCAATTGTATTTAATAAATATCCAGTTCATGTGCAGGTTTATACTAACATACATTCAAGGGCACGTGAAAGCTTGAAGACAATTTCATATTCCCAATTGTAATATCTCTAAGTGAATTTTGTCTGTAATAGTAATTAGGCTGTCTGTAATAGTAATTAGGGTACTGGTTTGTAATAAGCTCACACACATCACATGAATGATTTACTTTGTAAGCTCAAACCGAACCATAGAAAGACCTTAGAGTGTACCTTCGGGCGACCGAAGGTCGACCGACACCGGACTTTTTCGGTGTCTTCAAAATTGGACCCAAGTGGCCTTAGGACACACACATATGCACATATGTTTATTAGGCACTTAAAATTGATTGAGTTGGGTCAATTCGGGACCGAAATGCACACTTGGTGCACTTTCGGTCGACCGAGCCAAACAGTTCAAATTGGCCCGGTCGACCGAAACCGGTCCGGGTCAACTATTTGACCCGGTCCCGGTCGACCGACCCCTTACAGGTCATTTGACTTCGGTCGACCGAACCACCTGGGAGTCAACTATTTGACCCCCCGGTCGACCGACCACTTTTGTACTCCAACAACTCGGTCGACCGAAGCGCCTCGGGAGAATTCCCAACAACTCGGTCGACCGAGCCGTGCAGTTCAAAAAGGCCTCGGTCGACCGAAACTCGGAGATGTCAAAAATCTCCCTTACCACCCCCCGGTCGACCGACCCCTTAGTTCAAAATGCCCTCGGTCGACCGAGCTTGTTGAGTCCCGGTCGACCGAGCTACTTTTGGTCGACCGGACCTCTCGGGTTGCCCTGATTTTTTTAACCGCGATTAAATTTTTTAAACAGGGTTAAATTTTCTTAAGTGTCATTAATCTTTTCTGAAAATTCCTAATAAGTCCCCAACGGTCAAAATTCTTGGTATGTCTATATATACTCCTTCATTTGGTGGATTAAGCACGGATTAGCAAATAAATTAAGAAAAATTTTCTCTCAAGCCAAATACTCATATTTGCCTCCTACTACTTACATTACTTTGAAAACCTACTCAAGCTTACACCCTTCATCTATCCAAATCATTTGTAAGTGTATTGAGTCTTTTATTTTTGGTTAGCTCTTCATATTGCTGTGTATTTGAATCGATTTTTGAGAGCATAACCTAAGTTTTCTTAGGAGGGCTTTGCCAATAAGCCTCCTAAGAAAGACTCTTTGTGACATCCCAAGTATTGCACTCTAGTTGCAATATCTTAGGAAGTTCATTTTTGTTTGGAGATTGCAAAAATACTTTCAAACATATTTGAATATCTTGTGGTGTTCATATTGATATATTTGGGAAAGGATATTCGTGTGTGTGTGATATATAAATCTTTGTGGTATTGTTTGTACAAGTTTTATAAATATATATATCATTTACCGAAAACAAAGATTATCTACTTTGCAATACAAGCACATACGCATTCTATTGATTGATAATATTGAGGCTTGCTTGGTATTCTGTGTGAACACTCTTGACTGAATATTTTGAAGTGCACAGATTATTATTGACACTCTCACGTACGTGTTACACTGATAGAAAACATAGTTGAGAGATTGACATTTTAGACCACACAGAGCTTACATTTTAAATCACTTGTGGTGTTTGTGTTTGTGCGCATTTGTGGTACATATCTGCTTTACTTGAAAGCACAATTGTATTGTACCTTTGATTGTATATCTGAGAGATTCCAGGCGTGGCCTGAGGGGGCGGTAATCCAGCCCGGTAAGGATTGGTGTAAAGGTTGAGGTCAGCCCTGTGGTAATTTGACCTGGTTTGTATAGGTGACGCTCCACCCTTTTAAGTGAGCAAGGTATTGTGATAATCCTTGTGCTGGTTAGCCAAGGCGGGGACGTAGGCGGTTGGCCGAACCTCGATAACATATCCGCGTGTCATCTTCTCTTTACTGCTTTCTGATACTTGTGTGATTGTTTAAACTGCTTCATCTGATCTCTGGCACATTTACATCATTTGCACTAGATTGACCCTAGGCTTGTGAACATACTGCTGTTAGGAGGAATACTTAGAAGGTAAAATTTAAAAATACCAATTCACCCCCCCCCCCTCTTGGGATCACGGTAAAGCTAACAATTATTTATTATATAAAAAAAAATTCAATTTGTTTCTATTATTTGGAATCTTTATTAGAACTTAAATTGTTCTTGGGGTGTTTTTATTATTAAAGTTGGTGTTTCTATTTAGTTTGTGTTTTTTCTTATTTGAGTTTATGCTTCAAGTTAGTATTTTTATTTGATAGAATGGTTGCAGGATTTTGCTCTTTCATTATTTTGGCATTGAATATGGTATTTATTTAAGTTATTTCATGTATATTTAATTTTTAGTTAGAACTTAAATTCTATTGCAAAAACCTAAAAATACTAAGAAACTGAAACTGAATCTGAACTATGTTTAGTAAATTTTTCTTTTCTTAATTTCTTTTGGAATTACACGAGTTTGGAATTAAAATGTATTCCGTAAGGAGACGATCTGATCCTTGAGTTAATTATTACACGAATGAACTCTCATACTTGGGATAGCTTCCGAACTGTTCATTTTTCGAGTGAATCAAGTTTTTGGTGCCATTGCCGGGGAATGTTAGTTTTAGTTTCAAACTAATTTTTTTCTATTTATTTTAATTTTTCTCATGAAAAATAAAAAGAAGAAAAAAGAAAAAGAAAAAAAATTGAGTTTTGAAAAAAAAAAAAAAAATGGCTGCACCTGCACCACGCACGCTTATAGATTTTTTGTAGCTTATACGAACCACACAGCCATCTTGCATCATATTGCTTGAGAATGCACAGAAGTTTAACATTAAGTCTGGAATGATATCTATGATACCTCAGTTTTATGGGATAGAGTGTGAAAATCTGTATCAGCATTTAATTGATTTTAAGCTTGCATATGTTACATTCATAGATGGGGCTGCTACTAATTAGGCAATTAGATTGCATCTATTTCTTTTTTCATTGAAAGACAAGGCTAAGTCGTGGTTTAATTCTCTTAGGCCTAATTCTATCTCTAGTTGGGTTGATATGCAAAACTAATTTCTGCATTAAATATTTTCCCTTACAGAGAACTCAATGTTGGCAATAACAAATCAGTTGATTCATGTAAAGAGCTGAAGAGACATTTCATGAAAACTGTGAGACATTTAGAGATCTGGTTAACATGTGTCCTCACCATGGATTTGAATCATGGTGCCTGATCAACTATTTCTACACTGCATTGACTCCTGAATCAAAAAAGTTTGTTCATACTATGTGTTTAGAATATTTCTTCGACAAGGAGCCTGATGAGGCATTGGATTTTCTAGATCATTTAGCTGACTATGCTTAGCAGTGGAACGCTAGGATTGACAGAAGACCACTTGTAGCTCAACCATTGAGAGTAGTAGATGGTGGAGAGTGGTATAAATTGAAAGATGATTTTTATGTTGAGGCACATATTGCTGAACTCACCAGAAGAGTAGAAGCTATGGAGATGGAAACGAAGAATAGTAAAGAACAACTTTGGAATCAACCTTCCCAGTCCTATGCACCCCTTTATCAGTCCTCATATCATCAGGCTACCTTTCAACATCAGTATCAGACACAACAAATCTCTCAGAGCTATGCACCTTCAGGATTTCAATCTAAGGCAACACCTGCTCCACTAGAGAAGTCTCTTAAGGATGCCTTTCAGAGGTTCATGCAAATTCAAGTGACAACTAACAATCAGTACACTCAGGCCATAAATGAATTGTGGGATACCATTAATGAGGTGAGCACGCAGTTGAATATCATAGAAAAAAAAAGGAAAATTTCGGTAGAACCTTAGCGTAATCGCCAAGAATACCAATACCAATAGCAACAAATACATAATATTTCTCCTGAGACAGTGGAAGCCATTATTGCTTCGAGAAGTGGAAAAGAAGTTTCCCAACCTGAGATATTCATCGACACACCAACAGTTGTCTCAACACCTGACGTTACAGCTGAGATAGATGAAGTCAAAGAAAAATTAGAGGAAGCAAACCCAGAATTGAAGAAGTCAGTTAATGTGGAGACCAAGAAAAGTAAGGAGTACGAACATGTGGTGCCTTACCATCAGAGATGGATAGCCATGGAACCATCATTCCCCACTAGATTAAATTTCAAGGAGTGCAATGCCGATGCGAATCCCCACAGTGGTAAGGTGATGGGTACACCCAATAAAGAGGGTGAGCAGAATGGTGAATGTTTAGTTTTCAAGGAACCATGTAAAAATTTTAATGTTAATGCTTCTGAAGAACCAAAGGTAATTGCTCTGACAACTTTTCCTCAAAGACTAGTTCTTAAAGAAGTGAATTTCCTAGAAAATATACTTAATAAAGATCCTTTCTTGTTAAAACAATGAAGGCATTCTGCACATGTTTTTTCTGGTACCTTAGAACATATTGATTTATTTGAGGCTAACTTTTGTGTAAGTAACAAGACTGATTCATTGTGGTGACTCAAATTTGGAGACTCGCCGATTCAATTTATAAACCTGCACCCACCAAATGGAATTCCTCCAGAGCCTCCGCTAGACTGACTGTGATGTTTTTCTTTCCTTTATTTTCATTTTTTTTTTACCTTTTTTATTTTTAGATAATTTTTAGGTACATTTTTCCTTAGTTTTAGTTTTTTTCCCTTCTCCACCCAGGTACGCTCCACTTCCCCCGTGCACATCTTTTCTATTTCCCTTATACTTTCACATTGAGGACAATGTTCCACTTTAGTTTGGGGGGATGATAAATTACATTGAAAAAAAAAATTTTGAATATGGATGATTAGGCCATGATTAACACTAACTTATACCCTTTACATAATTGCATATAACCAAGGAGTTACACACTTAAAATGTATAGTGGGTTATTTATACATAGTTTCTCTTTATATGGTTAATCTAGGAATTGTAATTCTATGTCGGTTGACTAGTAGTTTATTCATGTTAATTTGGCTATATAAACTCTTGTATTTACATGGTATCTTATGACGCTGAAAATACACGTTCACATGACTTGTAGCACTTAGGGTTCCTTGTGAGCATTGAGAGAGCACCCGTGACGACTATGACACCTTGTGAGGTGTTGTTGAGCCATTTATCATTCTTTGGAGTTTTTTATGTTAGCTCACAGTTCATAAAACTCAATTTTCCTTTTTTTTTTTCTAGATACTCTTTGTACACTAGTCTCTATTTTTGACTTGCTAGCCTAGAGGCGACATCCAGTGGGGAGATAGAAACCTAGGTATTGTAAGATGTGAAGGCTGAGCCACCCCTAGAGATAGACTTAGTTCATGGACTACTGCTCGAGCTTAATTCCCATTGGTGGTATGAAGACAATAAAAGAAGTGTAATGATTGTCCTAATTGACCAAGAAAAGAAAGAAACTAAAGAATGAGCAGAAGAAAAAAAATACAAAAGAAATAGAAATAAACATGAATGAAGTGAAAGATAAATACCTGCTCCACACAAATACAACAAAAAGTCAGGGACACAACACATGTTATCCACATATGAAGACTCTTCAACCGCTTAATGCCTCAAATGTATTCATGCTTGGTCTGTGAATAAGTTGATTTATGGTGGTATTGGTTAGATATGGCGAGTAGGTGAGAAGATGCTAGGGTGAAGGACCCAACACCTCACAAATAGGATAGATCCTTTTTAGACTAGTCCACTCCATACATTTAGCGTTTGTTCCTTGCAATATGTGGGATGCTTGATCGTGACACTCCTCCTCACATATGACGAGCGTACCCATTGTTTTGAGTGTTTTGAGGGTTTACTAGTTAGGACGAGTCAAAATGACTGTTCTATAGGTGTCCATGGATACCTTGGGTGTAACGAGTCATACACATTACACATGCCTTGAGATTTCACTTGTTTATACTCGAATTTATATGAGAACATTAACTTTGAATTGTAATTGCTGGTTAACTCTATATGAGTATACTATTCTTAATGGATTGAAATTAGAATAGTTTTCCCAAGAGGGGGGGGGTGAATTTGATTAATTAAAAATTTAACCTTTTCTCAACTTCTTATTTGTTTTAATACAACAACAAGAAAGTAAATTAATCAGCTTATGATCACAACCAAATCACACCACAAAGTACTGAAAATTTTAAAAAAAAAAAACAGAATCCAAACAACCAAAGTATGAAAATCAATCAATCATTCAAGAATTTTATGCTTTTTGGCAGTAGTCCTGTAGTTGTTTGCAAACCCTACTTTGGGTGGAATTTTAATGCGTTTCTATTAATCAAGATTTTTGCAAATTAACCAACGTACTGTCAAATTCCACAAACGGTTAATTAAAACGTATTTTCTAAAATCAAGAGTCTTCTTTGAATATAGATTTTAAGCCTTGCAACCTGCACTTAACATACACAAGAATATATGGTGCAGAAAATAAAGAGAGTAAGGATGAAAAGAACACCGATATTTATGAGGTTTGGCTTATCCCTAGCTTACGTCCTCGCCTTTGGTCAATTCCACCAAAGGATTCCACTAAGTATGCTCTTTTCCGGGTGGAGCAAGCCTTTTACCATATTCCCTCTTTTTTAGGAAGAGAAGCCTCTCCAAGCAATCAATCCCCACTTGGTACAATGATCCAAAATAGCTTTGAACCATCAATGATAGAATGAGAAAGCTACCATAATCTGAGTACAAAGAAACTCTCAAAACAAAATAGAGTTGTACATGTTAGAGCACAAATTATACTTCAATCAAAGAATAATAAAGAAAGTATGAAGCTCAAGTATAGAGATCACCAAAGGTTCATTGATTGAGAAAACTTAGTGTAAGAACCGTGGTTTGATGATTCAATAACGATTTCAGAAATTATCTCCTAGATGGAGTATGAGCAATAGAGAGCTTTGAGAGAGATTATAATCTTGAATGCAAGAGTGCTGAGTAATTGCTTCGGTGATTGAATTCTTGGGATTAAAGGAGTATTTATAGGAATTTTGGGATTAGTTTCCTTATTCCCCAAGTGACTTGGAGTGTCCACCAAGTTTTTATAAAGTTCATATTTGAAAAATAAATTTTTGAAATTTTCCTGTTGGAGTATAAAAAATAAAAACTTGTGGAGTTAATCGCCCGACCAGGCGACTGGGTAGTGTATTTCCACAGGGTTAGTCGGTTGAACAGGCGGCTGAAACCCTTCTGTCATCCAGAAATTAAAATAAAAAAATTGTCAGTCAGCTGGCGTGACATAGTTCAAAATGGGTTAGTCAACTGGGCATTGTCAGTCGGTTGGGTGTTTTTAGTTCATCGAGTCAGTCGGCTGGGCAGTTAACTTTGCTGTAGGTTTTCTGTCAGTCGACTAACTAGTCCTTTTTTTGATTTTTCATTTTTGGTTTTCAAATTTAATTTTGCTTTCTTGTTTTGGTCTTTCATAAAATATTTTCCGAGATTTTAAAATAGGTCTCTAAGTCTATGTATTTCCCCTACAGAACTTCATATTTTTATATTATATTTGATACGAAGTACTTACAAACAGCTTTATTGAATATGACTCTTAAGTACTAAATCTTCAATTCTCTTGTTGCTCGTCTTGACTTCGAGTCTCTTTAAGCTTTTTCATTCGTATTTAAATACTCAAATAATCGGTGAAGCTTTCACTTGATTTGGCTTTGATTTCCATCTTGCATCCATGACAAATGTGAGTGATGAGTTATGTATTCTTGAAATAACGTCACTCAACCACACATGTTAAAACATCTTCATTTGTTATCATCAATACCTGATTGAAAGGCCTAGTTAGGCCAAAAATCCCCCCATTTTGATGATGACAACTAAGAAGAAAAGATGGGGATAAAACAAACTCCCCCTTACTTTATGCATTCTTAAACATGTGATATCAAATACGTATAGCACGTGGAAATGTTCAATATGCTCAAAGTCAAAGATATTCCATATTCCATACACATCATTACACACATAAATATTCCAATATGCTCGAAGTCAAAGATATTCCATATTCCATACATCATCATAAATATTCCATATAACATACACACATCCATCATAAATATTCCATACATATCATTTCATACATAGTACTTCCATCTTTCCTTTTCACAACCTCTCCCCCCTTTGGACACCAATCAAAAATAAGGGGAAATAAATAAGCAAAGTGACCAAGCTAAGTGTTTTATCATATTACATGTCAAAATATAATTAAAAAGTTACAAATATCAGATTTTTGAGGAACACATCAGTTTTCATCATCAGAATGATGTTCTTCTTCAGCTTCATCTTCTTTTTTTCCTAATTCATCAGCATTGCCTTCTTCAAAACCATGCTCCCCTTCTGTGTCTTCCTCATCATCACCATTGCCATTTTTGGAATCCTCTTCATCACTTCCATCATCACTAACAGGAGCAGAATTAATATCCATAGGATCAGTAGGACCAGAGGAACTAGCTAAGTGTTTCTCTATGCAACCCAAACGGTCATAAATAGAGGAATAATTAGCTTGAAGAGATGAGAAGTTGGTTTAAAGGGATTGGGGCTCTGTTTGCATGTTTTGGTTGAAGTTGGTGAATTGCTGGTAAAATGGATTAAACCATGTAGGAGGACCGGTAACAGGAGTAGGTGGACGTACTTGACCTCTGCTACCTTTAAGAATCCATCTATTATCATACCCCATTAATTTTAAAAGTTGTAGAATTGAAAATGTCATAATGGTTTCATTTTATAAAGAAATCAGAGGAGGAGGATATTTGAAGTTGTGCAAAAAGCATGTTTAGGATGCCTTCATAAGGAAGAGTAACTCGCTGTGCCTCTACAAATGATAGCATCCATTTGAGCATAAGGCTTGGTAGATCTAGTTTCTTGCCCTTGAGCAAGCACCAAAGGATGAAGCAATCAACATAAGAGATGTATTCATGGGATCCAGTTTGAAGGAGGATATTATACGTAATGATTTTTTGCAAAATTTGAACTTGAAGATTCAAATGCTTATATAGTGGAGGATTATCAAAAGAAACGGGCTTGTGGTCTAATATCAAAGGAAGAAATTCTTCTGAAGTGAAGTCTTGTTTGAGAATCCAAGATGTGCCAAAAGTAGGATATTCAAAATTGCCATTAGGAATTTTAAAAATTTTGGCAAGTGATTCGGGAGTGTGAGAGATAAATTTTCCCATCACTTTGGTTGAAAGCTCGTGTTCCTCTCTAACAAGATTGGTATAAAATTTTTTGACAAGGTTCAAGGAAGTGTCCCTTAGCTTGATAGAGTACAAAATTTTTCCATCCTAGGGCTTCGAACAATGAAATGATTTGCAGGAAATCAGATGTGAAAAAGGAAGTGTCAAGAATTTTACTTCCGAGTGGTTCCGTTATGCTTAGATGATTGCAATAGAAACTTTTGGCATGTGGTGCCACAAGCCATTACTCAATGGTCGGATCTTCAATGGTTTGAGAAGAGGTGGAAGGTTTCTTACTTCCAACAAATTTGCTCCTAGGCATTGTGAAGTTTTTCTATGGAAAAGAGAAGGTGGTAGTGATGGATTTCAAAAATGGAAGAGAGGGTTTGGCAATTTTTGGAGCAGAAGGAGCTGAGGAAAGGAAGAGGACGAAAGCAAGGAAGAGTAGAAACCCTAAGTTAGTTGGCTGACAACTCGAATGACTCTTTTCTTTATAAACAAAGTTAGGGCTTTTTCGTCAGTCAGTCGGCTGGGTCTCGGGCCAGTCGGCTGACTTCAATGCTTCTTTTTATTTCTTTATTCAGCCAGTTAGCTGGGCCTGTAGTTAGTTAGCTGACTATGCAATCTTTCTTAATTTGACTTTTTACTCAATTTCCTTACTGTGTAATAGGCCAAAATCTCTTCTAATATTTATAAATATATATCTTCTGAGAGAGGTTTTGTGAAGATATTGGCCCATTGCTTATTTTTATTAATCAAGAGTTATGTCTTCTTTTTGAGCATGATCTCTGAGAAAATGATGTCTTACGTCAATATGCTTGGTTCTTGAGTGTGAGATGGGATTTTTAGATATGTTTATCGCACTTGTGTTGTCACACTTAATTGATATTTGAAATTAGGAATAGCTTCCCAAGAGGGGGGTAAATTGGAATCTTTTTGATTTTGATATCTTTTTAATCCTTTGCTTAAGATACTAAAAAAAGCACAACTAATAACTGATAACCACACTTTAGAATACTTGTAATTTAAATGAACAAGACAATCAATAAAGTTAAAACAATTCAATCACTCAATCAAGAATATTTTTGCTTTTGTTGATTTCCCTGTGGATGTTTATCACCTTCTTTGAACAAGCTTTTAGTATGCACTTCTTTTGATTAAGATTTCCGCAGATTAACCAACGTACACCCTTTTGGGTTTTCGCAAACTGTTAATTGAAACGTACTTTCTAAAAACCAAGAGTCTTTGTTTCTTTCTCTTTGAAACCTGTGACCTACACTTTTTGAATCATACAACACAACAAGTATAGTATTTAAAGTAGAGAGAAAGATACAAGATTTTTTACGAGGTTCGGCTTCAACACAGCCTACGTCCTTGCCCTTGGCAAAACACCGAAGGGTTCCACTATAGCAGTTCCGTTACCAGGTGAAAC